>NW_027457659.1:725000-1087500 GCF_050624435.1 Tenrec ecaudatus
GTTTGGTCAAGTTCAGGAACATGTCCAAAGAGGCCAAGCTAAGACTGCACAGGGGCATACTGAAAAACGTCTGAGATGAGTCAGCACTAAAATCCCCTCCCATCCTCAGAGCCAATTAACAGATACGAAGGGACCCAGGGGCACAGCTTGGGGAGCAAGGGTGCTGGAGGAAACAAATTCCACACTTGAGGAACCCCAGCTCCTAATGGTAGGCCAGGAAACACGGTCAGTCTCAGCAGACCTGGCCCACGTACCTCTACACTCCAGACGCAGGAGGAATGATACAGAGCTGAATACACCTTGCCCACTTTCTTGGGGCCCTTCACACCCCAGACATAAGTACTATGGTCATTGTACACACAAGACAGCCACGGATTTGCAGGATCAAAGGTCAAGGTGATGGTGTCCCGATACTTCGCATTGGCCACTCCAGCGAAAAGGCGACTGAGGAAAGAGGGGGTCAGGGTGTCCAGGGCAGACAGGGCAAACTGGTGAGTTAGCGCTAATGCAAAGGGGCACTAAAGGGAGGAGCAGCAGGTTGGCCAGCAGTCACTGGAGAAAGAACGCAGCGGCTGGCCTGGCATTCCTTGCCATGGGGCTCTGCAAAAGAACACAAGCTATTTCATAGCCCCCAACATCAGGCGGGGACAGTGTGTGGCCGTGATGCAGCCAAGCAGATGTCAGGCCCTTCTAGACTCACGTCAGAGGAAAAGGAAGGGCACTGTGCAAACCAGTCATGGTCATATATCATTTCCTGCCATTTGCAGATTTAGCCCACTCCTTCCCTGAATGAGAAATTAATATACCCAACTGCAGAACTGCCCCGCTTCCTGACAGCACTGAAACCAGAGCAAAACTTCACTTCCTGCAATCACCCAACCCAAGGCCCGAGGCTACAATAAGACCCTCCTACCTTAACTGCTACCCAGGACCACCCTGAGGGAGAAAGGCCTGCTCCGTCAGGTTTCCAGCCTCTCTCAGAAACCCTAAGGAACTGCCCGTCTGTCCTAGCTGTGGTGTTTACAGGACAATGCATTACCACACTGCAGACTCAGATTACCACGGTTGCCCACAGTGAGCAACAAATGCTAAAAGACCCACCTGTGCTTGACTGCAAGGGTCTTCCCAGAGGTCTATGTGTGCCCTCCTCTCCTTGCAGCATGCCAGGGACGGCCTGGCACAGAGTGGGGCTCTGACAGGACTCAGGGGCCCACCCACACCGCTCACCTGGCCTCTGTGATGCTGGCAATGTCTGTGCCCAGGGCATGGGGCCGGGGCAGCGTGCTGAGGAAGTGCAGGTTGAAGGGGTTGAAAAGGCACACGGTGCCGTCAGCACAGCCGCAGAAGATGTAGTCCTGGCTCACCGAGATGCAGTGGGCCACTGTGGTCTGTGAGCACAGAAGCCACAGTCAGCAAGGGCGTCTGTCCACTCCTTCACCGGACACCTCAACAGCCATGAGCCAAGAGGCAAGGACAAGCGCAAGGCAGGCCAGCTGCCCTGGGCAGAGCCCCTCAATGCCCCTCCCTCTAACAGCAGCTGGCCAGAGGGCCCACAGCCCCCTGCAATTAGGGGGAAGGAGTCAGCAAGCCTTATAAGGCACCTGAGGTTTGGGCAAAGACACACCCAGAAAAGGCCGGCCCAGAGAAAGGCAGCAGAGGCAGCGGACAGGGCCAGCACACTTACTGTGATGCTGTCTGTGTGCTGAGCAGAAGAGGAAAGCAGAGGAAGAGGCAGAGACAGAGAGGGCGAGCAAGCAGAGAGGTTCCCAAACACATTCCTCCGCCTGGGGCCTCCCCCAGCGTGCATGCAGACTCAGGTGCCCTGGAGCCCGGAGGTGACAGACGGGAGGGTGCCGACAAAGCATTCACTTACACTCAGCTCCACCCACTTGTCCAACAGTCTCCGGGTCACTGAACTCGCACAGCTGCCCAGAGGATGTGATACAGAAGGTGCTGTCAGTCTTCTTCCCGCAGCCACAGTCTACATCAGTGAACAGGTTGTTCCGCAGGTTCCCCCAGCAGCCCAGAGCGGCCCAGCAGGGGTACAGTGGCATTCACCTGTGGAGACCCACCACAGGTGCCACCCACACACCCTGCAGGCTACCCCCTGGAAAGCAGGCCCTGGGGAGGGAGGGAGAAGGCTTCCCTTGCATATTGACATAGCACCTGGCCCAGCTGAGACTTCCAAGGGGCTTTTGAGCATGCAGAAGGGGGCGCAGGTGGAACATATCTGGGCAGACCCCACCCTAGTGGCTACTTGCTGCCTCACCTTTGAGGTCTTGCTGTCATCGAGGTACCAGAACTTGATGTGCCGGTTGCCTGCAGTGACAAAGTAGCTGCAGTCCTCAGAGAAGGATACTGCTGTCACCTGACTGGACACCTTGTTGGAAGCCACTACAATGTTTTTCTGGAGAGAAAGTCAAGGGAAATCAAGGCTCTGCTTCTAGGAGCTGAGGGAAAAGAAACTTACACACTGAAGGTTAGACAAGCTGTGAACTTGACCTCTCCTTCTGCCCCTTCTTCAGCATCCTAGATACCCAGTTGCTCCTTTCTGCTCAGAGTTCTCTAGAAAGGGACTGAGGCCAGCAGGCGGAAGTAAAGGCCACCGGTCAGCAGTTTCTTGGCTCCCCTCCCGGCCCCGCCTGTCCTGAGGCCAGCAGCCCACTCACCTTCCAGGCCCAGACATTGACGATCATGTCATGCTGGTAGCCCACTGAGACAATGTACTTGGCACTGGATGAGAAGGCCACACATGCCATGCCATACTTATGCTCCTGAAGCTCCGCCACCAGGCTGCGCTCCGACACGTCCCATACCCGCACAGCAGGCATGTGTCCACTCTGCAGGGACCGAAGACCCCGAAGTAAAGGCCAGAGGCTATCAAAAGAGATAGTGTCTGGGGTCTTAAAGGCTTGAAGGTGAGCAAACGGCCATCTGGCTCAGAAGCAAAAAAGCCCACATGGAATAAGCACACCAGCCTGTGCGATCACAAGGTGCCAAAGGGACCAGGTATAAGGCATTATGCACAATATATGTATGTATATATATATATATATATATATATATATATATATATATATATATATATATATATATATATATATATATATATATATGGTATAAGGCATTATGTGGGGTCCCGTGGTGCTGACCCACACGGCGTCACCGTGAGTTGGAATGGACTCCTTAGAAACGGGTTTAGTAAGCAGCACAAAGAGGAAACTCCTTGGTGAACTGGAGGACACGGTAGCTGAAACCATGGGCTCCAACATACTACCCCTGAGGCTGGCAAAGGACTGGGCAGTGCTGCCTTGTGTTGCAAAGAAGGTCCCTGTGATGTCAGAATGACTGGACAGCACTAACAACAACAAAGGATGTCAGGCCCCTTCACTTCCCCAGACCAATGACCAGGTTCAAAGACCCGCATGCGAGTATAGTTTCACAGTTAGACGTGTTTAGAAAAAATAATGTTTGCAAAAGTAAAATCTTGGTTTACATTTTACAGAGCATGCACAATTAGTAGAACTCTTAAGGTCCACCGGAACCTGTTTAGGGTCCCCTCCACTTGCTCACCACCGATAAGTCGATTCTGACTCATATTGATCCTACAGGAGAGGTTAAAATTTCCCCTGTGGGTATTTCTGAAACTGTAGCTCCTTATGGGAATAGAAAGCCTCCTCTTTCTCTGCAGCTGGTGGGTTCAAACTGCCAACCTTGTCTTTAGCAGCTCAGGACTGACTTGTATCTCTATGAAACCAAAATCTACCTCACTGCCAGGGAGGTGATGCTGACTCATAGTGACCCTATGAGGCAGAGTAGATCTGTCCCTGTGAGTTTCTGAGACTGTAACTCTTTATAGGAGTAGACAGACTCTTCTTCCCACGGAGTGGCTGGTGGTTTCAAAGTGCTGACTTTGGTGTTAGCAGCCCAACATGCAAACACTATGCCACCAAAGCTACTTTTGTACCCCTATAAGTAGATAAATATTTCTCTTATATCTGTGTTTCAACCAAAGGCATGGCTATAAAGGAAAAAAGGCCATGAGTGTCAAGAATGATTTGAAAATGTGGAGTTCTTTTGGGAAAGGATATATATATACTTGTGTAAATAAATAGAATTCTGACGGCAAGAGTGGTCAGGAGTTGGACTGTTAATCTCAAGGTCAGCAGTTTGAATGACCAACCGCTCCTCTGGAGAAAGAGGAGATTTTCTACTCCTCTAAAGAATCACAGTCTCAGAAACCCACGGGGGCCATTTTACTCAGTCCCGTGGGCCTGTGAGTTGGAATGGACTTGATGGCAGTGAAGGCATGTAAATATGCAAACACCCACCTCGGACTTAGGATTTGACCTGCTCCCTCAGCGCCGTGAGCATCTGCAGCCATGGACTTGGCCTTCTGTGAAGAACCCATTAGTGCACCACCACAAAGAGAATGAGTTTCCTCTGTGTCAGTCCATTACCCTGCCAACGTTCAGGATGGAGCCAACACCCTTGGTCTCCCAGAGAAATTGGCTCAACATACCCCTGATGTGGTTGCATGACATAGGACACTCATGCAATGCACTGCATGTGCTCTATTTAATGCACTATCACCAACAAGTCTACATGGGTGGTAACTCTGAAAACCTTGCCCAAACAGCTGGCTTCACCAAAGTATATGGAGTCATGTGGAGTCGTCGACCAGTTCGACTCTGCACTGGCTGTACGTTGGCATTGCCAAGGGGGCTTTCTCACTGACCGTGACCTGAATCCTGCTTCCACTAAGTCTTGCTTCATTGGTCTGGGATGGCGCCAGGCCAATGGGAGGCTTGAAAGCTCCTAAGGGATTCCAAAGTATGACCAAGGGTGAACACTACTGCTTTTGGCCATCACATCCGGGAAGGCCCTTGGGACTTTGCCACTCAAAGTATGATAGGTCAAGGAACCAGCAACATCAGCATTAGCTTCTCCCATGCTAATGCCATCGAGTTGATGCTGACTCATAGTGACCCTACAGGACAGGGTAGAACTGCCCTTGTGGGTTTCCCAGACTGTCACTCTTGCCCGGAGTCTACAGCCTCATATTTCTCCCAAGGAGTGGCTGGTGGTTTAGGACTACTGTCCTTGTGGTTAACAGCCCAAGAGTACCAGGGCCTCTAGAACTGCTGGATCCTAGACCCCCCACCCTGAACCCACAAAATCAGAATCTGCCCCCCAGCCCGATTTCCAGGAACCTGGGTAAGTGCATGCATGTGAAAGTTTAAGAAATACTTCCTTAGAAACCATTACTTTCCAGAACAAACTCCTCCTGCCAGAGGTGCATAAATGGAAGCCCATTAGGCCATGCTCGCCTAGAAGCAATTTGAGGTCTCAGTGCTCCTATATCCTGGCTGTCATCCAGATTTCCTTATTCTCACCTGGACTGTTGTCACTGCAGCAGGTATTGGTGAGTCCTCAGCACGAACAGCCCCAAATTAGGTCTAGAGACACAGCTCCCATTTCAGAGTAGTACAATCCACAGTTTACTGTAGAGTTTCTGGCTTTTACTGGCTTGGGGTAGGGTCTAGTGGGAAATGCATCTTAGCAAGAGCCATTATGTATTCTGGATGTGCACAATGAGTTTGTCTTGAGGCATATTTATGTCTGATGTTGTTATGTATTCTCTTTCTATCCCATGCAACGTTATTTTTTTTGAAAATTTATATTTGCTTTTAATTACCCAGACATATAAGTGATTTATAGCTAGGTCTGATCGATTGGAATCAGATGACCACGCCTGGATTAACCATGGGTCCTGGTGACCATTAGGCACTTCTTTCCATAGTCCAAGTGCCCGCTAGGTAACCTAGATAGTCCAATTGCCCGTTAGCTAACCTAGATAGTCAAAGTGTCCGCTAGTTAACCTACATAGTCCAAGTGCCCGCTAGGTAACCTATATAGTCCAAATGCCCGCTAGGGACCCTAATAGTCCAAGTGCCCGCTAGTTAACCTAGATAGTCCAAGAGCTCGCTAGTTAACCTACATAGTCCAAATGCCCGCTAGGTAACCTAGACAGTTCAAGTGACCACTAGGTTACCTATATAGTCCAAGTGCCCGATAGGGAATCTACATAGTCCAAGTGCCCGCTAGTTAACATAGATAGTCCAAGTACCCGCTAGGAAACGTACATAGTCCAAGTGCCTGCTAGGTAACCTAGATAGTCCAAGTGCCCGCTAGTTAACCTACATAGTCCAAGTGCCTGCTAGGTAACCTAGATAGTCCAAGTGGCCAATAGTAAACCTACATAGTCCAAGTTCCCCCTAGGTAACCTAGATAGTCCCAAGGCCCGCTAGGTAACCTACATTGTCCTAGTGCCCCTTAGTTAACCTACATTCTCCAAGTGAACGATAGGGAACCTACATAGTCCAAGTGTCCGCTAGGTAACCTACATAGTCCAAAGCCCGCTAGTTAACCTACATAGTCCAAGTGCCCGTTAGGTAACCCAGATAGTCCTAATGCCCGCTAGGGAACCCACATAGTCCAAGTGCCCGCTAGGGAACTTACATAGTCCAAGGGCCCGCTAGGGAACCTACATAGTCCAAGTGCCCGTTAGTTAACCTAGATAGCCCAAGTGCCGGCTAGGTAACCTAGATAGTCCAACAGCCCGGTAGGTAACCAACATACTCCAAGTAACCGCTAGGTAACGTAGATAGTTCAAGTGCTAGCTAGGTAACCTAGATAGTCAAAGTGCCCGCTAGATAACCTACAAAGTCTAATTGCCCGCTAGGTAATCTATATAGTCCAAATTCCCGCTAGGGAGCCTACATAATCCAAATGCCCGCTAGGTAACCTAGATAGTCCAAGGGCCAACACATGCCATCGAGATGAGGGGAGGGAAACTATTAGCAAGAGGTCTTATTGATATGTAAGGGTTATCTGAGATTCACAGACTTGAAAGGACATGGCGGCAGATCCCAACATCACAGTTCCAGGTGGGACTACAGAAGCAAGAATAGGACAAGGATTGGGACCTGTGTTAAACAGGACAGTTTACAAGAGTGGTCCAGGGCCAAACAACCAAGGCTTTGGGGGCATGACTCATGACCGCGCAGCCCAGAATGGCAGCCTCGATTCAAGGATACACTTAGGCAAGTCTCTAAGCCCCACCATGGGCTGCCTAAGGGGTAATCCACTTTCCAATGCCCTCTGCCTGGTGGCAAGAGTGTTCACATCCCTGGTCAATGGTCTGAAGGAATTCACTGGAAGCTTAATCCACGTGGGGACTGTGCAAATAGAATTTTGGCTTTCACTGTTATCCACATACTTCTGAAAATTGTGAATTCTCAGAATTTCAGTTGAAAGGTAGGCTTGATGATCTGCTTCTGAGGGGTCACTATGGTGCACACAGCAGGTCACTGTGCATGCGCACCGGAATCAGTTCAACAGCAGCCAACAGCATTCTCCCTTATGTTGCTTGATGTTTGTTTTATGCCCACATCTCCTCTCTCTCTCTCTCTCTCTCTCACACACACAAACACACACACTGGTATTTCAAAAAGTCCCTGAAAAATTCCATTCTCTTTTGATTCCTTGTTCCACTAACTTTTGGGAGCCTGCTTGTGTGCATATATGACACCATTTGTTTGCTGAAAGTGAGGAGGAATTGAACCACTTGC
Source organism: Tenrec ecaudatus (assembly GCF_050624435.1). Lineage (NCBI taxonomy): Eukaryota > Metazoa > Chordata > Mammalia > Afrosoricida > Tenrecidae > Tenrec > Tenrec ecaudatus. Next base: position 732,635 of record NW_027457659.1, read on the forward strand.
TGAAGATCAAGGATTGCAGCCTTCAATATGGGTTACAATTCAATATAAGGAAGACCAAAATCCCCAAAACTGGACCAATAGGTGATAAACAGAGAAAAGGGCTTCAGTTGTCAAGGATTTTGTCTTGCTTAGATCCACTATCAATGTTCATAGAAACAGCAGTCAGGAGATCAAAAGATGTATTGTAATGGGTAAATCTGCTGCAGAAAACCTCTTTATAGTGTTGAAGAACAATGATGTTACTCTGAGGACTAAGGTGCACATGACCTAAGCCATGCTATTTTCCATTGCATCATATGCATGTGAAAGTTAGACACTGAATAAGGAAGGCTGTAGAAGAACAGATGCATCGAATTGTGGTCCACCAGAAGACTACTGACAGTACCATGGACTGCTGAAGGACTGACCAATCTGTATCAGAAGAAATAAGGCCAGAGTGCTGCTTAGAGGCAAGGATGGCAAGACGCCATCTTACATACTTTGGACATGTTGTCAGGAGAGACCAGTCCCTGGAGAAGGACATCCTATTTGGTACAGTGGAGAAGCCATGAAACAGAGGAGGTCCTCGAAGAAGTGGATGGACTCAGTGGCTTCATCGGTGGTTCAGGCACAGGAACAATTGTGAGGATGGTGCACGACCCTACAGTGTTTCATTCGGTTGTATGTGAGGTCACGACGAGTCCAAGTGTCCTCAATGGCACGCAACAACAACTAGCCAGAGCAGAGAGGAGCAATCTGCCCTCTGGGACTTCCATGGGAAGGTCCTCAATGGAAATTGGGAAAGTCTAAGACCCTATGGTCATGAGTTATAGTGGTCGGAAGGCCCCAGAACAAATCCAGTAAGCCTTTCTAATCTGTGATCGTCTCCATGTCTCCATAATGGCCCCATTCTCACTTATGTAGTCCTGCCTGAGAGAGTGATGAATTGCTCTGCCTCCAATCACATTTTTGTGGCAGATTTCATCCATTTCTATAATTAGCGACATGGCCACACAGCCTTTGGACCCCATTATGGCCTCATGCTTATGGTCTCCTTCATCTAAATCATTTCTCCTACTTTTGTCTTTCTTCATTAATTGAATATCTGAGATACATATGGAAGAGGCATTATCTCTACAATAAGAGAAAGGGATGAGGGGGTGGTGGTATGGAGTGGGGTGGCACACCATCTCAGAGAATGAGAACAGCTGTTTCAATGGTTCCCACTGCAGTGTGGAAACTGCAGGTACACTAAAAGAGGACAGCAATGACAGCATTAAGGTCTTAGAGCTTAAGGACTCCCTCCCTCCTTAGGCCTCTCTTTCAACTATAAAATGTAGCTCTAAAATGCAGAGCTTCTCGGACACAGCTTGGAGGAAGCCTGTGGATCCAGGAAAGCCCCAATCTCAGCAGAACCAATTTGGCAATCCACAGGTCTGATTTTTGACCAGTCAGCTCACTTGGTCTAGCTCACTTGGTCTAGATCACTCAATTATGTTCACATAAACTACAACAAACAGGTTCACACTGTCACCACATTTTCTATATAAGAAAACTGGAACAGAAATAAGCTGCCAAATTACTTGGCTTCTTATAAAAGAAATAGCCAAGTGAATGTTTGGGAAAACAACAGCTCCCGCTATGTGGCACAGGGAGCCCTGGTGGCATAGTGGTTTTCACTTGGGCTGCTACCCACATAGTTCAAAACCACCACCCGCTCTGAGAGAGAAACGTTAGGGCTTTCTACCCCTGTAAAGAGTTGCAGTCTCAGAAACTCACAGGGGCTGCTCTACCCTGTCCAATAGGGTTGCTGAAAGTCAGGGTTGCTGTGAGTCACAAAAGATGCAATGGCAGTGAGTTTTCAGTTTGATTATTAAGCAAAATTATCAAATTCTGAAACTATTGTTTCTCAATCTATCCTCCATCAAGATCTACCTAAACACTTTTAAAAAATTAAGTCATTTTATCGGGGGCTCTTACACCACTTATAACAATGCATACATCAATTGTATCAAGCACATTTGTACCTACGGTACCATCATCATTTTCTTTATACTTGACCCCTTGGTATCAGCTCCTTTTCCCCCCTTCTCTCCCACTCTCCCACCCTCATGAAACCTTGATAAATTATACTTTCATATTTTACAATGTCCAAGGTCTCACTTCACCAATGTTTCTGTTGCTTGTCCCCCTGGGGTGTGAGCGTTAATACATCAATCATTGCTATCAGTTCCCTCTATCTCATCCCTACCCTCATGTTATCACTACTTCCATTACTGTTCCTGAAGGGTTTATCTGTCCTGGATTCTGTGTGTTGAGAGTTCTTATCTGTACCAGTGTACATGCTCTGGTCTAGCCGGCTTTGTAAGGTAGAGCTGAGGTCATGATAGTTGGAGGGAGTGAGCGGGAGAGGAAGCATTGAAGAACTAGACAAATGGTATGTACTGTGGTATGAGTTGGGGTGCCAGCCCCCCACCAGTAATCTTGGGTTCAATAAGCACAATTGTATGGTTGAGATATATAAATATTATATTAAAGTCACCGGGAGCATGAGCGATAGAAGAGACATTACAATAATGCAGTCAGACACAATTCATGGTAGCATGCTCACCTCCTGGATGGCCATGATCTTACCAGCCAGGCCCACGCTCAGTGTGGACGAAGGGAGGTGGGATGGAGACCAGGCAGGAGGCTCAAGGACTGGGCTGGAGGCTGGAGCCCCAGCACAAGGCGGGCTTCCCCAGACAAATGGCGCACAACGTGGGACAATATGAGTTATATCCCATATAACAATTATATGGCCCCATTGGTACGTAGAGTGAATTTGAAAATTGTGCGAAGTGAGGATCCGGTGTGGGGATTGACAGAGAAGTAGTGGAAATAGTGAATTAGAATTTTAAAGAGGATAATGGGAGCAAGGTAAAAGTAAACCTGAAACTTATGGTACCATGCTCTCTACTTACTGAAAAGACAAGGTGTAAAAGTAACGAAGAAAAAGATACAATGTTTTCTAAAAGTAGTAAAAAGGTATAATTCATGGTTCTCAGAGGAAGGAACTTTTGATTTAGAGACCTGGGAGGAGGTCATTGTCAACTTAAAGGAAGCACAGAGATGGGGAGAGTATCCCTATGGAGAAGTGGTCTCTGTGGGTACAAGTTAAGATGGTTTTAAAACTTTTGCAGGAGGAAGAGAATAAGGATGAACAGTCTAGTGAGAAGTCTTGTGTCTATTCAAATCTAGCAAAGCAAGCTAAAGTGTCTGTGAATAAGCATGATTTAGGTTATGAAACTTTAGGAAAAACTGAAAAGGCAGGGATTGGTTTGTTATCTAAAGCCTCCAATTCTAGAACAGAACCTCATTGCCAAAGCCTGTATGCTCTCGCGAGACTGCAGACTCCGAAGGTTTAAAGGTGATACAGTACTAGAGGCAGTGGATTGCAAGATCCAAAGCATGGCTATTAAACAATCCCAGGAAGCTCCCTTGCTTTCAAAGGTAGAGAAAGCCAAGAAGCAGAACAGGCAACGTCTAAGATGCCCAAATTTAAATCAGATGAGAAGCAGTGAGAACGGGTTTCAGGCAGATGAGAAGATTTTAGGCAGAGCTAAAAGAATGAGCCTGAGTCAGAAGGGGACATAGTAAAAGCAACTGCTCTCCTGCTGGAATTTAGTGTAAGAAAGGCCAGAGATTGTAAAACAATCAAGCAAGCCAGCCCTGAAGGTAGAGAGATTAGCTCCAAAGAAATGCAAACTAGGAGAGCTAGCACAGAAGGTGAAGTTCAGGAAGTGGAACTCCAAGATATCCAGATTGAAAAGAGTAGCTCAGAGAATAGACGTAAAGAAGCAAAGTATAGGAAAGCACCTTTACTCTCCAGAGTAGGAAGAGGGATTGCAGAAGAAGATTTAGAATGCAAGATGTCTTATCCTGTTAGAACCAAAAGGAATTCACAGTGCCTTTGCCTTTTAAGTTGCTAAAAGATCTCAAGCAGGCAATCAATGACTACGGCCCAGACTCACATTTTGTAATTAGCATGATAAGGGCTCTAGCAGAGTCTGACAGCTGGACCCCTACAGATTGGAAAGCTTTAGTGAGAATTTGTCTTTACTCTTCAGAATGCTTGTGATATCAAATGCTATGGAAGGAAGCAGCCCTTGCAAGAGCTGGGAAGAATGCTGAGGATGGGATAGATATAGGAATTCATCAATTGCTAGGGGATGCAAATTATATTACAGTTGAGTCTCAACTACAGTTTACTGAACAGACAATAGGACAGATACATGAGGTTTGCTTAAGGGCCTGGGAAAAGATAATTCCATCAGAAGAGAGAACGCCGCGTTACAGGGCTATAAGACAACAGAATATGATGAGCGTTACGCTGACTTTGTGTCCCGACTGGAAGATGCTATTTCCAAATGTGTGAAGAATGTTCAGGCAGTAAGAGACCTAGTGCACAAGCTATCTTATGATTTCTCTAATAAGCACTGTAAAAATGCCTTGCATCCCTACAGCGAACAGGGCACTTTGCTGGGTTATTTTAGGATATGCAGGAATGTAGAGGCAGAGGAATACAAGGCAGACCTCATGGCAGCTTCATTGGCAAACTATATCAGACCTGGAAGAAAGTGCTTTAGTTGTGGGAAGACAAGTCATCTTCAAAAGAGTGTAGGCAGAGCAGGCTGCGGCCAATGTCAGAGCATGGGCCAGGACCATGGAGATCGGGTTTAAACGAACCTGAACTCTGCCTCCATTGTAGGAAGGGAACTCATTGGGCGAGCCAATGTCGTTCAAAAATCAACCGTGAAGGGTCGCCATTAGCAAAGACTTCCCGGCGGGAAAATAGTGGAAGAAGCTTGATGCAGAGCCCTCATAGCAGAGCGTGGTAGGCAAGGTGTCTGCCTACTGGAGCAAAGAAGATCTTTGAGAGAAATCGCCTTTATCTAGCAGCCTCACAGCAGGAGAACAGACCTAGCCAAAGAGGCAAAAACCTAGTCTCTGTTCTCACTGCAGTTGGTTTGAATAACCAAGAGATGGCTCAGAAGCCTTCACAGGAGCTTGATCCTCAAAAGCAGGGACCTCTTATTGAAAGATTAATACAGTTTCTATCAGGAAGATTTAACCTTAGTACTCAAGAAATTAAAATTGATACTGGAGTTGATAAGAGTAGTAAGAAAAAGCCCAAAACTGTGATTGAATCAGAAACGAAGAGCAGTAATTGGGGTCCACTCCCAAAAAGAACTATAGGAAGTTTATTAAGAAAGTCCAAAAAAAAAAAAAAAAAAAGAAAGTCCAACATAAATTCTCAAGGTGTTGCTGGAGTTATTGGTCAGGATTGTGAAGAAGAAATTAAGGCAGTAATGAGTTCTGATATACCATGGTTTGTAAAAATGTAGGATCGCTTAAGCCAATTTTCCCTTCCTTGCATTTCTAGAGTAAAAATTTATACCTATCAGGAAAGAGTACTTGAGAAGTTTGACCACCCTATAAATCAAGCAGTCTTCTGGACTGCTGTTGTGGAGAAACAGCGCCCCCACATGGAATTAGAAATGGAAGGAAAAAGGTTTGTTAACTGTGGATGCCGGGTCATTTCCTTAGGGCATTCAGGGGGGCCTAAGGCCCTCCCATTAACTTCCCCTAAAGCCAGCATAGAGGGAATGAGTGAAGTTAACCAAGACAGAATATTGCAAGGTAAAATCATACAGTGTGAGAAGCCTGAAAGGCAAAACGGCTCAATTGAGCCTATAACCTTATTGGTAAGCCTGGAGAAAAAATGTCTGCTTGGTAAGTTACTTCAAGATCAGCTGAACAAATTTATTAAGAATTTTTTCAGTCTTTCAAAGTATGATAAGAAGTTCTCCCAATTAGTTAGCTCTCTTAATTCTCTGAGGGATGGGAGCCGGTATTTACATAACAATGAAGGTTATCTAACTAGTACTTTTACTGGTTCAAGATCTAGCAATGCTTTACTATTTAAATTGTTAAAACAGAAGGAGAAGAGGAATCTTATGTGTGACAAAGTTCATTTACTCATTTTTTTTAAATTTAATTTAATTTTTTTTTAATGAATTTTTTTTTAAATTTTAACAATTTATTGGGGCTCATACAATTCTTTTCACCGTTCATATATATACATACATCAATTGTATAAAGCACATCTGTACAGTCTTTGCCCTAATCATTTTTTTTCTCTTTTCTTCTTTTACATTTTATTAGGGACTCATACAACTCTTACCACAATCCATACGTATACATACATCAATTGTATAAAGCACATCCATAAAGTCCCTACATTACTGCAGACTGCTTTGCTGAAAGATCAAGATTTTGAATTTGTCAATGCTATAATGTGATTGGAATGTAACTGATTTCTGTATAACCACTTATCCTTATAATAAGACATTGCATGATTGGAATTTGATTAGGAAACATTTGCAAGGGTTTAAGGGAAACATTTCATTAGATATTGATCAGCTTAAAAAGGATATTTTCTATACATTCAAAGACAAGCTTGAGGCTTCTCCTGGCTCTGATGTGATTAAGCAATTGATGAGTAGCATGGAAGGGTTGGACCCGCGAGCTTGGGGGCAAAGTACTTCACATAGCTTAAGTTCCACTCTGACTGTGTTTTTTATCATAATTGTGATGCTTGCAGTCTCATGTCACTTCTATAGGAAGCTAATAGATATGAAAAGAGACCATGTTGCCTCCGTGACACTATTGAATCTTAAACATAATGCAGAGAGGGGAAATGTGGGATACTAGCACCAAGGGAAATAATACTGGGACTTATTCCCTGACTGGTACAGAGGGAATCTGGGAGACTAATGTTCCATGGCTGGAAGACCACCACTCTGTTAGTTGGAGATATACTCCAAGTTCATGTTCCTGCGGTAATCTATCATTTCCACAGATTCTCCCTTAAAGCTGTGCTGCCTTAAAGTGAGCGCATGGCTGATACATTCTCCCTATAGAAGCAGACATTCCTATTTGGCTCTATTTCTTCCCACCGCAGTATCCAATCTCTCTCATACCTTCCTCCAATAACAGATGGGAATAAGGGGACTTTACCCCCAGTGGCTGGATTCTAAATGTTTCTATCAAGCCTGAATTTTTGGCTATATTAATTGGATCATGAAGTTTTGCCTTTACAGCTTTAAATGTATAGAAAATGATTTAAAAACACGTCAGTCACGCCCACCACAGGTTTCCCGCTCCTAAAACTCACTTCCGTGCAAAAAGACACCTGAGTGGCAGGCGGGTTGGGCCGCCCGCGTAGACTCCACGGCGCCAACGCCGCTCTCCGCTGAGGCGCCCTCAGGAGGCGCCCGAACGCGCCCCGCCCCGCCCCCCCCCTGTTGGGGACGTCCGGCGGAGCCTCAGCAAGGCATCCCGAGGGCGGCCAGGCTCGGGCTCGTTCTTCGAGCCGGCAGGAAGCGCAGCACCGGCGCCGGAGCCTCCGGCCGGGATCTCCAAGAGCTAGCCGCCGCGACCCCCCGCCCTCGGCCGCCCTCAGCCGCGCCGCATCCGGGTCCGCTGCCGCTCTCACCTGCGCGGCGCCCCGCCCCGCGCAGTGCGCTCCGGATCCGTGTGCCGTCAGTAGCCCCAGCCGCCGCGACCGCCCCGCGCGGTCACCTCCCGCCTGCCCGGCGCCGCACTGCGCCCGCCCGCCGCCCGCCGCCCACGGCCAGGGCCCGTTCAGCCGCCCCCGCCGCCCGGACCGGCGGAGCACGTGCGCCCGCGCCTCCCAGCGAGCTGCACGGCCGGCCGGGGCCTCCAGCTGCCTTTCTGGAGCCTCTCCTGGAGGGTCCTGAGGGACCGCAGAGCCCCCGGACCCCTGCCTTCTGGAGCGGCCCGCAGCCGCCTCGCGGGGACCCCTCTGCCTCGGCGTTCCCTCGCAGCCCTTCGCCCCACTTGTGCCCCGCGGCGCCGCAGACCCCAGAACCCCCTTCCTGAGCGTAGGAGTGGGGGGATGTTGCCCCGCACCGTCGATGGCCGTTGAAAGGCTGAAGTTCCCACTTCCAAGTTCAAGAATATTCTGTGTGTTCATTTTTGTGATAACAGCTAACACTTGGCTGCAGTTTCATCGGTTAACCAATTCTTTTCGTATTCTGCTCGCCTGTTCGCTTTTGTCTCAACCAGGAAATGTCACGCCCCTCATTCTTGGATCACAGTTGAATTTTTTATTGATTATAAACCCTAATGTCGACTTACTGTAAAGCACCTGTACGAGGAAGCTTCAAAAATTCATGGGAAATTATCTTCTCTTTTCATTCCTTTCTCCCACGATCTTTCCGAAGCTCCCGCGTGTTGTGATGCCAGTGTACAATTAGTAAAGCCACTCTGGCAAATAATTCAGTAGTCTGGGATATAATTTAGAACTATATGCTATGCAAAGCAAAGGTGGCAAAACAATCCAGTGGTAAAGGAATACTTTGGTTAATGAGTGGTTGAATTGGCTGAATTTACAAGAAATCAAAGGAAGGAGCATACTACATTCAAAAATAAACTCCAGGAGGATTAGAGCGATAAAATATTCAAAGCATTAAAAACTTAGAGGGATTTATTTTCGAGGGTAGCAATTTAGCTTTAGTGAGGTGGAAACTTTAAGCAAGACACGAAGGTTCATGTCTTTAAAGGAAAGATAAAGCTATTTGACTATATACAGATGTTTTTACCTTTTAGCATGGTATCACAATGACAAGAAAAGTGTTTTAAAAGAACAATTGGCTATGCAAAACGCATGGCAATCTAACATAAAGTTTCTATAAATTATTTTTCCAGACAAATTGCTCGGTTCTATATGTTTTTAATACAGGCAATGCATACACACAGACAACTAACAGAAGAGAGGTTCATAAGCATGATTCATAAACATTGAAAAGATGCCTAATGTCATTGAAAGCCCTGGAAACATAAAGGGTTGAGATATAAATATTAAAGTCATTGGGAGCATGAGAGATAGAAGAGATATTACAATAATGCAGTCACACACATATCATGGTAGCATTGCTCACCTCAGCCCCACTTGGTGGTCCACATGGAGAGAGGGGGAAGGGAAGGAGGACAAGGGGAATTGGAAACGGGAGGGTAAAGACATACATCACAGGAAGGACTTGGACTATGTTATACAGCGGTGAGAAGGGGTGGTCTAGGGGCATACATGCAATAGGAAGAGGAGGGATTGGGGGTATACAGGTGACAAAATGGGCGGATCCTACATTTAGAATGGCAGCTTAACTTTGACCTGTTTTCTGGATCTCCATATGAACCATTATCAGTAGGGTGTGAACTCCACCTACTGGAACCAAGCTAATGGTTCCAAGTTTTAGAGAAAAGCAATCCATTGTCTCCACCAGCAGGGAGCAGAGACTGCAGTCTGGCAGCATTGCCTTGAGGGACCTTGCAAGCATCTGGCCCACACACATTATCCCTCTAGTAGGAATCAACCCAGTTAACTTACATTGGGGCTTTTTATCTCCAGACTATATATTTTTATTGGAGTAGAAAGCCTCATCTTTCTTCCCTGGAGCTGGCTGGTGGTTTTGAAGAGTGAAACCTTGTGGTTAACCGCCCAACCCATAACCTTCTATGGCACTAGAGCTCCATGACTCTGAACTAGCAACGTAAAATGCTTTGCCCTCAGGCAGAGTTTGTTTGCTTCCACCCACTCCTCTGGCCAGCCTGGTGAGGAGTAGTCTAGCCCTCAAGAACTTGCCTGAGTATGCCCTTGATGGGAATTGGGGTACTGAGGTTGCACGTTCATGCCCTGACCAAGATGGTTGGAGGGCCCTGAACCAGTCCTGTAAACTTTTCTAGTCTGCAATAATGTATTTACTCCAATCATGGTCCCTTTCCCATTTCTGTAGTCACATTTCCAACTGTGATGGTCTGATCTGCTGGCAACTTGACTTTTAAAGGGGCTTCCTTTGTTTTCCATGTGACCGAGCTGTTGTGAATCCTTCAGTCCCCATTATGGCCTCATGCTTACGGTCTCCCTCAACCAGATGATTTGTTTTTTCTGGACTTTGTCCCATTCAAGATTTAACAAGGGGGTCTCTGTAAATTATATTTGAACTTCGAGTCTTCTCCCTGATCTAAAACAATGCACACAAAAATATATACCAATTCGATCATTTCTACATGTACAATTTGCTAACATTCATTATATTTCTGAAATTATGTAGCCATTCTCACTGTCCTTTTCCAATTCCAAATTTCCATCACACACATAAGCTCACTGCCCCTTAAACTTTTCACCTAACCTTCCAAGTTCCTGTGTCAATCTGATCACAGACAGATTATTCTTTAAAAGAGCACAATGTCTAAAGCAGATCTTCTTCACTGATTCAGCTTTTGGTTGGCTTTAAAAAGACTTTACAAAAATCAAATCTGCTGCTATCAAGTTAATGCTGACTCATAGTGAATACCCCCTATGGGCTTCTGAGACTGTAACTGTTTACAGGAGTAGAAAGGCCCACCTTTCTCCTGCAGAGCGGCTGGTAGTTTCAAACTGCTGAGCTTGTGGATCGCAGCCCAACATGAGTGCCCAGCAAAGAGCACCCAGAGAAACTGAGCCCCACATCCTTAAGCCACATGAGCCATGGAGTCGGGCAGAGTTGAGATGCAGTCCTCCCCAAAGCCTTCAGAAACAACAAGAAGCCTTCAGAGACATCAAGAAGGATCACTAACTCTTTTGGTAGCCAAAAGAACGATCAGCCCCATAGTCAAGAGGCAGGACAAGTATCAGTGGCTCTGGCCAGACTGGAGGGGCTCACTCAAGGCCATTCCAGGCCAGGGCCAGGTACCTGTGTCTGGCTTCGAGTACTCCAGGCACAGAATCTCTGACTCATGGGCCTCCACCTTCAGCATTTCACTCAGGAACTGCAATTCGTGGACCCTGCAAAATGAGAAGAGAGGAGAGGCCGTTCAGTGCCAGGCAGCGGGGGGAAAGAATCATCACCCACCCCCTTCCACCTTTTCCTCTCCATCAAGAGCTGTTTTACTTTACCTTTTGGGTTGAACCTTTAGAAAAATGAGTCAAGATATGTCACATTCAACTCTCTCACCTGGTCTCCCTTCGTATTAATGTTTTATGCACTACAGTACACAGTGATAAGGACCACGGAGGTCACACTGGTACAACATTATTAGACTTTATTTAAATGTCACCAGCGGGGGTTGCTCTGAGTTGGAATCAACCCAATGCCAATGAGTTTGTTTGTTTATCCCACGAATGTACTTCTTCTGCTCCAGGATCCCAGGAGCCCCCACGGCACATGGGTGTCATCTGTCCCAGTCTAGAACGGCTTTCAGTCTTTGCTTGTCTTTCCTACCCTGACACCTGGGAGAGTGTGATAAGTTACTCTGGCAGGTGTACCTCAAATGAAGGTTGCCTGATGTTTCCTCATGACTATCCTAAGTTCCTTATACATTTGGGTCAAGAATACCAGACACAATGCTAGGAGGAGGCTGCATGGAAAAACAGAACTAAAAGAAACTTTCCATCAACGTTGGTTGTTGTTGTTCAACATTTTATTGGGAGTTCTTAAGAGTCATAACATTTTCTGGGAACATTTTGAAACCTCTCAGTGTACCCTCTCACCAGATTCATGCTGCTGCCACGGGATGTTAACCTTAATGACTTGGCTAAGGGTGGGTTTTGCCGTTTCTTCATTGTCAAGTTAGTATCTTTCCCTTGGAGATAATAAATTTTGTCCCCAACCCTTTTCAGCTAAACCCTCCTGAACCTCTGTCCTTGGGGGCCTAAAGTTCCCCCATCCTGTCCCCTGGAGGCAACGGCTTGTCCCATAGCAAGCAAGTCATAATGATTAGCTCTTGTCTTTAACAAGTAAAGGAATATACATTAACCAAGCACCTAGTAAGTACTAGGCATTCTAAATCTCCCACTTACATTGTCTCCTGTTCGTAAAAATCAAATGCATCAGGTATGTCATTTCACAATTGCAGAAACTAAGGTTTGGTCAAGTTCAGGAACATGTCCAAAGAGGCCAAGCTAAGACTGCACAGGGGCATACTGAAAAACGTCTGAGATGAGTCAGCACTAAAATCCCCTCCCATCCTCAGAGCCAATTAACAGATACGAAGGGACCCAGGGGCACAGCTTGGGGAGCAAGGGTGCTGGAGGAAACAAATTCCACACTTGAGGAACCCCAGCTCCTAATGGTAGGCCAGGAAACACGGTCAGTCTCAGCAGACCTGGCCCACGTACCTCTACACTCCAGACGCAGGAGGAATGATACAGAGCTGAATACACCTTGCCCACTTTCTTGGGGCCCTTCACACCCCAGACATAAGTACTATGGTCATTGTACACACAAGACAGCCACGGATTTGCAGGATCAAAGGTCAAGGTGATGGTGTCCCGATACTTCGCATTGGCCACTCCAGCGAAAAGGCGACTGAGGAAAGAGGGGGTCAGGGTGTCCAGGGCAGACAGGGCAAACTGGTGAGTTAGCGCTAATGCAAAGGGGCACTAAAGGGAGGAGCAGCAGGTTGGCCAGCAGTCACTGGAGAAAGAACGCAGCGGCTGGCCTGGCATTCCTTGCCATGGGGCTCTGCAAAAGAACACAAGCTATTTCATAGCCCCCAACATCAGGCGGGGACAGTGTGTGGCCGTGATGCAGCCAAGCAGATGTCAGGCCCTTCTAGACTCACGTCAGAGGAAAAGGAAGGGCACTGTGCAAACCAGTCATGGTCATATATCATTTCCTGCCATTTGCAGATTTAGCCCACTCCTTCCCTGAATGAGAAATTAATATACCCAACTGCAGAACTGCCCCGCTTCCTGACAGCACTGAAACCAGAGCAAAACTTCACTTCCTGCAATCACCCAACCCAAGGCCCGAGGCTACAATAAGACCCTCCTACCTTAGCTGCTACCCAGGACCACCCTGAGGGAGAAAGGCCTGCTCCGTCAGGTTTCCAGCCTCTCTCAGAAACCCTAAGGAACTGCCCGTCTGTCCTAGCTGTGGTGTTTACAGGACAATGCATTACCACACTGCAGACTCAGATTACCACGGTTGCCCACAGTGAGCAACAAATGCTAAAAGACCCACCTGTGCTTGACTGCAAGGGTCTTCCCAGAGGTCTATGTGTGCCCTCCTCTCCTTGCAGCATGCCAGGGACGGCCTGGCACAGAGTGGGGCTCTGACAGGACTCAGGGGCCCACCCACACCGCTCACCTGGCCTCTGTGATGCTGGCAATGTCTGTGCCCAGGGCATGGGGCCGGGGCAGCGTGCTGAGGAAGTGCAGGTTGAAGGGGTTGAAAAGGCACACGGTGCCGTCAGCACAGCCGCAGAAGATGTAGTCCTGGCTCACCGAGATGCAGTGGGCCACTGTGGTCTGTGAGCACAGAAGCCACAGTCAGCAAGGGCGTCTGTCCACTCCTTCACCGGACACCTCAACAGCCATGAGCCAAGAGGCAAGGACAAGCGCAAGGCAGGCCAGCTGCCCTGGGCAGAGCCCCTCAATGCCCCTCCCTCTAACAGCAGCTGGCCAGAGGGCCCACAGCCCCCTGCAATTAGGGGGAAGGAGTCAGCAAGCCTTATAAGGCACCTGAGGTTTGGGCAAAGACACACCCAGAAGAGGCCGGCCCAGAGAAAGGCAGCAGAGGCAGCGGACAGGGCCAGCACACTTACTGTGATGCTGTCTGTGTGCTGAGCAGAAGAGGAAAGCAGAGGAAGAGGCAGAGACAGAGAGGGCGAGCAAGCAGAGAGGTTCCCAAACACATTCCTCCGCCTGGGGCCTCCCCCAGCGTGCATGCAGACTCAGGTGCCCTGGAGCCCGGAGGTGACAGACGGGAGGGTGCCGACAAAGCATTCACTTACACTCAGCTCCACCCACTTGTCCAACAGTCTCCGGGTCACTGAACTCGCACAGCTGCCCAGAGGATGTGATACAGAAGGTGCTGTCAGTCTTCTTCCCGCAGCCACAGTCTACATCAGTGAACAGGTTGTTCCGCAGGTTCCCCCAGCAGCCCAGAGCGGCCCAGCAGGGGTACAGTGGCATTCACCTGTGGAGACCCACCACAGGTGCCACCCACACACCCTGCAGGCTACCCCCTGGAAAGCAGGCCCTGGGGAGGGAGGGAGAAGGCTTCCCTTGCATATTGACATAGCACCTGGCCCAGCTGAGACTTCCAAGGGGCTTTTGAGCATGCAGAAGGGGGCGCAGGTGGAACATATCTGGGCAGACCCCACCCTAGTGGCTACTTGCTGCCTCACCTTTGAGGTCTTGCTGTCATCGAGGTACCAGAACTTGATGTGCCGGTTGCCTGCAGTGACAAAGTAGCTGCAGTCCTCAGAGAAGGATACTGCTGTCACCTGACTGGACACCTTGTTGGAAGCCACTACAATGTTTTTCTGGAGAGAAAGTCAAGGGAAATCAAGGCTCTGCTTCTAGGAGCTGAGGGAAAAGAAACTTACACACTGAAGGTTAGACAAGCTGTGAACTTGACCTCTCCTTCTGCCCCTTCTTCAGCATCCTAGATACCCAGTTGCTCCTTTCTGCTCAGAGTTCTCTAGAAAGGGACTGAGGCCAGCAGGCGGAAGTAAAGGCCACCGGTCAGCAGTTTCTTGGCTCCCCTCCCGGCCCCGCCTGTCCTGAGGCCAGCAGCCCACTCACCTTCCAGGCCCAGACATTGACGATCATGTCATGCTGGTAGCCCACTGAGACAATGTACTTGGCACTGGATGAGAAGGCCACACATGCCATGCCATACTTATGCTCCTGAAGCTCCGCCACCAGGCTGCGCTCCGACACGTCCCATACCCGCACAGCAGGCATGTGTCCACTCTGCAGGGACCGAAGACCCCGAAGTAAAGGCCAGAGGCTATCAAAAGAGATAGTGTCTGGGGTCTTAAAGGCTTGAAGGTGAGCAAACGGCCATCTGGCTCAGAAGCAAAAAAGCCCACATGGAATAAGCACACCAGCCTGTGCGATCACAAGGTGCCAAAGGGACCAGGTATAAGGCATTATGCACTATATATATATATATATGGTATAAGGCATTATGTATAAGGTATAAGGCATATATATATATGGTATAAGGCATTATGTGGGGTCCCGTGGTGCTGACCCACACGGCGTCACCGTGAGTTGGAATGGACTCCTTAGAAACGGGTTTAGTAAGCAGCACAAAGAGGAAACTCCTTGGTGAACTGGAGGACACGGTAGCTGAAACCATGGGCTCCAACATACTACCCCTGAGGCTGGCAAAGGACTGGGCAGTGCTGCCTTGTGTTGCAAAGAAGGTCCCTGTGATGTCAGAATGACTGGACAGCACTAACAACAACAAAGGATGTCAGGCCCCTTCACTTCCCCAGACCAATGACCAGGTTCAAAGACCCGCATGCGAGTATAGTTTCACAGTTAGACGTGTTTAGAAAAAATAATGTTTGCAAAAGTAAAATCTTGGTTTACATTTTACAGAGCATGCACAATTAGTAGAACTCTTAAGGTCCACCGGAACCTGTTTAGGGTCCCCTCCACTTGCTCACCACCGATAAGTCGATTCTGACTCATATTGATCCTACAGGAGAGGTTAAAATTTCCCCTGTGGGTATTTCTGAAACTGTAGCTCCTTATGGGAATAGAAAGCCTCCTCTTTCTCTGCAGCTGGTGGGTTCAAACTGCCAACCTTGTCTTTAGCAGCTCAGGACTGACTTGTATCTCTATGAAACCAAAATCTACCTCACTGCCAGGGAGGTGATGCTGACTCATAGTGACCCTATGAGGCAGAGTAGATCTGTCCCTGTGAGTTTCTGAGACTGTAACTCTTTATAGGAGTAGACAGACTCTTCTTCCCACGGAGTGGCTGGTGGTTTCAAAGTGCTGACTTTGGTGTTAGCAGCCCAACATGCAAACACTATGCCACCAAAGCTACTTTTGTACCCCTATAAGTAGATAAATATTTCTCTTATATCTGTGTTTCAACCAAAGGCATGGCTATAAAGGAAAAAAGGCCATGAGTGTCAAGAATGATTTGAAAATGTGGAGTTCTTTTGGGAAAGGATATATATATACTTGTGTAAATAAATAGAATTCTGACGGCAAGAGTGGTCAGGAGTTGGACTGTTAATCTCAAGGTCAGCAGTTTGAATGACCAACCGCTCCTCTGGAGAAAGAGGAGATTTTCTACTCCTCTAAAGAATCACAGTCTCAGAAACCCACGGGGGCCATTTTACTCAGTCCCATGGGCCTGTGAGTTGGAATGGACTTGATGGCAGTGAGGGCATGTAAATATGCAAACACCCACCTCGGACTTAGGATTTGACCTGCTCCCTCAGCGCCGTGAGCATCTGCAGCCATGGACTTGGCCTTCTGTGAAGAACCCATTAGTGCACCACCACAAAGAGAATGAGTTTCCTCTGTGTCAGTCCATTACCCTGCCAACGTTCAGGATGGAGCCAACACCCTTGGTCTCCCAGAGAAATTGGCTCAACATACCCCTGATGTGGTTGCATGACATAGGACACTCATGCAATGCACTGCATGTGCTCTATTTAATGCACTATCACCAACAAGTCTACATGGGTGGTAACTCTGAAAACCTTGCCCAAACAGCTGGCTTCACCAAAGTATATGGAGTCATGTGGAGTCGTCGACCAGTTCGACTCTGCACTGGCTGTACGTTGGCATTGCCAAGGGGGCTTTCTCACTGACCGTGACCTGAATCCTGCTTCCACTAAGTCTTGTTTCATTGGTCTGGGATGGCGCCAGGCCAATGGGAGGCTTGAAAGCTCCTAAGGGATTCCAAAGTATGACCAAGGGTGAACACTACTGCTTTTGGCCATCACATCCGGGAAGGCCCTTGGGACTTTGCCACTCAAAGTATGATAGGTCAAGGAACCAGCAACATCAGCATTAGCTTCTCCCATGCTAATGCCATCGAGTTGATGCTGACTCATAGTGACCCTACAGGACAGGGTAGAACTGCCCTTGTGGGTTTCCCAGACTGTCACTCTTGCCCGGAGTCTACAGCCTCATATTTCTCCCAAGGAGTGGCTGGTGGTTTAGGACTACTGTCCTTGTGGTTAACAGCCCAAGAGTACCAGGGCCTCTAGAACTGCTGGATCCTAGACCCCCCACCCTGAACCCACAAAATCAGAATCTGCCCCCCAGCCCGATTTCCAGGAACCTGGGTAAGTGCATGCATGTGAAAGTTTAAGAAATACTTCCTTAGAAACCATTACTTTCCAGAACAAACTCCTCCTGCCAGAGGTGCATAAATGGAAGCCCATTAGGCCATGCTCGCCTAGAAGCAATTTGAGGTCTCAGTGCTCCTATATCCTGGCTGTCATCCAGATTTCCTTATTCTCACCTGGACTGTTGTCACTGCAGCAGGTATTGGTGAGTCCTCAGCACGAACAGCCCCAAATTAGGTCTAGAGACACAGCTCCCATTTCAGAGTAGTACAATCCACAGTTTACTGTAGAGTTTCTGGCTTTTACTGGCTTGGGGTAGGGTCTAGTGGGAAATGCATCTTAGCAAGAGCCATTATGTATTCTGGATGTGCACAATGAGTTTGTCTTGAGGCATATTTATGTCTGATGTTGTTATGTATTCTCTTTCTATCCCATGCAACGTTATTTTTTTTGAAAATTTATATTTGCTTTTAATTACCCAGACATATAAGTGATTTATAGCTAGGTCTGATCGATTGGAATCAGATGACCACGCCTGGATTAACCATGGGTCCTGGTGACCATTAGGCACTTCTTTCCATAGTCCAAGTGCCCGCTAGGTAACCTAGATAGTCCAATTGCCCGTTAGCTAACCTAGATAGTCAAAGTGTCCGCTAGTTAACCTACATAGTCCAAGTGCCCGCTAGGTAACCTATATAGTCCAAATGCCCGCTAGGGACCCTAATAGTCCAAGTGCCCGCTAGTTAACCTAGATAGTCCAAGAGCTCGCTAGTTAACCTACATAGTCCAAATGCCCGCTAGGTAACCTAGACAGTTCAAGTGACCACTAGGTTACCTACATAGTCCAAGTGCCCGATAGGGAATCTACATAGTCCAAGTGCCCGCTAGTTAACATAGATAGTCCAAGTACCCGCTAGGAAACGTACATAGTCCAAGTGCCTGCTAGGTAACCTAGATAGTCCAAGTGCCCGCTAGTTAACCTACATAGTCCAAGTGCCTGCTAGGTAACCTAGATAGTCCAAGTGCCCAATAGTAAACCTACATAGTCCAAGTTCCCCCTAGGTAACCTAGATAGTCCCAAGGCCCGCTAGGTAACCTACATTGTCCTAGTGCCCCTTAGTTAACCTACATTCTCCAAGTGAACGATAGGGAACCTACATAGTCCAAGTGTCCGCTAGGTAACCTACATAGTCCAAAGCCCGCTAGTTAACCTACATAGTCCAAGTGCCCGTTAGGTAACCCAGATAGTCCTAATGCCCGCTAGGGAACCCACATAGTCCAAGTGCCCGCTAGGGAACTTACATAGTCCAAGGGCCCGCTAGGGAACCTACATAGTCCAAGTGCCCGTTAGTTAACCTAGATAGCCCAAGTGCCGGCTAGGTAACCTACATAGTCCAACAGCCCGGTAGGTAACCAACATACTCCAAGTAACCGCTAGGTAACGTAGATAGTTCAAGTGCTAGCTAGGTAACCTAGATAGTCAAAGTGCCCGCTAGATAACCTACAAAGTCTAATTGCCCGCTAGGTAATCTATATAGTCCAAATTCCCGCTAGGGAGCCTACATAATCCAAATGCCCGCTAGGTAACCTAGATAGTCCAAGGGCCAACACATGCCATCGAGATGAGGGGAGGGAAACTATTAGCAAGAGGTCTTATTGATATGTAAGGGTTATCTGAGATTCACAGACTTGAAAGGACATGGCGGCAGATCCCAACATCACAGTTCCAGGTGGGACTACAGAAGCAAGAATAGGACAAGGATTGGGACCTGTGTTAAACAGGACAGTTTACAAGAGTGGTCCAGGGCCAAACAACCAAGGCTTTGGGGGCATGACTCATGACCGTGCAGCCCAGAATGGCAGCCTCGATTCAAGGATACACTTAGGCAAGTCTCTAAGCCCCACCATGGGCTGCCTAAGGGGTAATCCACTTTCCAATGCCCTCTGCCTGGTGGCAAAGTGTTCACATCCCTGGTCAATGGTCTGAAGGAATTCACTGGAAGCTTAATCCACGTGGGGACTGTGCAAATAGAATTTTGGCTTTCACTGTTATCCACATACTTCTGAAAATTGTGAATTCTCAGAATTTCAGTTGAAAGGTAGGCTTGATGATCTGCTTCTGAGGGGTCACTATGGTGCACACAGCAGGTCACTGTGCATGCGCACCGGAATCAGTTCAACAGCAGCCAACAGCATTCTCCCTTATGTTGCTTGATGTTTGTTTTATGCCCACATCTCCTCTCTCTCTCTCTCTCTCTCTCTCTCTCTCTCACACACACACACACACTGGTATTTCAAAAAGTCCCTGAAAAATTCCATTCTCTTTTGATTCCTTGTTCCACTAACTTTTGGGAGCTTGCTTGTGTGCATATATGACACCATTTGTTTGCTGAAAGTGAGGAGGAATTGAACCACTTGCTGAAGATCAAGGATTGCAGCCTTCAATATGGGTTACAATTCAATATAAGGAAGACCAAAATCCCCAAAACTGGACCAATAGGTGATAAACAGAGAAAAGGGCTTCAGTTGTCAAGGATTTTGTCTTGCTTAGATCCACTATCAATGTTCATAGAAACAGCAGTCAGGAGATCAAAAGATGTATTGTAATGGGTAAATCTGCTGCAGAAAACCTCTTTATAGTGTTGAAGAACAATGATGTTACTCTGAGGACTAAGGTGCACATGACCTAAGCCATGCTATTTTCCATTGCATCATATGCATGTGAAAGTTAGACACTGAATAAGGAAGGCTGTAGAAGAACAGATGCATCGAATTGTGGTCCACCAGAAGACTACTGACAGTACCATGGACTGCTGAAGGACTGACCAATCTGTATCAGAAGAAATAAGGCCAGAGTGCTGCTTAGAGGCAAGGATGGCAAGACGCCATCTTACATACTTTGGACATGTTGTCAGGAGAGACCAGTCCCTGGAGAAGGACATCCTATTTGGTACAGTGGAGAAGCCATGAAACAGAGGAGGTCCTCGAAGAAGTGGATGGACTCAGTGGCTTCATCGGTGGTTCAGGCACAGGAACAATTGTGAGGATGGTGCACGACCCTACAGTGTTTCATTCGGTTGTATGTGAGGTCACGACGAGTCCAAGTGTCCTCAATGGCACGCAACAACAACTAGCCAGAGCAGAGAGGAGCAATCTGCCCTCTGGGACTTCCCTGGGAAGGTCCTCAATGGAAATTGGGAAAGTCTAAGACCCTATGGTCATGAGTTATAGTGGTCGGAAGGCCCCAGAACAAATCCAGTAAGCCTTTCTAATCTGTGATCGTCTCCATGTCTCCATAATGGCCCCATTCTCACTTATGTAGTCCTGCCTGAGAGAGTGATGAATTGCTCTGCCTCCAATCACATTTTTGTGGCAGATTTCATCCATTTCTATAATTAGCGACATGGCCACACAGCCTTTGGACCCCATTATGGCCTCATGCTTATGGTCTCCTTCATCTAAATCATTTCTCCTACTTTTGTCTTTCTTCATTAATTGAATATCTGAGATACATATGGAAGGGGCATTATCTCTACAATAAGAGAAAGGGATGAGGGGGTGGTGGTATGGAGTGGGGTGGCACACCATCTCAGAGAATGAGAACAGCTGTTTCAATGGTTCCCACTGCAGTGTGGAAACTGCAGGTACACTAAAAGAGGACAGCAATGACAGCATTAAGGTCTTAGAGCTTAAGGACTCCCTCCCTCCTTAGGCCTCTCTTTCAACTATAAAATGTAGCTCTAAAATGCAGAGCTTCTCGGACACAGCTTGGAGGAAGCCTGTGGATCCAGGAAAGCCCCAATCTCAGCAGAACCAATTTGGCAATCCACAGGTCTGATTTTTGACCAGTCAGCTCACTTGGTCTAGCTCACTTGGTCTAGATCACTCAATTATGTTCACATAAACTACAACAAACAGGTTCACACTGTCACCACATTTTCTATATAAGAAAACTGGAACAGAAATAAGCTGCCAAATTACTTGGCTTCTTATAAAAGAAATAGCCAAGTGAATGTTTGGGAAAACAACAGCTCCCGCTATGTGGCACAGGGAGCCCTGGTGGCATAGTGGTTTTCACTTGGGCTGCTACCCACATAGTTCAAAACCACCACCCGCTCTGAGAGAGAAACGTTAGGGCTTTCTACCCCTGTGAAGAGTTGCAGTCTCAGAAACTCACAGGGGCTGCTCTACCCTGTCCAATAGGGTTGCTGAAAGTCAGGGTTGCTGTGAGTCACAAAAGATGCAATGGCAGTGAGTTTTCAGTTTGATTATTAAGCAAAATTATCAAATTCTGAAACTATTGTTTCTCAATCTATCCTCCATCAAGATCTACCTAAACACTTTTAAAAAATTAAGTCATTTTATCGGGGGCTCTTACACCACTTATAACAATGCATACATCAATTGTATCAAGCACATTTGTACCTACGGTACCATCATCATTTTCTTTATACTTGACCCCTTGGTATCAGCTCCTTTTCCCCCCTTCTCTCCCACTCTCCCACCCTCATGAAACCTTGATAAATTATACTTTCATATTTTACAATGTCCAAGGTCTCACTTCACCAATGTTTCTGTTGCTTGTCCCCCTGGGGTGTGAGCGTTAATACATCAATCATTGCTATCAGTTCCCTCTATCTCATCCCTACCCTCATGTTATCACTACTTCCATTACTGTTCCTGAAGGGTTTATCTGTCCTGGATTCTGTGTGTTGAGAGTTCTTATCTGTACCAGTGTACATGCTCTGGTCTAGCCGGCTTTGTAAGGTAGAGCTGAGGTCATGATAGTTGGAGGGAGTGAGCGGGAGAGGAAGCATTGAAGAACTAGACAAATGGTATGTACTGTGGTATGAGTTGGGGTGCCAGCCCCCCACCAGTAATCTTGGGTTCAATAAGCACAATTGTATGGTTGAGATATATAAATATTATATTAAAGTCACCGGGAGCATGAGCGATAGAAGAGACATTACAATAATGCAGTCAGACACAATTCATGGTAGCATGCTCACCTCCTGGATGGCCATGATCTTACCAGCCAGGCCCACGCTCAGTGTGGACGAAGGGAGGTGGGATGGAGACCAGGCAGGAGGCTCAAGGACTGGGCTGGAGGCTGGAGCCCCAGCACAAGGCGGGCTTCCCCAGACAAATGGCGCACAACGTGGGACAATATGAGTTATATCCCATATAACAATTATATGGCCCCATTGGTACGTAGAGTGAATTTGAAAATTGTGCGAAGTGAGGATCCGGTGTGGGGATTGACAGAGAAGTAGTGGAAATAGTGAATTAGAATTTTAAAGAGGATAATGGGAGCAAGGTAAAAGTAAACCTGAAACTTATGGTACCATGCTCTCTACTTACTGAAAAGACAAGGTGTAAAAGTAACGAAGAAAAAGATACAATGTTTTCTAAAAGTAGTAAAAAGGTATAATTCATGGTTCTCAGAGGAAGGAACTTTTGATTTAGAGACCTGGGAGGAGGTCATTGTCAACTTAAAGGAAGCACAGAGATGGGGAGAGTATCCCTATGGAGAAGTGGTCTCTGTGGGTACAAGTTAAGATGGTTTTAAAACTTTTGCAGGAGGAAGAGAATAAGGATGAACAGTCTAGTGAGAAGTCTTGTGTCTATTCAAATCTAGCAAAGCAAGCTAAAGTGTCTGTGAATAAGCATGATTTAGGTTATGAAACTTTAGGAAAAACTGAAAAGGCAGGGATTGGTTTGTTATCTAAAGCCTCCAATTCTAGAACAGAACCTCATTGCCAAAGCCTGTATGCTCTCGCGAGACTGCAGACTCCGAAGGTTTAAAGGTGATACAGTACTAGAGGCAGTGGATTGCAAGATCCAAAGCATGGCTATTAAACAATCCCAGGAAGCTCCCTTGCTTTCAAAGGTAGAGAAAGCCAAGAAGCAGAACAGGCAACGTCTAAGATGCCCAAATTTAAATCAGATGAGAAGCAGTGAGAACGGGTTTCAGGCAGATGAGAAGATTTTAGGCAGAGCTAAAAGAATGAGCCTGAGTCAGAAGGGGACATAGTAAAAGCAACTGCTCTCCTGCTGGAATTTAGTGTAAGAAAGGCCAGAGATTGTAAAACAATCAAGCAAGCCAGCCCTGAAGGTAGAGAGATTAGCTCCAAAGAAATGCAAACTAGGAGAGCTAGCACAGAAGGTGAAGTTCAGGAAGTGGAACTCCAAGATATCCAGATTGAAAAGAGTAGCTCAGAGAATAGACGTAAAGAAGCAAAGTATAGGAAAGCACCTTTACTCTCCAGAGTAGGAAGAGGGATTGCAGAAGAAGATTTAGAATGCAAGATGTCTTATCCTGTTAGAACCAAAAGGAATTCACTGTGCCTTTGCCTTTTAAGTTGCTAAAAGATCTCAAGCAGGCAATCAATGACTACGGCCCAGACTCACATTTTGTAATTAGCATGATAAGGGCTCTAGCAGAGTCTGACAGCTGGACCCCTACAGATTGGAAAGCTTTAGTGAGAATTTGTCTTTACTCTTCAGAATGCTTGTGATATCAAATGCTATGGAAGGAAGCAGCCCTTGCAAGAGCTGGGAAGAATGCTGAGGATGGGATAGATATAGGAATTCATCAATTGCTAGGGGATGCAAGTTATATTACAGTTGAGTCTCAACTACAGTTTACTGAACAGACAATAGGACAGATACATGAGGTTTGCTTAAGGGCCTGGGAAAAGATAATTCCATCAGAAGAGAGAACGCCGCGTTACAGGGCTATAAGACAACAGAATATGATGAGCGTTACGCTGACTTTGTGTCCCGACTGGAAGATGCTATTTCCAAATGTGTGAAGAATGTTCAGGCAGTAAGAGACCTAGTGCACAAGCTATCTTATGATTTCTCTAATAAGCACTGTAAAAATGCCTTGCATCCCTACAGCGAACAGGGCACTTTGCTGGGTTATTTTAGGATATGCAGGAATGTAGAGGCAGAGGAATACAAGGCAGACCTCATGGCAGCTTCATTGGCAAACTATATCAGACCTGGAAGAAAGTGCTTTAGTTGTGGGAAGACAAGTCATCTTCAAAAGAGTGTAGGCAGAGCAGGCTGCGGCCAATGTCAGAGCATGGGCCAGGACCATGGAGATCGGGTTTAAACGAACCTGAACTCTGCCTCCATTGTAGGAAGGGAACTCATTGGGCGAGCCAATGTCGTTCAAAAATCAACCGTGAAGGGTCGCCATTAGCAAAGACTTCCCGGCGGGAAAATAGTGGAAGAAGCTTGATGCAGAGCCCTCATAGCAGAGCGTGGTAGGCAAGGTGTCTGCCTACTGGAGCAAAGAAGATCTTTGAGAGAAATCGCCTTTATCTAGCAGCCTCACAGCAGGAGAACAGACCTAGCCAAAGAGGCAAAAACCTAGTCTCTGTTCTCACTGCAGTTGGTTTGAATAACCAAGAGATGGCTCAGAAGCCTTCACAGGAGCTTGATCCTCAAAAGCAGGGACCTCTTATTGAAAGATTAATACAGTTTCTATCAGGAAGATTTAACCTTAGTACTCAAGAAATTAAAATTGATACTGGAGTTGATAAGAGTAGTAAGAAAAAGCCCAAAACTGTGATTGAATCAGAAACGAAGAGCAGTAATTGGGGTCCACTACCTAAAAGAACTATAGGAAGTTTATTAAGAAAGTCAAAAAAAAAAAAAAAAAGAAAGTCCAACATAAATTCTCAAGGTGTTGCTGGAGTTATTGGTCAGGATTGTGAAGAAGAAATTAAGGCAGTAATGAGTTCTGATATACCATGGTTTGTAAAAATGTAGGATCGCTTAAGCCAATTTTCCCTTCCTTGCATTTCTAGAGTAAAAATTTATACCTATCAGGAAAGAGTACTTGAGAAGTTTGACCACCCTATAAATCAAGCAGTCTTCTGGACTGCTGTTGTGGAGAAACAGCGCGCCCACATGGAATTAGAAATGGAAGGAAAAAGGTTTGTTAACTGTGGATGCCGGGTCATTTCCTTAGGGCATTCAGGGGGGCCTAAGGCCCTCCCATTAACTTCCCCTAAAGCCAGCATAGAGGGAATGAGTGAAGTTAACCAAGACAGAATATTGCAAGGTAAAATCATACAGTGTGAGAAGCCTGAAAGGCAAAACGGCTCAATTGAGCCTATAACCTTATTGGTAAGCCTGGAGAAAAAATGTCTGCTTGGTAAGTTACTTCAAGATCAGCTGAACAAATTTATTAAGAATTTTTTCAGTCTTTCAAAGTATGATAAGAAGTTCTCCCAATTAGTTAGCTCTCTTAATTCTCTGAGGGATGGGAGCCGGTATTTACATAACAATGAAGGTTATCTAACTAGTACTTTTACTGGTTCAAGATCTAGCAATGCTTTACTATTTAAATTGTTAAAACAGAAGGAGAAGAGGAATCTTATGTGTGACAAAGTTCATTTACTCATTTTTTTTAATTTAATTTAATTTTTTTTTAATGAATTTTTTTTAAATTTTAACAATTTATTGGGGCTCATACAATTCTTTTCACCGTTCATATATATACATACATCAATTGTATAAAGCACATCTGTACAGTCTTTGCCCTAATCATTTTTTTTCTCTTTTCTTCTTTTACATTTTATTAGGGACTCATACAACTCTTACCACAATCCATACGTATACATACATCAATTGTATAAAGCACATCCATAAAGTCCCTACATTACTGCAGACTGCTTTGCTGAAAGATCAAGATTTTGAATTTGTCAATGCTATAATGTGATTGGAATGTAACTGATTTCTGTATAACCACTTATCCTTATAATAAGACATTGCATGATTGGAATTTGATTAGGAAACATTTGCAAGGGTTTAAGGGAAACATTTCATTAGATACTGATCAGCTTAAAAAGGATATTTTCTATACATTCAAAGACAAGCTTGAGGCTTCTCCTGGCTCTGATGTGATTAAGCAATTGATGAGTAGCATGGAAGGGTTGGACCCGCGAGCTTGGGGGCAAAGTACTTCACATAGCTTAAGTTCCACTCTGACTGTGTTTTTTATCATATTTGTGATGCTTGCAGTCTCATGTCACTTCTATAGGAAGCTAATAGATATGAAAGGAGACCATGTTGCCTCCGTGACACTATTGAATCTTAAACATAATGCAGAGAGGGGAAATGTGGGATACTAGCACCAAGGGAAATAATACTGGGACTTATTCCCTGACTGGTACAGAGGGAATCTGGGAGACTAATGTTCCATGGCTGGAAGACCACCACTCTGTTAGTTGGAGATATACTCCAAGTTCATGTTCCTGCGGTAATCTATCATTTCCACAGATTCTCCCTTAAAGCTGTGCTGCCTTAAAGTGAGCGCATGGCTGATACATTCTCCCTATAGAAGCAGACATTCCTATTTGGCTCTATTTCTTCCCACCGCAGTATCCAATCTCTCTCATACCTTCCTCCAATAACAGATGGGAATAAGGGGACTTTACCCCCAGTGGCTGGATTCTAAATGTTTCTATCAAGCCTGAATTTTTGGCTATATTAATTGGATCATGAAGTTTTGCCTTTACAGCTTTAAATGTATAGAAAATGATTTAAAAACACGTCAGTCACGCCCACCACAGGTTTCCCGCTCCTAAAACTCACTTCCGTGCAAAAAGACACCTGAGTGGCAGGCGGGTTGGGCCGCCCGCGTAGACTCCACGGCGCCAACGCCGCTCTCCGCTGAGGCGCCCTCAGGAGGCGCCCGAACGCGCCCCGCCCCGCCCCCCCCCCTGTTGGGGACGTCCGGCGGAGCCTCAGCAAGGCATCCCGAGGGCGGCCAGGCTCGGGCTCGTTCTTCGAGCCGGCAGGAAGCGCAGCACCGGCGCCGGAGCCTCCGGCCGGGATCTCCAAGAGCTAGCCGCCGCGACCCCCCGCCCTCGGCCGCCCTCAGCCGCGCCGCATCCGGGTCCGCTGCCGCTCTCACCTGCGCGGCGCCCCGCCCCGCGCAGTGCGCTCCGGATCCGTGTGCCGTCAGTAGCCCCAGCCGCCGCGACCGCCCCGCGCGGTCACCTCCCGCCTGCCCGGCGCCGCATTGCGCCCGCCCGCCGCCCGCCGCCCACGGCCAGGGCCCGTTCAGCCGCCCCCGCCGCCCGGACCGGCGGAGCACGTGCGCCCGCGCCTCCCAGCGAGCTGCACGGCCGGCCGGGGCCTCCAGCTGCCTTTCTGGAGCCTCTCCTGGAGGGTCCTGAGGGACCGCAGAGCCCCCGGACCCCTGCCTTCTGGAGCGGCCCGCAGCCGCCTCGCGGGGACCCCTCTGCCTCGGCGTTCCCTCGCAGCCCTTCGCCCCACTTGTGCCCCGCGGCGCCGCAGACCCCAGAACCCCCTTCCTGAGCGTAGGAGTGCGGGGATGTTGCCCCGCACCGTCGATGGCCGTTGAAAGGCTGAAGTTCCCACTTCCAAGTTCAAGAATATTCTGTGTGTTCATTTTTGTGATAACAGCTAACACTTGGCTGCAGTTTCATCGGTTAACCAATTCTTTTCGTATTCTGCTCGCCTGTTCGCTTTTGTCTCAACCAGGAAATGTCACGCCCCTCATTCTTGGATCACAGTTGAATTTTTTATTGATTATAAACCCTAATGTCGACTTACTGTAAAGCACCTGTACGAGGAAGCTTCAAAAATTCATGGGAAATTATCTTCTCTTTTCATTCCTTTCTCCCACGATCTTTCCGAAGCTCCCGCGTGTTGTGATGCCAGTGTACAATTAGTAAAGCCACTCTGGCAAATAATTCAGTAGTCTGGGATATAATTTAGAACTATATGCTATGCAAAGCAAAGGTGGCAAAACAATCCAGTGGTAAAGGAATACTTTGGTTAATGAGTGGTTGAATTGGCTGAATTTACAAGAAATCAAAGGAAGGAGCATACTACATTCAAAAATAAACTCCAGGAGGATTAGAGCGATAAAATATTCAAAGCATTAAAAACTTAGAGGGATTTATTTTCGAGGGTAGCAATTTAGCTTTAGTGAGGTGGAAACTTTAAGCAAGACACGAAGGTTCATGTCTTTAAAGGAAAGATAAAGCTATTTGACTATATACAGATGTTTTTACCTTTTAGCATGGTATCACAATGACAAGAAAAGTGTTTTAAAAGAACAATTGGCTATGCAAAACGCATGGCAATCTAACATAAAGTTTCTATAAATTATTTTTACAGACAAATTGCTCGGTTCTATATGTTTTTAATACAGGCAATGCATACACACAGACAACTAACAGAAGAGAGGTTCATAAGCATGATTCATAAACATTGAAAAGATGCCTAATGTCATTGAAAGCCCTGGAAACATAAAGGGTTGAGATATAAATATTAAAGTCATTGGGAGCATGAGAGATAGAAGAGATATTACAATAATGCAGTCACACACATATCATGGTAGCATTGCTCACCTCAGCCCCACTTGGTGGTCCACATGGAGAGAGGGGGAAGGGAAGGAGGACAAGGGGAATTGGAAACGGGAGGGTAAAGACATACATCACAGGAAGGACTTGGACTATGTTATACAGCGGTGAGAAGGGGTGGTCTAGGGGCATACATGCAATAGGAAGAGGAGGGATTGGGGGTATACAGGTGACAAAATGGGCGGATCCTACATTTAGAATGGCAGCTTAACTTTGACCTGTTTTCTGGATCTCCATATGAACCATTATCAGTAGGGTGTGAACTCCACCTACTGGAACCAAGCTAATGGTTCCAAGTTTTAGAGAAAAGCAATCCATTGTCTCCACCAGCAGGGAGCAGAGACTGCAGTCTGGCAGCATTGCCTTGAGGGACCTTGCAAGCATCTGGCCCACACACATTATCCCTCTAGTAGGAATCAACCCAGTTAACTTACATTGGGGCTTTTAATCTCCAGACTATATATTTTTATTGGAGTAGAAAGCCTCATCTTTCTTCCCTGGAGCTGGCTGGTGGTTTTGAAGAGTGAAACCTTGTGGTTAACCGCCCAACCCATAACCTTCTATGGCACTAGAGCTCCATGACTCTGAACTAGCAACGTAAAATGCTTTGCCCTCAGGCAGAGTTTGTTTGCTTCCACCCACTCCTCTGGCCAACCTGGTGAGGAGTAGTCTAGCCCTCAAGAACTTGCCTGAGTATGCCCTTGATGGGAATTGGGGTACTGAGGTTGCACGTTCATGCCCTGACCAAGATGGTTGGAGGGCCTTGAACCAGTCCTGTAAACTTTTCTAGTCTGCAATAATGTATTTACTCCAATCATGGTCCCTTTCCCATTTCTGTAGTCACATTTCCAACTGTGATGGTCTGATCTGCTGGCAACTTGACTTTTAAAGGGGCTTCCTTTGTTTTCCATGTGACCGAGCTGTTGTGAATCCTTCAGTCCCCATTATGGCCTCATGCTTACGGTCTCCCTCAACCAGATGATTTGTTTTTTCTGGACTTTGTCCCATTCAAGATTTAACAAGGGGGTCTCTGTAAATTATATTTGAACTTCGAGTCTTCTCCCTGATCTAAAACAATGCACACAAAAATATATACCAATTCGATCATTTCTACATGTACAATTTGCTAACATTCATTATATTTCTGAAATTATGTAGCCATTCTCACTGTCCTTTTCCAATTCCAAATTTCCATCACACACATAAGCTCACTGCCCCTTAAACTTTTCACCTAACCTTCCAAGTTCCTGTGTCAATCTGATCACAGACAGATTATTCTTTAAAAGAGCACAATGTCTAAAGCAGATCTTCTTCACTGATTCAGCTTTTGGTTGGCTTTAAAAAGACTTTACAAAAATCAAATCTGCTGCTATCAAGTTAATGCTGACTCATAGTGAATACCCCCTATGGGCTTCTGAGACTGTAACTGTTTACAGGAGTAGAAAGGCCCACCTTTCTCCTGCAGAGCGGCTGGTAGTTTCAAACTGCTGAGCTTGTGGATCGCAGCCCAACATGAGTGCCCAGCAAAGAGCACCCAGAGAAACTGAGCCCCACATCCTTAAGCCACATGAGCCATGGAGTCGGGCAGAGTTGAGATGCAGTCCTCCCCAAAGCCTTCAGAAACAACAAGAAGCCTTCAGAGACATCAAGAAGGATCACTAACTCTTTTGGTAGCCAAAAGAACGATCAGCCCCATAGTCAAGAGGCAGGACAAGTATCAGTGGCTCTGGCCAGACTGGAGGGGCTCACTCAAGGCCATTCCAGGCCAGGGCCAGGTACCTGTGTCTGGCTTCGAGTACTCCAGGCACAGAATCTCTGACTCATGGGCCTCCACCTTCAGCATTTCACTCAGGAACTGCAATTCGTGGACCCTGCAAAATGAGAAGAGAGGAGAGGCCGTTCAGTGCCAGGCAGCGGGGGGAAAGAATCATCACCCACCCCCTTCCACCTTTTCCTCTCCATCAAGAGCTGTTTTACTTTACCTTTTGGGTTGAACCTTTAGAAAAATGAGTCAAGATATGTCACATTCAACTCTCTCACCTGGTCTCCCTTCGTATTAATGTTTTATGCACTACAGTACACAGTGATAAGGACCACGGAGGTCACACTGGTACAACATTATTAGACTTTATTTAAATGTCACCAGCGGGGGTTGCTCTGAGTTGGAATCAACCCAATGCCAATGAGTTTGTTTGTTTATCCCACGAATGTACTTCTTCTGCTCCAGGATCCCAGGAGCCCCCACGGCACATGGGTGTCATCTGTCCCAGTCTAGAACGGCTTTCAGTCTTTGCTTGTCTTTCCTACCCTGACACCTGGGAGAGTGTGATAAGTTACTCTGGCAGGTGTACCTCAAATGAAGGTTGCCTGATGTTTCCTCATGACTATCCTAAGTTCCTTATACATTTGGGTCAAGAATACCAGACACAATGCTAGGAGGAGGCTGCATGGAAAAACAGAACTAAAAGAAACTTTCCATCAACGTTGGTTGTTGTTGTTCAACATTTTATTGGGAGTTCTTAAGAGTCATAACATTTTCTGGGAACATTTTGAAACCTCTCAGTGTACCCTCTCACCAGATTCATGCTGCTGCCACGGGATGTTAACCTTAATGACTTGGCTAAGGGTGGGTTTTGCCGTTTCTTCATTGTCAAGTTAGTATCTTTCCCTTGGAGATAATAAATTTTGTCCCCAACCCTTTTCAGCTAAACCCTCCTGAACCTCTGTCCTTGGGGGCCTAAAGTTCCCCCATCCTGTCCCCTGGAGGCAACGGCTTGTCCCATAGCAAGCAAGTCATAATGATTAGCTCTTGTCTTTAACAAGTAAAGGAATATACATTAACCAAGCACCTAGTAAGTACTAGGCATTCTAAATCTCCCACTTACATTGTCTCCTGTTCGTAAAAATCAAATGCATCAGGTATGTCATTTCACAATTGCAGAAACTAAGGTTTGGTCAAGTTCAGGAACATGTCCAAAGAGGCCAAGCTAAGACTGCACAGGGGCATACTGAAAAACGTCTGAGATGAGTCAGCACTAAAATCCCCTCCCATCCTCAGAGCCAATTAACAGATACGAAGGGACCCAGGGGCACAGCTTGGGGAGCAAGGGTGCTGGAGGAAACAAATTCCACACTTGAGGAACCCCAGCTCCTAATGGTAGGCCAGGAAACACGGTCAGTCTCAGCAGACCTGGCCCACGTACCTCTACACTCCAGACGCAGGAGGAATGATACAGAGCTGAATACACCTTGCCCACTTTCTTGGGGCCCTTCACACCCCAGACATAAGTACTATGGTCATTGTACACACAAGACAGCCACGGATTTGCAGGATCAAAGGTCAAGGTGATGGTGTCCCGATACTTCGCATTGGCCACTCCAGCGAAAAGGCGACTGAGGAAAGAGGGGGTCAGGGTGTCCAGGGCAGACAGGGCAAACTGGTGAGTTAGCGCTAATGCAAAGGGGCACTAAAGGGAGGAGCAGCAGGTTGGCCAGCAGTCACTGGAGAAAGAACGCAGCGGCTGGCCTGGCATTCCTTGCCATGGGGCTCTGCAAAAGAACACAAGCTATTTCATAGCCCCCAACATCAGGCGGGGACAGTGTGTGGCCGTGATGCAGCCAAGCAGATGTCAGGCCCTTCTAGACTCACGTCAGAGGAAAAGGAAGGGCACTGTGCAAACCAGTCATGGTCATATATCATTTCCTGCCATTTGCAGATTTAGCCCACTCCTTCCCTGAATGAGAAATTAATATACCCAACTGCAGAACTGCCCCGCTTCCTGACAGCACTGAAACCAGAGCAAAACTTCACTTCCTGCAATCACCCAACCCAAGGCCCGAGGCTACAATAAGACCCTCCTACCTTAGCTGCTACCCAGGACCACCCTGAGGGAGAAAGGCCTGCTCCGTCAGGTTTCCAGCCTCTCTCAGAAACCCTAAGGAACTGCCCGTCTGTCCTAGCTGTGGTGTTTACAGGACAATGCATTACCACACTGCAGACTCAGATTACCACGGTTGCCCACAGTGAGCAACAAATGCTAAAAGACCCACCTGTGCTTGACTGCAAGGGTCTTCCCAGAGGTCTATGTGTGCCCTCCTCTCCTTGCAGCATGCCAGGGACGGCCTGGCACAGAGTGGGGCTCTGACAGGACTCAGGGGCCCACCCACACCGCTCACCTGGCCTCTGTGATGCTGGCAATGTCTGTGCCCAGGGCATGGGGCCGGGGCAGCGTGCTGAGGAAGTGCAGGTTGAAGGGGTTGAAAAGGCACACGGTGCCGTCAGCACAGCCGCAGAAGATGTAGTCCTGGCTCACCGAGATGCAGTGGGCCACTGTGGTCTGTGAGCACAGAAGCCACAGTCAGCAAGGGCGTCTGTCCACTCCTTCACCGGACACCTCAACAGCCATGAGCCAAGAGGCAAGGACAAGCGCAAGGCAGGCCAGCTGCCCTGGGCAGAGCCCCTCAATGCCCCTCCCTCTAACAGCAGCTGGCCAGAGGGCCCACAGCCCCCTGCAATTAGGGGGAAGGAGTCAGCAAGCCTTATAAGGCACCTGAGGTTTGGGCAAAGACACACCCAGAAAAGGCCGGCCCAGAGAAAGGCAGCAGAGGCAGCGGACAGGGCCAGCACACTTACTGTGATGCTGTCTGTGTGCTGAGCAGAAGAGGAAAGCAGAGGAAGAGGCAGAGACAGAGAGGGCGAGCAAGCAGAGAGGTTCCCAAACACATTCCTCCGCCTGGGGCCTCCCCCAGCGTGCATGCAGACTCAGGTGCCCTGGAGCCCGGAGGTGACAGACGGGAGGGTGCCGACAAAGCATTCACTTACACTCAGCTCCACCCACTTGTCCAACAGTCTCCGGGTCACTGAACTCGCACAGCTGCCCAGAGGATGTGATACAGAAGGTGCTGTCAGTCTTCTTCCCGCAGCCACAGTCTACATCAGTGAACAGGTTGTTCCGCAGGTTCCCCCAGCAGCCCAGAGCGGCCCAGCAGGGGTACAGTGGCATTCACCTGTGGAGACACACCACAGGTGCCACCCACACACCCTGCAGGCTACCCCCTGGAAAGCAGGCCCTGGGGAGGGAGGGAGAAGGCTTCCCTTGCATATTGACATAGCACCTGGCCCAGCTGAGACTTCCAAGGGGCTTTTGAGCATGCAGAAGGGGGCGCAGGTGGAACATATCTGGGCAGACCCCACCCTAGTGGCTACTTGCTGCCTCACCTTTGAGGTCTTGCTGTCATCGAGGTACCAGAACTTGATGTGCCGGTTGCCTGCAGTGACAAAGTAGCTGCAGTCCTCAGAGAAGGATACTGCTGTCACCTGACTGGACACCTTGTTGGAAGCCACTACAATGTTTTTCTGGAGAGAAAGTCAAGGGAAATCAAGGCTCTGCTTCTAGGAGCTGAGGGAAAAGAAACTTACACACTGAAGGTTAGACAAGCTGTGAACTTGACCTCTCCTTCTGCCCCTTCTTCAGCATCCTAGATACCCAGTTGCTCCTTTCTGCTCAGAGTTCTCTAGAAAGGGACTGAGGCCAGCAGGCGGAAGTAAAGGCCACCGGTCAGCAGTTTCTTGGCTCCCCTCCCGGCCCCGCCTGTCCTGAGGCCAGCAGCCCACTCACCTTCCAGGCCCAGACATTGACGATCATGTCATGCTGGTAGCCCACTGAGACAATGTACTTGGCACTGGATGAGAAGGCCACACATGCCATGCCATACTTATGCTCCTGAAGCTCCGCCACCAGGCTGCGCTCCGACACGTCCCATACCCGCACAGCAGGCATGTGTCCACTCTGCAGGGACCGAAGACCCCGAAGTAAAGGCCAGAGGCTATCAAAAGAGATAGTGTCTGGGGTCTTAAAGGCTTGAAGGTGAGCAAACGGCCATCTGGCTCAGAAGCAAAAAAGCCCACATGGAATAAGCACACCAGCCTGTGCGATCACAAGGTGCCAAAGGGACCAGGTATAAGGCATTATGCACTATATATATATATATATGGTATAAGGCATTATGTATAAGGTATAAGGCATATATATATATGGTATAAGGCATTATGTGGGGTCCCGTGGTGCTGACCCACACGGCGTCACCGTGAGTTGGAATGGACTCCTTAGAAACGGGTTTAGTAAGCAGCACAAAGAGGAAACTCCTTGGTGAACTGGAGGACACGGTAGCTGAAACCATGGGCTCCAACATACTACCCCTGAGGCTGGCAAAGGACTGGGCAGTGCTGCCTTGTGTTGCAAAGAAGGTCCCTGTGATGTCAGAATGACTGGACAGCACTAACAACAACAAAGGATGTCAGGCCCCTTCACTTCCCCAGACCAATGACCAGGTTCAAAGACCCGCATGCGAGTATAGTTTCACAGTTAGACGTGTTTAGAAAAAATAATGTTTGCAAAAGTAAAATCTTGGTTTACATTTTACAGAGCATGCACAATTAGTAGAACTCTTAAGGTCCACCGGAACCTGTTTAGGGTCCCCTCCACTTGCTCACCACCGATAAGTCGATTCTGACTCATATTGATCCTACAGGAGAGGTTAAAATTTCCCCTGTGGGTATTTCTGAAACTGTAGCTCCTTATGGGAATAGAAAGCCTCCTCTTTCTCTGCAGCTGGTGGGTTCAAACTGCCAACCTTGTCTTTAGCAGCTCAGGACTGACTTGTATCTCTATGAAACCAAAATCTACCTCACTGCCAGGGAGGTGATGCTGACTCATAGTGACCCTATGAGGCAGAGTAGATCTGTCCCTGTGAGTTTCTGAGACTGTAACTCTTTATAGGAGTAGACAGACTCTTCTTCCCACGGAGTGGCTGGTGGTTTCAAAGTGCTGACTTTGGTGTTAGCAGCCCAACATGCAAACACTATGCCACCAAAGCTACTTTTGTACCCCTATAAGTAGATAAATATTTCTCTTATATCTGTGTTTCAACCAAAGGCATGGCTATAAAGGAAAAAAGGCCATGAGTGTCAAGAATGATTTGAAAATGTGGAGTTCTTTTGGGAAAGGATATATATATACTTGTGTAAATAAATAGAATTCTGACGGCAAGAGTGGTCAGGAGTTGGACTGTTAATCTCAAGGTCAGCAGTTTGAATGACCAACCGCTCCTCTGGAGAAAGAGGAGATTTTCTACTCCTCTAAAGAATCACAGTCTCAGAAACCCACGGGGGCCATTTTACTCAGTCCCGTGGGCCTGTGAGTTGGAATGGACTTGATGGCAGTGAGGGCATGTAAATATGCAAACACCCACCTCGGACTTAGGATTTGACCTGCTCCCTCAGCGCCGTGAGCATCTGCAGCCATGGACTTGGCCTTCTGTGAAGAACCCATTAGTGCACCACCACAAAGAGAATGAGTTTCCTCTGTGTCAGTCCATTACCCTGCCAACGTTCAGGATGGAGCCAACACCCTTGGTCTCCCAGAGAAATTGGCTCAACATACCCCTGATGTGGTTGCATGACATAGGACACTCATGCAATGCACTGCATGTGCTCTATTTAATGCACTATCACCAACAAGTCTACATGGGTGGTAACTCTGAAAACCTTGCCCAAACAGCTGGCTTCACCAAAGTATATGGAGTCATGTGGAGTCGTCGACCAGTTCGACTCTGCACTGGCTGTACGTTGGCATTGCCAAGGGGGCTTTCTCACTGACCGTGACCTGAATCCTGCTTCCACTAAGTCTTGCTTCATTGGTCTGGGATGGCGCCAGGCCAATGGGAGGCTTGAAAGCTCCTAAGGGATTCCAAAGTATGACCAAGGGTGAACACTACTGCTTTTGGCCATCACATCCGGGAAGGCCCTTGGGACTTTGCCACTCAAAGTATGATAGGTCAAGGAACCAGCAACATCAGCATTAGCTTCTCCCATGCTAATGCCATCGAGTTGATGCTGACTCATAGTGACCCTACAGGACAGGGTAGAACTGCCCTTGTGGGTTTCCCAGACTGTCACTCTTGCCCGGAGTCTACAGCCTCATATTTCTCCCAAGGAGTGGCTGGTGGTTTAGGACTACTGTCCTTGTGGTTAACAGCCCAAGAGTACCAGGGCCTCTAGAACTGCTGGATCCTAGACCCCCCACCCTGAACCCACAAAATCAGAATCTGCCCCCCAGCCCGATTTCCAGGAACCTGGGTAAGTGCATGCATGTGAAAGTTTAAGAAATACTTCCTTAGAAACCATTACTTTCCAGAACAAACTCCTCCTGCCAGAGGTGCATAAATGGAAGCCCATTAGGCCATGCTCGCCTAGAAGCAATTTGAGGTCTCAGTGCTCCTATATCCTGGCTGTCATCCAGATTTCCTTATTCTCACCTGGACTGTTGTCACTGCAGCAGGTATTGGTGAGTCCTCAGCACGAACAGCCCCAAATTAGGTCTAGAGACACAGCTCCCATTTCAGAGTAGTACAATCCACAGTTTACTGTAGAGTTTCTGGCTTTTACTGGCTTGGGGTAGGGTCTAGTGGGAAATGCATCTTAGCAAGAGCCATTATGTATTCTGGATGTGCACAATGAGTTTGTCTTGAGGCATATTTATGTCTGATGTTGTTATGTATTCTCTTTCTATCCCATGCAACGTTATTTTTTTTTGAAAATTTATATTTGCTTTTAATTACCCAGACATATAAGTGATTTATAGCTAGGTCTGATCGATTGGAATCAGATGACCACGCCTGGATTAACCATGGGTCCTGGTGACCATTAGGCACTTCTTTCCATAGTCCAAGTGCCCGCTAGGTAACCTAGATAGTCCAATTGCCCGTTAGCTAACCTAGATAGTCAAAGTGTCCGCTAGTTAACCTACATAGTCCAAGTGCCCGCTAGGTAACCTATATAGTCCAAATGCCCGCTAGGGACCCTAATAGTCCAAGTGCCCGCTAGTTAACCTAGATAGTCCAAGAGCTCGCTAGTTAACCTACATAGTCCAAATGCCCGCTAGGTAACCTAGACAGTTCAAGTGACCACTAGGTTACCTACATAGTCCAAGTGCCCGATAGGGAATCTACATAGTCCAAGTGCCCGCTAGTTAACATAGATAGTCCAAGTACCCGCTAGGAAACGTACATAGTCCAAGTGCCTGCTAGGTAACCTAGATAGTCCAAGTGCCCGCTAGTTAACCTACATAGTCCAAGTGCCTGCTAGGTAACCTAGATAGTCCAAGTGGCCAATAGTAAACCTACATAGTCCAAGTTCCCCCTAGGTAACCTAGATAGTCCCAAGGCCCGCTAGGTAACCTACATTGTCCTAGTGCCCCTTAGTTAACCTACATTCTCCAAGTGAACGATAGGGAACCTACATAGTCCAAGTGTCCGCTAGGTAACCTACATAGTCCAAAGCCTGCTAGTTAACCTACATAGTCCAAGTGCCCGTTAGGTAACCCAGATAGTCCTAATGCCCGCTAGGGAACCCACATAGTCCAAGTGCCCGCTAGGGAACTTACATAGTCCAAGGGCCCGCTAGGGAACCTACATAGTCCAAGTGCCCGTTAGTTAACCTAGATAGCCCAAGTGCCGGCTAGGTAACCTAGATAGTCCAACAGCCCGGTAGGTAACCAACATACTCCAAGTAACCGCTAGGTAACGTAGATAGTTCAAGTGCTAGCTAGGTAACCTAGATAGTCAAAGTGCCCGCTAGATAACCTACAAAGTCTAATTGCCCGCTAGGTAATCTATATAGTCCAAATTCCCGCTAGGGAGCCTACATAATCCAAATGCCCGCTAGGTAACCTAGATAGTCCAAGGGCCAACACATGCCATCGAGATGAGGGGAGGGAAACTATTAGCAAGAGGTCTTATTGATATGTAAGGGTTATCTGAGATTCACAGACTTGAAAGGACATGGCGGCAGATCCCAACATCACAGTTCCAGGTGGGACTACAGAAGCAAGAATAGGACAAGGATTGGGACCTGTGTTAAACAGGACAGTTTACAAGAGTGGTCCAGGGCCAAACAACCAAGGCTTTGGGGGCATGACTCATGACCGTGCAGCCCAGAATGGCAGCCTCGATTCAAGGATACACTTAGGCAAGTCTCTAAGCCCCACCATGGGCTGCCTAAGGGGTAATCCACTTTCCAATGCCCTCTGCCTGGTGGCAAGAGTGTTCACATCCCTGGTCAATGGTCTGAAGGAATTCACTGGAAGCTTAATCCACGTGGGGACTGTGCAAATAGAATTTTGGCTTTCACTGTTATCCACATACTTCTGAAAATTGTGAATTCTCAGAATTTCAGTTGAAAGGTAGGCTTGATGATCTGCTTCTGAGGGGTCACTATGGTGCACACAGCAGGTCACTGTGCATGCGCACCGGAATCAGTTCAACAGCAGCCAACAGCATTCTCCCTTATGTTGCTTGATGTTTGTTTTATGCCCACATCTCCTCTCTCTCTCTCTCTCTCTCTCTCACACACACACACACACACACACTGGTATTTCAAAAAGTCCCTGAAAAATTCCATTCTCTTTTGATTCCTTGTTCCACTAACTTTTGGGAGCTTGCTTGTGTGCATATATGACACCATTTGTTTGCTGAAAGTGAGGAGGAATTGAACCACTTGCTGAAGATCAAGGATTGCAGCCTTCAATATGGGTTACAATTCAATATAAGGAAGACCAAAATCCCCAAAACTGGACCAATAGGTGATAAACAGAGAAAAGGGCTTCAGTTGTCAAGGATTTTGTCTTGCTTAGATCCACTATCAATGTTCATAGAAACAGCAGTCAGGAGATCAAAAGATGTATTGTAATGGGTAAATCTGCTGCAGAAAACCTCTTTATAGTGTTGAAGAACAATGATGTTACTCTGAGGACTAAGGTGCACATGACCTAAGCCATGCTATTTTCCATTGCATCATATGCATGTGAAAGTTAGACACTGAATAAGGAAGGCTGTAGAAGAACAGATGCATCGAATTGTGGTCCACCAGAAGACTACTGACAGTACCATGGACTGCTGAAGGACTGACCAATCTGTATCAGAAGAAATAAGGCCAGAGTGCTGCTTAGAGGCAAGGATGGCAAGACGCCATCTTACATACTTTGGACATGTTGTCAGGAGAGACCAGTCCCTGGAGAAGGACATCCTATTTGGTACAGTGGAGAAGCCATGAAACAGAGGAGGTCCTCGAAGAAGTGGATGGACTCAGTGGCTTCATCGGTGGTTCAGGCACAGGAACAATTGTGAGGATGGTGCACGACCCTACAGTGTTTCATTCGGTTGTATGTGAGGTCACGACGAGTCCAAGTGTCCTCAATGGCACGCAACAACAACTAGCCAGAGCAGAGAGGAGCAATCTGCCCTCTGGGACTTCCCTGGGAAGGTCCTCAATGGAAATTGGGAAAGTCTAAGACCCTATGGTCATGAGTTATAGTGGTCGGAAGGCCCCAGAACAAATCCAGTAAGCCTTTCTAATCTGTGATCGTCTCCATGTCTCCATAATGGCCCCATTCTCACTTATGTAGTCCTGCCTGAGAGAGTGATGAATTGCTC
Organism: Tenrec ecaudatus; assembly: GCF_050624435.1. Lineage (NCBI taxonomy): Eukaryota > Metazoa > Chordata > Mammalia > Afrosoricida > Tenrecidae > Tenrec > Tenrec ecaudatus. Next base: position 772,678 of record NW_027457659.1, read on the forward strand.
TGCCTCCAATCACATTTTTGTGGCAGATTTCATCCATTTCTATAATTAGCGACATGGCCACACAGCCTTTGGACCCCATTATGGCCTCATGCTTATGGTCTCCTTCATCTAAATCATTTCTCCTACTTTTGTCTTTCTTCATTAATTGAATATCTGAGATACATATGGAAGGGGCATTATCTCTACAATAAGAGAAAGGGATGAGGTGGTGGTGGTATGGAGTGGGGTGGCACACCATCTCAGAGAATGAGAACAGCTGTTTCAATGGTTCCCACTGCAGTGTGGAAACTGCAGGTACACTAAAAGAGGACAGCAATGACAGCATTAAGGTCTTAGAGCTTAAGGACTCCCTCCCTCCTTAGGCCTCTCTTTCAACTATAAAATGTAGCTCTAAAATGCAGAGCTTCTCGGACACAGCTTGGAGGAAGCCTGTGGATCCAGGAAAGCCCCAATCTCAGCAGAACCAATTTGGCAATCCACAGGTCTGATTTTTGACCAGTCAGCTCACTTGGTCTAGCTCACTTGGTCTAGATCACTCAATTATGTTCACATAAACTACAACAAACAGGTTCACACTGTCACCACATTTTCTATATAAGAAAACTGGAACAGAAATAAGCTGCCAAATTACTTGGCTTCTTATAAAAGAAATAGCCAAGTGAATGTTTTGGAAAACAACAGCTCCCGCTATGTGGCACAGGGAGCCCTGGTGGCATAGTGGTTTTCACTTGGGCTGCTACCCACATAGTTCAAAACCACCACCCGCTCTGAGAGAGAAACGTTAGGGCTTTCTACCCCTGTAAAGAGTTGCAGTCTCAGAAACTCACAGGGGCTGCTCTACCCTGTCCAATAGGGTTGCTGAAAGTCAGGGTTGCTGTGAGTCACAAAAGATGCAATGGCAGTGAGTTTTCAGTTTGATTATTAAGCAAAATTATCAAATTCTGAAACTATTGTTTCTCAATCTATCCTCCATCAAGATCTACCTAAACACTTTTAAAAAATTAAGTCATTTTATCGGGGGCTCTTACACCACTTATAACAATGCATACATCAATTGTATCAAGCACATTTGTACCTACGGTACCATCATCATTTTCTTTATACTTGACCCCTTGGTATCAGCTCCTTTTCCCCCCTTCTCTCCCACTCTCCCACCCTCATGAAACCTTGATAAATTATACTTTCATATTTTACAATGTCCAAGGTCTCACTTCACCAATGTTTCTGTTGCTTGTCCCCCTGGGGTGTGAGCGTTAATACATCAATCATTGCTATCAGTTCCCTCTATCTCATCCCTACCCTCATGTTATCACTACTTCCATTACTGTTCCTGAAGGGTTTATCTGTCCTGGATTCTGTGTGTTGAGAGTTCTTATCTGTACCAGTGTACATGCTCTGGTCTAGCCGGCTTTGTAAGGTAGAGCTGAGGTCATGATAGTTGGAGGGAGTGAGCGGGAGAGGAAGCATTGAAGAACTAGACAAATGGTATGTACTGTGGTATGAGTTGGGGTGCCAGCCCCCCACCAGTAATCTTGGGTTCAATAAGCACAATTGTATGGTTGAGATATATAAATATTATATTAAAGTCACCGGGAGCATGAGCGATAGAAGAGACATTACAATAATGCAGTCAGACACAATTCATGGTAGCATGCTCACCTCCTGGATGGCCATGATCTTACCAGCCAGGCCCACGCTCAGTGTGGACGAAGGGAGGTGGGATGGAGACCAGGCAGGAGGCTCAAGGACTGGGCTGGAGGCTGGAGCCCCAGCACAAGGCGGGCTTCCCCAGACAAATGGCGCACAACGTGGGACAATATGAGTTATATCCCATATAACAATTATATGGCCCCATTGGTACGTAGAGTGAATTTGAAAATTGTGCGAAGTGAGGATCCGGTGTGGGGATTGACAGAGAAGTAGTGGAAATAGTGAATTAGAATTTTAAAGAGGATAATGGGAGCAAGGTAAAAGTAAACCTGAAACTTATGGTACCATGCTCTCTACTTACTGAAAAGACAAGGTGTAAAAGTAACGAAGAAAAAGATACAATGTTTTCTAAAAGTAGTAAAAAGGTATAATTCATGGTTCTCAGAGGAAGGAACTTTTGATTTAGAGACCTGGGAGGAGGTCATTGTCAACTTAAAGGAAGCACAGAGATGGGGAGAGTATCCCTATGGAGAAGTGGTCTCTGTGGGTACAAGTTAAGATGGTTTTAAAACTTTTGCAGGAGGAAGAGAATAAGGATGAACAGTCTAGTGAGAAGTCTTGTGTCTATTCAAATCTAGCAAAGCAAGCTAAAGTGTCTGTGAATAAGCATGATTTAGGTTATGAAACTTTAGGAAAAACTGAAAAGGCAGGGATTGGTTTGTTATCTAAAGCCTCCAATTCTAGAACAGAACCTCATTGCCAAAGCCTGTATGCTCTCGCGAGACTGCAGACTCCGAAGGTTTAAAGGTGATACAGTACTAGAGGCAGTGGATTGCAAGATCCAAAGCATGGCTATTAAACAATCCCAGGAAGCTCCCTTGCTTTCAAAGGTAGAGAAAGCCAAGAAGCAGAACAGGCAACGTCTAAGATGCCCAAATTTAAATCAGATGAGAAGCAGTGAGAACGGGTTTCAGGCAGATGAGAAGATTTTAGGCAGAGCTAAAAGAATGAGCCTGAGTCAGAAGGGGACATAGTAAAAGCAACTGCTCTCCTGCTGGAATTTAGTGTAAGAAAGGCCAGAGATTGTAAAACAATCAAGCAAGCCAGCCCTGAAGGTAGAGAGATTAGCTCCAAAGAAATGCAAACTAGGAGAGCTAGCACAGAAGGTGAAGTTCAGGAAGTGGAACTCCAAGATATCCAGATTGAAAAGAGTAGCTCAGAGAATAGACGTAAAGAAGCAAAGTATAGGAAAGCACCTTTACTCTCCAGAGTAGGAAGAGGGATTGCAGAAGAAGATTTAGAATGCAAGATGTCTTATCCTGTTAGAACCAAAAGGAATTCACAGTGCCTTTGCCTTTTAAGTTGCTAAAAGATCTCAAGCAGGCAATCAATGACTACGGCCCAGACTCACATTTTGTAATTAGCATGATAAGGGCTCTAGCAGAGTCTGACAGCTGGACCCCTACAGATTGGAAAGCTTTAGTGAGAATTTGTCTTTACTCTTCAGAATGCTTGTGATATCAAATGCTATGGAAGGAAGCAGCCCTTGCAAGAGCTGGGAAGAATGCTGAGGATGGGATAGATATAGGAATTCATCAATTGCTAGGGGATGCAAATTATATTACAGTTGAGTCTCAACTACAGTTTACTGAACAGACAATAGGACAGATACATGAGGTTTGCTTAAGGGCCTGGGAAAAGATAATTCCATCAGAAGAGAGAACGCCGCGTTACAGGGCTATAAGACAACAGAATATGATGAGCGTTACGCTGACTTTGTGTCCCGACTGGAAGATGCTATTTCCAAATGTGTGAAGAATGTTCAGGCAGTAAGAGACCTAGTGCACAAGCTATCTTATGATTTCTCTAATAAGCACTGTAAAAATGCCTTGCATCCCTACAGCGAACAGGGCACTTTGCTGGGTTATTTTAGGATATGCAGGAATGTAGAGGCAGAGGAATACAAGGCAGACCTCATGGCAGCTTCATTGGCAAACTATATCAGACCTGGAAGAAAGTGCTTTAGTTGTGGGAAGACAAGTCATCTTCAAAAGAGTGTAGGCAGAGCAGGCTGCGGCCAATGTCAGAGCATGGGCCAGGACCATGGAGATCGGGTTTAAACGAACCTGAACTCTGCCTCCATTGTAGGAAGGGAACTCATTGGGCGAGCCAATGTCGTTCAAAAATCAACCGTGAAGGGTCGCCATTAGCAAAGACTTCCCGGCGGGAAAATAGTGGAAGAAGCTTGATGCAGAGCCCTCATAGCAGAGCGTGGTAGGCAAGGTGTCTGCCTACTGGAGCAAAGAAGATCTTTGAGAGAAATCGCCTTTATCTAGCAGCCTCACAGCAGGAGAACAGACCTAGCCAAAGAGGCAAAAACCTAGTCTCTGTTCTCACTGCAGTTGGTTTGAATAACCAAGAGATGGCTCAGAAGCCTTCACAGGAGCTTGATCCTCAAAAGCAGGGACCTCTTATTGAAAGATTAATACAGTTTCTATCAGGAAGATTTAACCTTAGTACTCAAGAAATTAAAATTGATACTGGAGTTGATAAGAGTTGTAAGAAAAAGCCCAAAACTGTGATTGAATCAGAAACGAAGAGCAGTAATTGGGGTCCACTACCTAAAAGAACTATAGGAAGTTTATTAAGAAAGTCCAAAAAAAAAAAAGAAAGTCCAACATAAATTCTCAAGGTGTTGCTGGAGTTATTGGTCAGGATTGTGAAGAAGAAATTAAGGCAGTAATGAGTTCTGATATACCATGGTTTGTAAAAATGTAGGATCGCTTAAGCCAATTTTCCCTTCCTTGCATTTCTAGAGTAAAAATTTATACCTATCAGGAAAGAGTACTTGAGAAGTTTGACCACCCTATAAATCAAGCAGTCTTCTGGACTGCTGTTGTGGAGAAACAGCGCCCCCACATGGAATTAGAAATGGAAGGAAAAAGGTTTGTTAACTGTGGATGCCGGGTCATTTCCTTAGGGCATTCAGGGGGGCCTAAGGCCCTCCCATTAACTTCCCCTAAAGCCAGCATAGAGGGAATGAGTGAAGTTAACCAAGACAGAATATTGCAAGGTAAAATCATACAGTGTGAGAAGCCTGAAAGGCAAAACGGCTCAATTGAGCCTATAACCTTATTGGTAAGCCTGGAGAAAAAATGTCTGCTTGGTAAGTTACTTCAAGATCAGCTGAACAAATTTATTAAGAATTTTTTCAGTCTTTCAAAGTATGATAAGAAGTTCTCCCAATTAGTTAGCTCTCTTAATTCTCTGAGGGATGGGAGCCGGTATTTACATAACAATGAAGGTTATCTAACTAGTACTTTTACTGGTTCAAGATCTAGCAATGCTTTACTATTTAAATTGTTAAAACAGAAGGAGAAGAGGAATCTTATGTGTGACAAAGTTCATTTACTCATTTTTTTTTTAAATTTAATTTTATTTTTTTTTAATGAATTTTTTTTTAATTTTAACAATTTATTGGGGCTCATACAATTCTTTTCACCGTTCATATATATACATACATCAATTGTATAAAGCACATCTGTACAGTCTTTGCCCTAATCATTTTTTTTCTCTTTTCTTCTTTTACATTTTATTAGGGACTCATACAACTCTTACCACAATCCATACGTATACATACATCAATTGTATAAAGCACATCCATAAAGTCCCTACATTACTGCAGACTGCTTTGCTGAAAGATCAAGATTTTGAATTTGTCAATGCTATAATGTGATTGGAATGTAACTGATTTCTGTATAACCACTTATCCTTATAATAAGACATTGCATGATTGGAATTTGATTAGGAAACATTTGCAAGGGTTTAAGGGAAACATTTCATTAGATATTGATCAGCTTAAAAAGGATATTTTCTATACATTCAAAGACAAGCTTGAGGCTTCTCCTGGCTCTGATGTGATTAAGCAATTGATGAGTAGCATGGAAGGGTTGGACCCGCGAGCTTGGGGGCAAAGTACTTCACATAGCTTAAGTTCCACTCTGACTGTGTTTTTTATCATATTTGTGATGCTTGCAGTCTCATGTCACTTCTATAGGAAGCTAATAGATATGAAAAGAGACCATGTTGCCTCCGTGACACTATTGAATCTTAAACATAATGCAGAGAGGGGAAATGTGGGATACTAGCACCAAGGGAAATAATACTGGGACTTATTCCCTGACTGGTACAGAGGGAATCTGGGAGACTAATGTTCCATGGCTGGAAGACCACCACTCTGTTAGTTGGAGATATACTCCAAGTTCATGTTCCTGCGGTAATCTATCATTTCCACAGATTCTCCCTTAAAGCTGTGCTGCCTTAAAGTGAGCGCATGGCTGATACATTCTCCCTATAGAAGCAGACATTCCTATTTGGCTCTATTTCTTCCCACCGCAGTATCCAATCTCTCTCATACCTTCCTCCAATAACAGATGGGAATAAGGGGACTTTACCCCCAGTGGCTGGATTCTAAATGTTTCTATCAAGCCTGAATTTTTGGCTATATTAATTGGATCATGAAGTTTTGCCTTTACAGCTTTAAATGTATAGAAAATGATTTAAAAACACGTCAGTCACGCCCACCACAGGTTTCCCGCTCCTAAAACTCACTTCCGTGCAAAAAGACACCTGAGTGGCAGGCGGGTTGGGCCGCCCGCGTAGACTCCACGGCGCCAACGCCGCTCTCCGCTGAGGCGCCCTCAGGAGGCGCCCGAACGCGCCCCGCCCCGCCCCCCCCCTGTTGGGGACGTCCGGCGGAGCCTCAGCAAGGCATCCCGAGGGCGGCCAGGCTCGGGCTCGTTCTTCGAGCCGGCAGGAAGCGCAGCACCGGCGCCGGAGCCTCCGGCCGGGATCTCCAAGAGCTAGCCGCCGCGACCCCCCCGCCCTCGGCCGCCCTCAGCCGCGCCGCATCCGGGTCCGCTGCCGCTCTCACCTGCGCGGCGCCCCGCCCCGCGCAGTGCGCTCCGGATCCGTGTGCCGTCAGTAGCCCCAGCCGCCGCGACCGCCCCGCGCGGTCACCTCCCGCCTGCCCGGCGCCGCACTGCGCCCGCCCGCCGCCCGCCGCCCACGGCCAGGGCCCGTTCAGCCGCCCCCGCCGCCCGGACCGGCGGAGCACGTGCGCCCGCGCCTCCCAGCGAGCTGCACGGCCGGCCGGGGCCTCCAGCTGCCTTTCTGGAGCCTCTCCTGGAGGGTCCTGAGGGACCGCAGAGCCCCCGGACCCCTGCCTTCTGGAGCGGCCCGCAGCCGCCTCGCGGGGACCCCTCTGCCTCAGCGTTCCCTCGCAGCCCTTCGCCCCACTTGTGCCCCGCGGCGCCGCAGACCCCAGAACCCCCTTCCTGAGCGTAGGAGTGCGGGGATGTTGCCCCGCACCGTCGATGGCCGTTGAAAGGCTGAAGTTCCCACTTCCAAGTTCAAGAATATTCTGTGTGTTCATTTTTGTGATAACAGCTAACACTTGGCTGCAGTTTCATCGGTTAACCAATTCTTTTCGTATTCTGCTCGCCTGTTCGCTTTTGTCTCAACCAGGAAATGTCACGCCCCTCATTCTTGGATCACAGTTGAATTTTTTATTGATTATAAACCCTAATGTCGACTTACTGTAAAGCACCTGTACGAGGAAGCTTCAAAAATTCATGGGAAATTATCTTCTCTTTTCATTCCTTTCTCCCACGATCTTTCCGAAGCTCCCGCGTGTTGTGATGCCAGTGTACAATTAGTAAAGCCACTCTGGCAAATAATTCAGTAGTCTGGGATATAATTTAGAACTATATGCTATGCAAAGCAAAGGTGGCAAAACAATCCAGTGGTAAAGGAATACTTTGGTTAATGAGTGGTTGAATTGGCTGAATTTACAAGAAATCAAAGGAAGGAGCATACTACATTCAAAAATAAACTCCAGGAGGATTAGAGCGATAAAATATTCAAAGCATTAAAAACTTAGAGGGATTTATTTTCGAGGGTAGCAATTTAGCTTTAGTGAGGTGGAAACTTTAAGCAAGACACGAAGGTTCATGTCTTTAAAGGAAAGATAAAGCTATTTGACTATATACAGATGTTTTTACCTTTTAGCATGGTATCACAATGACAAGAAAAGTGTTTTAAAAGAACAATTGGCTATGCAAAACGCATGGCAATCTAACATAAAGTTTCTATAAATTATTTTTCCAGACAAATTGCTCGGTTCTATATGTTTTTAATACAGGCAATGCATACACACAGACAACTAACAGAAGAGAGGTTCATAAGCATGATTCATAAACATTGAAAAGATGCCTAATGTCATTGAAAGCCCTGGAAACATAAAGGGTTGAGATATAAATATTAAAGTCATTGGGAGCATGAGAGATAGAAGAGATATTACAATAATGCAGTCACACACATATCATGGTAGCATTGCTCACCTCAGCCCCACTTGGTGGTCCACATGGAGAGAGGGGGAAGGGAAGGAGGACAAGGGGAATTGGAAACGGGAGGGTAAAGACATACATCACAGGAAGGACTTGGACTATGTTATACAGCGGTGAGAAGGGGTGGTCTAGGGGCATACATGCAATAGGAAGAGGAGGGATTGGGGGTATACAGGTGACAAAATGGGCGGATCCTACATTTAGAATGGCAGCTTAACTTTGACCTGTTTTCTGGATCTCCATATGAACCATTATCAGTAGGGTGTGAACTCCACCTACTGGAACCAAGCTAATGGTTCCAAGTTTTAGAGAAAAGCAATCCATTGTCTCCACCAGCAGGGAGCAGAGACTGCAGTCTGGCAGCATTGCCTTGAGGGACCTTGCAAGCATCTGGCCCACACACATTATCCCTCTAGTAGGAATCAACCCAGTTAACTTACATTGGGGCTTTTAATCTCCAGACTATATATTTTTATTGGAGTAGAAAGCCTCATCTTTCTTCCCTGGAGCTGGCTGGTGGTTTTGAAGAGTGAAACCTTGTGGTTAACCGCCCAACCCATAACCTTCTATGGCACTAGAGCTCCATGACTCTGAACTAGCAACGTAAAATGCTTTGCCCTCAGGCAGAGTTTGTTTGCTTCCACCCACTCCTCTGGCCAGCCTGGTGAGGAGTAGTCTAGCCCTCAAGAACTTGCCTGAGTATGCCCTTGATGGGAATTGGGGTACTGAGGTTGCACGTTCATGCCCTGACCAAGATGGTTGGAGGGCCCTGAACCAGTCCTGTAAACTTTTCTAGTCTGCAATAATGTATTTACTCCAATCATGGTCCCTTTCCCATTTCTGTAGTCACATTTCCAACTGTGATGGTCTGATCTGCTGGCAACTTGACTTTTAAAGGGGCTTCCTTTGTTTTCCATGTGACCGAGCTGTTGTGAATCCTTCAGTCCCCATTATGGCCTCATGCTTACGGTCTCCCTCAACCAGATGATTTGTTTTTTCTGGACTTTGTCCCATTCAAGATTTAACAAGGGGGTCTCTGTAAATTATATTTGAACTTCGAGTCTTCTCCCTGATCTAAAACAATGCACACAAAAATATATACCAATTCGATCATTTCTACATGTACAATTTGCTAACATTCATTATATTTCTGAAATTATGTAGCCATTCTCACTGTCCTTTTCCAATTCCAAATTTCCATCACACACATAAGCTCACTGCCCCTTAAACTTTTCACCTAACCTTCCAAGTTCCTGTGTCAATCTGATCACAGACAGATTATTCTTTAAAAGAGCACAATGTCTAAAGCAGATCTTCTTCACTGATTCAGCTTTTGGTTGGCTTTAAAAAGACTTTACAAAAATCAAATCTGCTGCTATCAAGTTAATGCTGACTCATAGTGAATACCCCCTATGGGCTTCTGAGACTGTAACTGTTTACAGGAGTAGAAAGGCCCACCTTTCTCCTGCAGAGCGGCTGGTAGTTTCAAACTGCTGAGCTTGTGGATCGCAGCCCAACATGAGTGCCCAGCAAAGAGCACCCAGAGAAACTGAGCCCCACATCCTTAAGCCACATGAGCCATGGAGTCGGGCAGAGTTGAGATGCAGTCCTCCCCAAAGCCTTCAGAAACAACAAGAAGCCTTCAGAGACATCAAGAAGGATCACTAACTCTTTTGGTAGCCAAAAGAACGATCAGCCCCATAGTCAAGAGGCAGGACAAGTATCAGTGGCTCTGGCCAGACTGGAGGGGCTCACTCAAGGCCATTCCAGGCCAGGGCCAGGTACCTGTGTCTGGCTTCGAGTACTCCAGGCACAGAATCTCTGACTCATGGGCCTCCACCTTCAGCATTTCACTCAGGAACTGCAATTCGTGGACCCTGCAAAATGAGAAGAGAGGAGAGGCCGTTCAGTGCCAGGCAGCGGGGGGAAAGAATCATCACCCACCCCCTTCCACCTTTTCCTCTCCATCAAGAGCTGTTTTACTTTACCTTTTGGGTTGAACCTTTAGAAAAATGAGTCAAGATATGTCACATTCAACTCTCTCACCTGGTCTCCCTTCGTATTAATGTTTTATGCACTACAGTACACAGTGATAAGGACCACGGAGGTCACACTGGTACAACATTATTAGACTTTATTTAAATGTCACCAGCGGGGGTTGCTCTGAGTTGGAATCAACCCAATGCCAATGAGTTTGTTTGTTTATCCCACGAATGTACTTCTTCTGCTCCAGGATCCCAGGAGCCCCCACGGCACATGGGTGTCATCTGTCCCAGTCTAGAACGGCTTTCAGTCTTTGCTTGTCTTTCCTACCCTGACACCTGGGAGAGTGTGATAAGTTACTCTGGCAGGTGTACCTCAAATGAAGGTTGCCTGATGTTTCCTCATGACTATCCTAAGTTCCTTATACATTTGGGTCAAGAATACCAGACACAATGCTAGGAGGAGGCTGCATGGAAAAACAGAACTAAAAGAAACTTTCCATCAACGTTGGTTGTTGTTGTTCAACATTTTATTGGGAGTTCTTAAGAGTCATAACATTTTCTGGGAACATTTTGAAACCTCTCAGTGTACCCTCTCACCAGATTCATGCTGCTGCCACGGGATGTTAACCTTAATGACTTGGCTAAGGGTGGGTTTTGCCGTTTCTTCATTGTCAAGTTAGTATCTTTCCCTTGGAGATAATAAATTTTGTCCCCAACCCTTTTCAGCTAAACCCTCCTGAACCTCTGTCCTTGGGGGCCTAAAGTTCCCCCATCCTGTCCCCTGGAGGCAACGGCTTGTCCCATAGCAAGCAAGTCATAATGATTAGCTCTTGTCTTTAACAAGTAAAGGAATATACATTAACCAAGCACCTAGTAAGTACTAGGCATTCTAAATCTCCCACTTACATTGTCTCCTGTTCGTAAAAATCAAATGCATCAGGTATGTCATTTCACAATTGCAGAAACTAAGGTTTGGTCAAGTTCAGGAACATGTCCAAAGAGGCCAAGCTAAGACTGCACAGGGGCATACTGAAAAACGTCTGAGATGAGTCAGCACTAAAATCCCCTCCCATCCTCAGAGCCAATTAACAGATACGAAGGGACCCAGGGGCACAGCTTGGGGAGCAAGGGTGCTGGAGGAAACAAATTCCACACTTGAGGAACCCCAGCTCCTAATGGTAGGCCAGGAAACACGGTCAGTCTCAGCAGACCTGGCCCACGTACCTCTACACTCCAGACGCAGGAGGAATGATACAGAGCTGAATACACCTTGCCCACTTTCTTGGGGCCCTTCACACCCCAGACATAAGTACTATGGTCATTGTACACACAAGACAGCCACGGATTTGCAGGATCAAAGGTCAAGGTGATGGTGTCCCGATACTTCGCATTGGCCACTCCAGCGAAAAGGCGACTGAGGAAAGAGGGGGTCAGGGTGTCCAGGGCAGACAGGGCAAACTGGTGAGTTAGCGCTAATGCAAAGGGGCACTAAAGGGAGGAGCAGCAGGTTGGCCAGCAGTCACTGGAGAAAGAACGCAGCGGCTGGCCTGGCATTCCTTGCCATGGGGCTCTGCAAAAGAACACAAGCTATTTCATAGCCCCCAACATCAGGCGGGGACAGTGTGTGGCCGTGATGCAGCCAAGCAGATGTCAGGCCCTTCTAGACTCACGTCAGAGGAAAAGGAAGGGCACTGTGCAAACCAGTCATGGTCATATATCATTTCCTGCCATTTGCAGATTTAGCCCACTCCTTCCCTGAATGAGAAATTAATATACCCAACTGCAGAACTGCCCCGCTTCCTGACAGCACTGAAACCAGAGCAAAACTTCACTTCCTGCAATCACCCAACCCAAGGCCCGAGGCTACAATAAGACCCTCCTACCTTAGCTGCTACCCAGGACCACCCTGAGGGAGAAAGGCCTGCTCCGTCAGGTTTCCAGCCTCTCTCAGAAACCCTAAGGAACTGCCCGTCTGTCCTAGCTGTGGTGTTTACAGGACAATGCATTACCACACTGCAGACTCAGATTACCACGGTTGCCCACAGTGAGCAACAAATGCTAAAAGACCCACCTGTGCTTGACTGCAAGGGTCTTCCCAGAGGTCTATGTGTGCCCTCCTCTCCTTGCAGCATGCCAGGGACGGCCTGGCACAGAGTGGGGCTCTGACAGGACTCAGGGGCCCACCCACACCGCTCACCTGGCCTCTGTGATGCTGGCAATGTCTGTGCCCAGGGCATGGGGCCGGGGCAGCGTGCTGAGGAAGTGCAGGTTGAAGGGGTTGAAAAGGCACACGGTGCCGTCAGCACAGCCGCAGAAGATGTAGTCCTGGCTCACCGAGATGCAGTGGGCCACTGTGGTCTGTGAGCACAGAAGCCACAGTCAGCAAGGGCGTCTGTCCACTCCTTCACCGGACACCTCAACAGCCATGAGCCAAGAGGCAAGGACAAGCGCAAGGCAGGCCAGCTGCCCTGGGCAGAGCCCCTCAATGCCCCTCCCTCTAACAGCAGCTGGCCAGAGGGCCCACAGCCCCCTGCAATTAGGGGGAAGGAGTCAGCAAGCCTTATAAGGCACCTGAGGTTTGGGCAAAGACACACCCAGAAAAGGCCGGCCCAGAGAAAGGCAGCAGAGGCAGCGGACAGGGCCAGCACACTTACTGTGATGCTGTCTGTGTGCTGAGCAGAAGAGGAAAGCAGAGGAAGAGGCAGAGACAGAGAGGGCGAGCAAGCAGAGAGGTTCCCAAACACATTCCTCCGCCTGGGGCCTCCCCCAGCGTGCATGCAGACTCAGGTGCCCTGGAGCCCGGAGGTGACAGACGGGAGGGTGCCGACAAAGCATTCACTTACACTCAGCTCCACCCACTTGTCCAACAGTCTCCGGGTCACTGAACTCGCACAGCTGCCCAGAGGATGTGATACAGAAGGTGCTGTCAGTCTTCTTCCCGCAGCCACAGTCTACATCAGTGAACAGGTTGTTCCGCAGGTTCCCCCAGCAGCCCAGAGCGGCCCAGCAGGGGTACAGTGGCATTCACCTGTGGAGACCCACCACAGGTGCCACCCACACACCCTGCAGGCTACCCCCTGGAAAGCAGGCCCTGGGGAGGGAGGGAGAAGGCTTCCCTTGCATATTGACATAGCACCTGGCCCAGCTGAGACTTCCAAGGGGCTTTTGAGCATGCAGAAGGGGGCGCAGGTGGAACATATCTGGGCAGACCCCACCCTAGTGGCTACTTGCTGCCTCACCTTTGAGGTCTTGCTGTCATCGAGGTACCAGAACTTGATGTGCCGGTTGCCTGCAGTGACAAAGTAGCTGCAGTCCTCAGAGAAGGATACTGCTGTCACCTGACTGGACACCTTGTTGGAAGCCACTACAATGTTTTTCTGGAGAGAAAGTCAAGGGAAATCAAGGCTCTGCTTCTAGGAGCTGAGGGAAAAGAAACTTACACACTGAAGGTTAGACAAGCTGTGAACTTGACCTCTCCTTCTGCCCCTTCTTCAGCATCCTAGATACCCAGTTGCTCCTTTCTGCTCAGAGTTCTCTAGAAAGGGACTGAGGCCAGCAGGCGGAAGTAAAGGCCACCGGTCAGCAGTTTCTTGGCTCCCCTCCCGGCCCCGCCTGTCCTGAGGCCAGCAGCCCACTCACCTTCCAGGCCCAGACATTGACGATCATGTCATGCTGGTAGCCCACTGAGACAATGTACTTGGCACTGGATGAGAAGGCCACACATGCCATGCCATACTTATGCTCCTGAAGCTCCGCCACCAGGCTGCGCTCCGACACGTCCCATACCCGCACAGCAGGCATGTGTCCACTCTGCAGGGACCGAAGACCCCGAAGTAAAGGCCAGAGGCTATCAAAAGAGATAGTGTCTGGGGTCTTAAAGGCTTGAAGGTGAGCAAACGGCCATCTGGCTCAGAAGCAAAAAAGCCCACATGGAATAAGCACACCAGCCTGTGCGATCACAAGGTGCCAAAGGGACCAGGTATAAGGCATTATGCACAATATATGTATATATATATATATATATATATAGATATATATATAGATATATATATATATATATCTATATATATATATCTATATATATATATATATATATGGTATAAGGCATTATGTGGGGTCCCGTGGTGCTGACCCACACGGCGTCACCGTGAGTTGGAATGGACTCCTTAGAAACGGGTTTAGTAAGCAGCACAAAGAGGAAACTCCTTGGTGAACTGGAGGACACAGTAGCTGAAACCATGGGCTCCAACATACTACCCCTGAGGCTGGCAAAGGACTGGGCAGTGCTGCCTTGTGTTGCAAAGAAGGTCCCTGTGATGTCAGAATGACTGGACAGCACTAACAACAACAAAGGATGTCAGGCCCCTTCACTTCCCCAGACCAATGACCAGGTTCAAAGACCCGCATGCGAGTATAGTTTCACAGTTAGACGTGTTTAGAAAAAATAATGTTTGCAAAAGTAAAATCTTGGTTTACATTTTACAGAGCATGCACAATTAGTAGAACTCTTAAGGTCCACCGGAACCTGTTTAGGGTCCCCTCCACTTGCTCACCACCGATAAGTCGATTCTGACTCATATTGATCCTACAGGAGAGGTTAAAATTTCCCCTGTGGGTATTTCTGAAACTGTAGCTCCTTATGGGAATAGAAAGCCTCCTCTTTCTCTGCAGCTGGTGGGTTCAAACTGCCAACCTTGTCTTTAGCAGCTCAGGACTGACTTGTATCTCTATGAAACCAAAATCTACCTCACTGCCAGGGAGGTGATGCTGACTCATAGTGACCCTATGAGGCAGAGTAGATCTGTCCCTGTGAGTTTCTGAGACTGTAACTCTTTATAGGAGTAGACAGACTCTTCTTCCCACGGAGTGGCTGGTGGTTTCAAAGTGCTGACTTTGGTGTTAGCAGCCCAACATGCAAACACTATGCCACCAAAGCTACTTTTGTACCCCTATAAGTAGATAAATATTTCTCTTATATCTGTGTTTCAACCAAAGGCATGGCTATAAAGGAAAAAAGGCCATGAGTGTCAAGAATGATTTGAAAATGTGGAGTTCTTTTGGGAAAGGATATATATATACTTGTGTAAATAAATAGAATTCTGACGGCAAGAGTGGTCAGGAGTTGGACTGTTTATCTCAAGGTCAGCAGTTTGAATGACCAACCGCTCCTCTGGAGAAAGAGGAGATTTTCTACTCCTCTAAAGAATCACAGTCTCAGAAACCCACGGGGGCCATTTTACTCAGTCCCATGGGCCTGTGAGTTGGAATGGACTTGATGGCAGTGAGGGCATGTAAATATGCAAACACCCACCTCGGACTTAGGATTTGACCTGCTCCCTCAGCGCCGTGAGCATCTGCAGCCATGGACTTGGCCTTCTGTGAAGAACCCATTAGTGCACCACCACAAAGAGAATGAGTTTCCTCTGTGTCAGTCCATTACCCTGCCAACGTTCAGGATGGAGCCAACACCCTTGGTCTCCCAGAGAAATTGGCTCAACATACCCCTGATGTGGTTGCATGACATAGGACACTCATGCAATGCACTGCATGTGCTCTATTTAATGCACTATCACCAACAAGTCTACATGGGTGGTAACTCTGAAAACCTTGCCCAAACAGCTGGCTTCACCAAAGTATATGGAGTCATGTGGAGTCGTCGACCAGTTCGACTCTGCACTGGCTGTACGTTGGCATTGCCAAGGGGGCTTTCTCACTGACCGTGACCTGAATCCTGCTTCCACTAAGTCTTGCTTCATTGGTCTGGGATGGCGCCAGGCCAATGGGAGGCTTGAAAGCTCCTAAGGGATTCCAAAGTATGACCAAGGGTGAACACTACTGCTTTTGGCCATCACATCCGGGAAGGCCCTTGGGACTTTGCCACTCAAAGTATGATAGGTCAAGGAACCAGCAACATCAGCATTAGCTTCTCCCATGCTAATGCCATCGAGTTGATGCTGACTCATAGTGACCCTACAGGACAGGGTAGAACTGCCCTTGTGGGTTTCCCAGACTGTCACTCTTGCCCGGAGTCTACAGCCTCATATTTCTCCCAAGGAGTGGCTGGTGGTTTAGGACTACTGTCCTTGTGGTTAACAGCCCAAGAGTACCAGGGCCTCTAGAACTGCTGGATCCTAGACCCCCCACCCTGAACCCACAAAATCAGAATCTGCCCCCCAGCCCGATTTCCAGGAACCTGGGTAAGTGCATGCATGTGAAAGTTTAAGAAATACTTCCTTAGAAACCATTACTTTCCAGAACAAACTCCTCCTGCCAGAGGTGCATAAATGGAAGCCCATTAGGCCATGCTCGCCTAGAAGCAATTTGAGGTCTCAGTGCTCCTATATCCTGGCTGTCATCCAGATTTCCTTATTCTCACCTGGACTGTTGTCACTGCAGCAGGTATTGGTGAGTCCTCAGCACGAACAGCCCCAAATTAGGTCTAGAGACACAGCTCCCATTTCAGAGTAGTACAATCCACAGTTTACTGTAGAGTTTCTGGCTTTTACTGGCTTGGGGTAGGGTCTAGTGGGAAATGCATCTTAGCAAGAGCCATTATGTATTCTGGATGTGCACAATGAGTTTGTCTTGAGGCATATTTATGTCTGATGTTGTTATGTATTCTCTTTCTATCCCATGCAACGTTATTTTTTTTGAAAATTTATATTTGCTTTTAATTACCCAGACATATAAGTGATTTATAGCTAGGTCTGATCGATTGGAATCAGATGACCACGCCTGGATTAACCATGGGTCCTGGTGACCATTAGGCACTTCTTTCCATAGTCCAAGTGCCCGCTAGGTAACCTAGATAGTCCAATTGCCCGTTAGCTAACCTAGATAGTCAAAGTGTCCGCTAGTTAACCTACATAGTCCAAGTGCCCGCTAGGTAACCTATATAGTCCAAATGCCCGCTAGGGACCCTAATAGTCCAAGTGCCCGCTAGTTAACCTAGATAGTCCAAGAGCTCGCTAGTTAACCTACATAGTCCAAATGCCCGCTAGGTAACCTAGACAGTTCAAGTGACCACTAGGTTACCTATATAGTCCAAGTGCCCGATAGGGAATCTACATAGTCCAAGTGCCCGCTAGTTATCATAGATAGTCCAAGTACCCGCTAGGAAACGTACATAGTCCAAGTGCCTGCTAGGTAACCTAGATAGTCCAAGTGCCCGCTAGTTAACCTACATAGTCCAAGTGCCTGCTAGGTAACCTAGATAGTCCAAGTGGCCAATAGTAAACCTACATAGTCCAAGTTCCCCCTAGGTAACCTAGATAGTCCCAAGGCCCGCTAGGTAACCTACATTGTCCTAGTGCCCCTTAGTTAACCTACATTCTCCAAGTGAACGATAGGGAACCTACATAGTCCAAGTGTCCGCTAGGTAACCTACATAGTCCAAAGCCCGCTAGTTAACCTACATAGTCCAAGTGCCCGTTAGGTAACCCAGATAGTCCTAATGCCCGCTAGGGAACCCACATAGTCCAAGTGCCCGCTAGGGAACTTACATAGTCCAAGGGCCCGCTAGGGAACCTACATAGTCCAAGTGCCCGTTAGTTAACCTAGATAGCCCAAGTGCCGGCTAGGTAACCTAGATAGTCCAACAGCCCGGTAGGTAACCAACATACTCCAAGTAACCGCTAGGTAACGTAGATAGTTCAAGTGCTAGCTAGGTAACCTAGATAGTCAAAGTGCCCGCTAGATAACCTACAAAGTCTAATTGCCCGCTAGGTAATCTATATAGTCCAAATTCCCGCTAGGGAGCCTACATAATCCAAATGCCCGCTAGGTAACCTAGATAGTCCAAGGGCCAACACATGCCATCGAGATGAGGGGAGGGAAACTATTAGCAAGAGGTCTTATTGATATGTAAGGGTTATCTGAGATTCACAGACTTGAAAGGACATGGCGGCAGATCCCAACATCACAGTTCCAGGTGGGACTACAGAAGCAAGAATAGGACAAGGATTGGGATCTGTGTTAAACAGGACAGTTTACAAGAGTGGTCCAGGGCCAAACAACCAAGGCTTTGGGGGCATGACTCATGACCGTGCAGCCCAGAATGGCAGCCTCGATTCAAGGATACACTTAGGCAAGTCTCTAAGCCCCACCATGGGCTGCCTAAGGGGTAATCCACTTTCCAATGCCCTCTGCCTGGTGGCAAGAGTGTTCACATCCCTGGTCAATGGTCTGAAGGAATTCACTGGAAGCTTAATCCACGTGGGGACTGTGCAAATAGAATTTTGGCTTTCACTGTTATCCACATACTTCTGAAAATTGTGAATTCTCAGAATTTCAGTTGAAAGGTAGGCTTGATGATCTGCTTCTGAGGGGTCACTATGGTGCACACAGCAGGTCACTGTGCATGCGCACCGGAATCAGTTCAACAGCAGCCAACAGCATTCTCCCTTATGTTGCTTGATGTTTGTTTTATGCCCACATCTCCTCTCTCTCTCTCTCTCTCTCTCTCTCTCTCTCTCTCTCTCTCTCTCTCTCTCTCTCTCTCTCACACACACACACAAACACACACACTGGTATTTCAAAAAGTCCCTGAAAAATTCCATTCTCTTTTGATTCCTTGTTCCACTAGCTTTTGGGAGCCTGCTTGTGTGCATATATGACACCATTTGTTTGCTGAAAGTGAGGAGGAATTGAACCACTTGCTGAAGATCAAGGATTGCAGCCTTCAATATGGGTTACAATTCAATATAAGGAAGACCAAAATCCCCAAAACTGGACCAATAGGTGATAAACAGAGAAAAGGGCTTCAGTTGTCAAGGATTTTGTCTTGCTTAGATCCACTATCAATGTTCATAGAAACAGCAGTCAGGAGATCAAAAGATGTATTGTAATGGGTAAATCTGCTGCAGAAAACCTCTTTATAGTGTTGAAGAACAATGATGTTACTCTGAGGACTAAGGTGCACATGACCTAAGCCATGCTATTTTCCATTGCATCATATGCATGTGAAAGTTAGACACTGAATAAGGAAGGCTGTAGAAGAACAGATGCATCGAATTGTGGTCCACCAGAAGACTACTGACAGTACCATGGACTGCTGAAGGACTGACCAATCTGTATCAGAAGAAATAAGGCCAGAGTGCTGCTTAGAGGCAAGGATGGCAAGACGCCATCTTACATACTTTGGACATGTTGTCAGGAGAGACCAGTCCCTGGAGAAGGACATCCTATTTGGTACAGTGGAGAAGCCATGAAACAGAGGAGGTCCTCGAAGAAGTGGATGGACTCAGTGGCTTCATCGGTGGTTCAGGCACAGGAACAATTGTGAGGATGGTGCACGACCCTACAGTGTTTCATTCGGTTGTATGTGAGGTCACGACGAGTCCAAGTGTCCTCAATGGCACGCAACAACAACTAGCCAGAGCAGAGAGGAGCAATCTGCCCTCTGGGACTTCCCTGGGAAGGTCCTCAATGGAAATTGGGAAAGTCTAAGACCCTATGGTCATGAGTTATAGTGGTCGGAAGGCCCCAGAACAAATCCAGTAAGCCTTTCTAATCTGTGATCGTCTCCATGTCTCCATAATGGCCCCATTCTCACTTATGTAGTCCTGCCTGAGAGAGTGATGAATTGCTCTGCCTCCAATCACATTTTTGTGGCAGATTTCATCCATTTCTATAATTAGCGACATGGCCACACAGCCTTTGGACCCCATTATGGCCTCATGCTTATGGTCTCCTTCATCTAAATCATTTCTCCTACTTTTGTCTTTCTTCATTAATTGAATATCTGAGATACATATGGAAGGGGCATTATCTCTACAATAAGAGAAAGGGATGAGGTGGTGGTGGTATGGAGTGGGGTGGCACACCATCTCAGAGAATGAGAACAGCTGTTTCAATGGTTCCCACTGCAGTGTGGAAACTGCAGGTACACTAAAAGAGGACAGCAATGACAGCATTAAGGTCTTAGAGCTTAAGGACTCCCTCCCTCCTTAGGCCTCTCTTTCAACTATAAAATGTAGCTCTAAAATGCAGAGCTTCTCGGACACAGCTTGGAGGAAGCCTGTGGATCCAGGAAAGCCCCAATCTCAGCAGAACCAATTTGGCAATCCACAGGTCTGATTTTTGACCAGTCAGCTCACTTGGTCTAGCTCACTTGGTCTAGATCACTCAATTATGTTCACATAAACTACAACAAACAGGTTCACACTGTCACCACATTTTCTATATAAGAAAACTGGAACAGAAATAAGCTGCCAAATTACTTGGCTTCTTATAAAAGAAATAGCCAAGTGAATGTTTTGGAAAACAACAGCTCCCGCTATGTGGCACAGGGAGCCCTGGTGGCATAGTGGTTTTCACTTGGGCTGCTACCCACATAGTTCAAAACCACCACCCGCTCTGAGAGAGAAACGTTAGGGCTTTCTACCCCTGTAAAGAGTTGCAGTCTCAGAAACTCACAGGGGCTGCTCTACCCTGTCCAATAGGGTTGCCGAAAGTCAGGGTTGCTGTGAGTCACAAAAGATGCAATGGCAGTGAGTTTTCAGTTTGATTATTAAGCAAAATTATCAAATTCTGAAACTATTGTTTCTCAATCTATCCTCCATCAAGATCTACCTAAACACTTTTAAAAAATTAAGTCATTTTATCGGGGGCTCTTACACCACTTATAACAATGCATACATCAATTGTATCAAGCACATTTGTACCTACGGTACCATCATCATTTTCTTTATACTTGACCCCTTGGTATCAGCTCCTTTTCCCCCCTTCTCTCCCACTCTCCCACCCTCATGAAACCTTGATAAATTATACTTTCATATTTTACAATGTCCAAGGTCTCACTTCACCAATGTTTCTGTTGCTTGTCCCCCTGGGGTGTGAGCGTTAATACATCAATCATTGCTATCAGTTCCCTCTATCTCATCCCTACCCTCATGTTATCACTACTTCCATTACTGTTCCTGAAGGGTTTATCTGTCCTGGATTCTGTGTGTTGAGAGTTCTTATCTGTACCAGTGTACATGCTCTGGTCTAGCCGGCTTTGTAAGGTAGAGCTGAGGTCATGATAGTTGGAGGGAGTGAGCGGGAGAGGAAGCATTGAAGAACTAGACAAATGGTATGTACTGTGGTATGAGTTGGGGTGCCAGCCCCCCACCAGTAATCTTGGGTTCAATAAGCACAATTGTATGGTTGAGATATATAAATATTATATTAAAGTCACCGGGAGCATGAGCGATAGAAGAGACATTACAATAATGCAGTCAGACACAATTCATGGTAGCATGCTCACCTCCTGGATGGCCATGATCTTACCAGCCAGGCCCACGCTCAGTGTGGACGAAGGGAGGTGGGATGGAGACCAGGCAGGAGGCTCAAGGACTGGGCTGGAGGCTGGAGCCCCAGCACAAGGCGGGCTTCCCCAGACAAATGGCGCACAACGTGGGACAATATGAGTTATATCCCATATAACAATTATATGGCCCCATTGGTACGTAGAGTGAATTTGAAAATTGTGCGAAGTGAGGATCCGGTGTGGGGATTGACAGAGAAGTAGTGGAAATAGTGAATTAGAATTTTAAAGAGGATAATGGGAGCAAGGTAAAAGTAAACCTGAAACTTATGGTACCATGCTCTCTACTTACTGAAAAGACAAGGTGTAAAAGTAACGAAGAAAAAGATACAATGTTTTCTAAAAGTAGTAAAAAGGTATAATTCATGGTTCTCAGAGGAAGGAACTTTTGATTTAGAGACCTGGGAGGAGGTCATTGTCAACTTAAAGGAAGCACAGAGATGGGGAGAGTATCCCTATGGAGAAGTGGTCTCTGTGGGTACAAGTTAAGATGGTTTTAAAACTTTTGCAGGAGGAAGAGAATAAGGATGAACAGTCTAGTGAGAAGTCTTGTGTCTATTCAAATCTAGCAAAGCAAGCTAAAGTGTCTGTGAATAAGCATGATTTAGGTTATGAAACTTTAGGAAAAACTGAAAAGG
The DNA here is from genome assembly GCF_050624435.1 of Tenrec ecaudatus. NCBI lineage: Eukaryota > Metazoa > Chordata > Mammalia > Afrosoricida > Tenrecidae > Tenrec > Tenrec ecaudatus. Next base: position 794,666 of record NW_027457659.1, read on the forward strand.
CAGGGATTGGTTTGTTATCTAAAGCCTCCAATTCTAGAACAGAACCTCATTGCCAAAGCCTGTATGCTCTCGCGAGACTGCAGACTCCGAAGGTTTAAAGGTGATACAGTACTAGAGGCAGTGGATTGCAAGATCCAAAGCATGGCTATTAAACAATCCCAGGAAGCTCCCTTGCTTTCAAAGGTAGAGAAAGCCAAGAAGCAGAACAGGCAACGTCTAAGATGCCCAAATTTAAATCAGATGAGAAGCAGTGAGAACGGGTTTCAGGCAGATGAGAAGATTTTAGGCAGAGCTAAAAGAATGAGCCTGAGTCAGAAGGGGACATAGTAAAAGCAACTGCTCTCCTGCTGGAATTTAGTGTAAGAAAGGCCAGAGATTGTAAAACAATCAAGCAAGCCAGCCCTGAAGGTAGAGAGATTAGCTCCAAAGAAATGCAAACTAGGAGAGCTAGCACAGAAGGTGAAGTTCAGGAAGTGGAACTCCAAGATATCCAGATTGAAAAGAGTAGCTCAGAGAATAGACGTAAAGAAGCAAAGTATAGGAAAGCACCTTTACTCTCCAGAGTAGGAAGAGGGATTGCAGAAGAAGATTTAGAATGCAAGATGTCTTATCCTGTTAGAACCAAAAGGAATTCACAGTGCCTTTGCCTTTTAAGTTGCTAAAAGATCTCAAGCAGGCAATCAATGACTACGGCCCAGACTCACATTTTGTAATTAGCATGATAAGGGCTCTAGCAGAGTCTGACAGCTGGACCCCTACAGATTGGAAAGCTTTAGTGAGAATTTGTCTTTACTCTTCAGAATGCTTGTGATATCAAATGCTATGGAAGGAAGCAGCCCTTGCAAGAGCTGGGAAGAATGCTGAGGATGGGATAGATATAGGAATTCATCAATTGCTAGGGGATGCAAATTATATTACAGTTGAGTCTCAACTACAGTTTACTGAACAGACAATAGGACAGATACATGAGGTTTGCTTAAGGGCCTGGGAAAAGATAATTCCATCAGAAGAGAGAACGCCGCGTTACAGGGCTATAAGACAACAGAATATGATGAGCGTTACGCTGACTTTGTGTCCCGACTGGAAGATGCTATTTCCAAATGTGTGAAGAATGTTCAGGCAGTAAGAGACCTAGTGCACAAGCTATCTTATGATTTCTCTAATAAGCACTGTAAAAATGCCTTGCATCCCTACAGCGAACAGGGCACTTTGCTGGGTTATTTTAGGATATGCAGGAATGTAGAGGCAGAGGAATACAAGGCAGACCTCATGGCAGCTTCATTGGCAAACTATATCAGACCTGGAAGAAAGTGCTTTAGTTGTGGGAAGACAAGTCATCTTCAAAAGAGTGTAGGCAGAGCAGGCTGCGGCCAATGTCAGAGCATGGGCCAGGACCATGGAGATCGGGTTTAAACGAACCTGAACTCTGCCTCCATTGTAGGAAGGGAACTCATTGGGCGAGCCAATGTCGTTCAAAAATCAACCGTGAAGGGTCGCCATTAGCAAAGACTTCCCGGCGGGAAAATAGTGGAAGAAGCTTGATGCAGAGCCCTCATAGCAGAGCGTGGTAGGCAAGGTGTCTGCCTACTGGAGCAAAGAAGATCTTTGAGAGAAATCGCCTTTATCTAGCAGCCTCACAGCAGGAGAACAGACCTAGCCAAAGAGGCAAAAACCTAGTCTCTGTTCTCACTGCAGTTGGTTTGAATAACCAAGAGATGGCTCAGAAGCCTTCACAGGAGCTTGATCCTCAAAAGCAGGGACCTCTTATTGAAAGATTAATACAGTTTCTATCAGGAAGATTTAACCTTAGTACTCAAGAAATTAAAATTGATACTGGAGTTGATAAGAGTAGTAAGAAAAAGCCCAAAACTGTGATTGAATCAGAAACGAAGAGCAGTAATTGGGGTCCACTACCTAAAAGAACTATAGGAAGTTTATTAAGAAAGTCCAAAAAAAAAAAAGAAAGTCCAACATAAATTCTCAAGGTGTTGCTGGAGTTATTGGTCAGGATTGTGAAGAAGAAATTAAGGCAGTAATGAGTTCTGATATACCATGGTTTGTAAAAATGTAGGATCGCTTAAGCCAATTTTCCCTTCCTTGCATTTCTAGAGTAAAAATTTATACCTATCAGGAAAGAGTACTTGAGAAGTTTGACCACCCTATAAATCAAGCAGTCTTCTGGACTGCTGTTGTGGAGAAACAGCGCCCCCACATGGAATTAGAAATGGAAGGAAAAAGGTTTGTTAACTGTGGATGCCGGGTCATTTCCTTAGGGCATTCAGGGGGGCCTAAGGCCCTCCCATTAACTTCCCCTAAAGCCAGCATAGAGGGAATGAGTGAAGTTAACCAAGACAGAATATTGCAAGGTAAAATCATACAGTGTGAGAAGCCTGAAAGGCAAAACGGCTCAATTGAGCCTATAACCTTATTGGTAAGCCTGGAGAAAAAATGTCTGCTTGGTAAGTTACTTCAAGATCAGCTGAACAAATTTATTAAGAATTTTTTCAGTCTTTCAAAGTATGATAAGAAGTTCTCCCAATTAGTTAGCTCTCTTAATTCTCTGAGGGATGGGAGCCGGTATTTACATAACAATGAAGGTTATCTAACTAGTACTTTTACTGGTTCAAGATCTAGCAATGCTTTACTATTTAAATTGTTAAAACAGAAGGAGAAGAGGAATCTTATGTGTGACAAAGTTCATTTACTCATTTTTTTAAAATTTAATTTAATTTTTTTTTAATGAATTTTTTTTTAAATTTTAACAATTTATTGGGGCTCATACAATTCTTTTCACCGTTCATATATATACATACATCAATTGTATAAAGCACATCTGTACAGTCTTTGCCCTAATCATTTTTTTTCTCTTTTCTTCTTTTACATTTTATTAGGGACTCATACAACTCTTACCACAATCCATACGTATACATACATCAATTGTATAAAGCACATCCATAAAGTCCCTACATTACTGCAGACTGCTTTGCTGAAAGATCAAGATTTTGAATTTGTCAATGCTATAATGTGATTGGAATGTAACTGATTTCTGTATAACCACTTATCCTTATAATAAGACATTGCATGATTGGAATTTGATTAGGAAACATTTGCAAGGGTTTAAGGGAAACATTTCATTAGATACTGATCAGCTTAAAAAGGATATTTTCTATACATTCAAAGACAAGCTTGAGGCTTCTCCTGGCTCTGATGTGATTAAGCAATTGATGAGTAGCATGGAAGGGTTGGACCCGCGAGCTTGGGGGCAAAGTACTTCACATAGCTTAAGTTCCAGTCTGACTGTGTTTTTTATCATAATTGTGATGCTTGCAGTCTCATGTCACTTCTATAGGAAGCTAATAGATATGAAAAGAGACCATGTTGCCTCCGTGACACTATTGAATCTTAAACATAATGCAGAGAGGGGAAATGTGGGATACTAGCACCAAGGGAAATAATACTGGGACTTATTCCCTGACTGGTACAGAGGGAATCTGGGAGACTAATGTTCCATGGCTGGAAGACCACCACTCTGTTAGTTGGAGATATACTCCAAGTTCATGTTCCTGCGGTAATCTATCATTTCCACAGATTCTCCCTTAAAGCTGTGCTGCCTTAAAGTGAGCGCATGGCTGATACATTCTCCCTATAGAAGCAGACATTCCTATTTGGCTCTATTTCTTCCCACCGCAGTATCCAATCTCTCTCATACCTTCCTCCAATAACAGATGGGAATAAGGGGACTTTACCCCCAGTGGCTGGATTCTAAATGTTTCTATCAAGCCTGAATTTTTGGCTATATTAATTGGATCATGAAGTTTTGCCTTTACAGCTTTAAATGTATAGAAAATGATTTAAAAACACGTCAGTCACGCCCACCACAGGTTTCCCGCTCCTAAAACTCACTTCCGTGCAAAAAGACACCTGAGTGGCAGGCGGGTTGGGCCGCCCGCGTAGACTCCACGGCGCCAACGCCGCTCTCCGCTGAGGCGCCCTCAGGAGGCGCCCGAACGCGCCCCGCCCCGCCCCCCCCCCCTGTTGGGGACGTCCGGCGGAGCCTCAGCAAGGCATCCCGAGGGCGGCCAGGCTCGGGCTCGTTCTTCGAGCCGGCAGGAAGCGCAGCACCGGCGCCGGAGCCTCCGGCCGGGATCTCCAAGAGCTAGCCGCCGCGACCCCCCGCCCTCGGCCGCCCTCAGCCGCGCCGCATCCGGGTCCGCTGCCGCTCTCACCTGCGCGGCGCCCCGCCCCGCGCAGTGCGCTCCGGATCCGTGTGCCGTCAGTAGCCCCAGCCGCCGCGACCGCCCCGCGCGGTCACCTCCCGCCTGCCCGGCGCCGCACTGCGCCCGCCCGCCGCCGCCCGCCGCCCACGGCCAGGGCCCGTTCAGCCGCCCCCGCCGCCCGGACCGGCGGAGCACGTGCGCCCGCGCCTCCCAGCGAGCTGCACGGCCGGCCGGGGCCTCCAGCTGCCTTTCTGGAGCCTCTCCTGGAGGGTCCTGAGGGACCGCAGAGCCCCCGGACCCCTGCCTTCTGGAGCGGCCCGCAGCCGCCTCGCGGGGACCCCTCTGCCTCGGCGTTCCCTCGCAGCCCTTCGCCCCACTTGTGCCCCGCGGCGCCACAGACCCCAGAACCCCCTTCCTGAGCGTAGGAGTGCGGGGATGTTGCCCCGCACCGTCGATGGCCGTTGAAAGGCTGAAGTTCCCACTTCCAAGTTCAAGAATATTCTGTGTGTTCATTTTTGTGATAACAGCTAACACTTGGCTGCAGTTTCATCGGTTAACCAATTCTTTTCGTATTCTGCTCGCCTGTTCGCTTTTGTCTCAACCAGGAAATGTCACGCCCCTCATTCTTGGATCACAGTTGAATTTTTTATTGATTATAAACCCTAATGTCGACTTACTGTAAAGCACCTGTACGAGGAAGCTTCAAAAATTCATGGGAAATTATCTTCTCTTTTCATTCCTTTCTCCCACGATCTTTCCGAAGCTCCCGCGTGTTGTGATGCCAGTGTACAATTAGTAAAGCCACTCTGGCAAATAATTCAGTAGTCTGGGATATAATTTAGAACTATATGCTATGCAAAGCAAAGGTGGCAAAACAATCCAGTGGTAAAGGAATACTTTGGTTAATGAGTGGTTGAATTGGCTGAATTTACAAGAAATCAAAGGAAGGAGCATACTACATTCAAAAATAAACTCCAGGAGGATTAGAGCGATAAAATATTCAAAGCATTAAAAACTTAGAGGGATTTATTTTCGAGGGTAGCAATTTAGCTTTAGTGAGGTGGAAACTTTAAGCAAGACACGAAGGTTCATGTCTTTAAAGGAAAGATAAAGCTATTTGACTATATACAGATGTTTTTACCTTTTAGCATGGTATCACAATGACAAGAAAAGTGTTTTAAAAGAACAATTGGCTATGCAAAACGCATGGCAATCTAACATAAAGTTTCTATAAATTATTTTTCCAGACAAATTGCTCGGTTCTATATGTTTTTAATACAGGCAATGCATACACACAGACAACTAACAGAAGAGAGGTTCATAAGCATGATTCATAAACATTGAAAAGATGCCTAATGTCATTGAAAGCCCTGGAAACATAAAGGGTTGAGATATAAATATTAAAGTCATTGGGAGCATGAGAGATAGAAGAGATATTACAATAATGCAGTCACACACATATCATGGTAGCATTGCTCACCTCAGCCCCACTTGGTGGTCCACATGGAGAGAGGGGGAAGGGAAGGAGGACAAGGGGAATTGGAAACGGGAGGGTAAAGACATACATCACAGGAAGGACTTGGACTATGTTATACAGCGGTGAGAAGGGGTGGTCTAGGGGCATACATGCAATAGGAAGAGGAGGGATTGGGGGTATACAGGTGACAAAATGGGCGGATCCTACATTTAGAATGGCAGCTTAACTTTGACCTGTTTTCTGGATCTCCATATGAACCATTATCAGTAGGGTGTGAACTCCACCTACTGGAACCAAGCTAATGGTTCCAAGTTTTAGAGAAAAGCAATCCATTGTCTCCACCAGCAGGGAGCAGAGACTGCAGTCTGGCAGCATTGCCTTGAGGGACCTTGCAAGCATCTGGCCCACACACATTATCCCTCTAGTAGGAATCAACCCAGTTAACTTACATTGGGGCTTTTTATCTCCAGACTATATATTTTTATTGGAGTAGAAAGCCTCATCTTTCTTCCCTGGAGCTGGCTGGTGGTTTTGAAGAGTGAAACCTTGTGGTTAACCGCCCAACCCATAACCTTCTATGGCACTAGAGCTCCATGACTCTGAACTAGCAACGTAAAATGCTTTGCCCTCAGGCAGAGTTTGTTTGCTTCCACCCACTCCTCTGGCCAGCCTGGTGAGGAGTAGTCTAGCCCTCAAGAACTTGCCTGAGTATGCCCTTGATGGGAATTGGGGTACTGAGGTTGCACGTTCATGCCCTGACCAAGATGGTTGGAGGGCCCTGAACCAGTCCTGTAAACTTTTCTAGTCTGCAATAATGTATTTACTCCAATCATGGTCCCTTTCCCATTTCTGTAGTCACATTTCCAACTGTGATGGTCTGATCTGCTGGCAACTTGACTTTTAAAGGGGCTTCCTTTGTTTTCCATGTGACCGAGCTGTTGTGAATCCTTCAGTCCCCATTATGGCCTCATGCTTACGGTCTCCCTCAACCAGATGATTTGTTTTTTCTGGACTTTGTCCCATTCAAGATTTAACAAGGGGGTCTCTGTAAATTATATTTGAACTTCGAGTCTTCTCCCTGATCTAAAACAATGCACACAAAAATATATACCAATTCGATCATTTCTACATGTACAATTTGCTAACATTCATTATATTTCTGAAATTATGTAGCCATTCTCACTGTCCTTTTCCAATTCCAAATTTCCATCACACACATAAGCTCACTGCCCCTTAAACTTTTCACCTAACCTTCCAAGTTCCTGTGTCAATCTGATCACAGACAGATTATTCTTTAAAAGAGCACAATGTCTAAAGCAGATCTTCTTCACTGATTCAGCTTTTGGTTGGCTTTAAAAAGACTTTACAAAAATCAAATCTGCTGCTATCAAGTTAATGCTGACTCATAGTGAATACCCCCTATGGGCTTCTGAGACTGTAACTGTTTACAGGAGTAGAAAGGCCCACCTTTCTCCTGCAGAGCGGCTGGTAGTTTCAAACTGCTGAGCTTGTGGATCGCAGCCCAACATGAGTGCCCAGCAAAGAGCACCCAGAGAAACTGAGCCCCACATCCTTAAGCCACATGAGCCATGGAGTCGGGCAGAGTTGAGATGCAGTCCTCCCCAAAGCCTTCAGAAACAACAAGAAGCCTTCAGAGACATCAAGAAGGATCACTAACTCTTTTGGTAGCCAAAAGAACGATCAGCCCCATAGTCAAGAGGCAGGACAAGTATCAGTGGCTCTGGCCAGACTGGAGGGGCTCACTCAAGGCCATTCCAGGCCAGGGCCAGGTACCTGTGTCTGGCTTCGAGTACTCCAGGCACAGAATCTCTGACTCATGGGCCTCCACCTTCAGCATTTCACTCAGGAACTGCAATTCGTGGACCCTGCAAAATGAGAAGAGAGGAGAGGCCGTTCAGTGCCAGGCAGCGGGGGGAAAGAATCATCACCCACCCCCTTCCACCTTTTCCTCTCCATCAAGAGCTGTTTTACTTTACCTTTTGGGTTGAACCTTTAGAAAAATGAGTCAAGATATGTCACATTCAACTCTCTCACCTGGTCTCCCTTCGTATTAATGTTTTATGCACTACAGTACACAGTGATAAGGACCACGGAGGTCACACTGGTACAACATTATTAGACTTTATTTAAATGTCACCAGCGGGGGTTGCTCTGAGTTGGAATCAACCCAATGCCAATGAGTTTGTTTGTTTATCCCACGAATGTACTTCTTCTGCTCCAGGATCCCAGGAGCCCCCACGGCACATGGGTGTCATCTGTCCCAGTCTAGAACGGCTTTCAGTCTTTGCTTGTCTTTCCTACCCTGACACCTGGGAGAGTGTGATAAGTTACTCTGGCAGGTGTACCTCAAATGAAGGTTGCCTGATGTTTCCTCATGACTATCCTAAGTTCCTTATACATTTGGGTCAAGAATACCAGACACAATGCTAGGAGGAGGCTGCATGGAAAAACAGAACTAAAAGAAACTTTCCATCAACGTTGGTTGTTGTTGTTCAACATTTTATTGGGAGTTCTTAAGAGTCATAACATTTTCTGGGAACATTTTGAAACCTCTCAGTGTACCCTCTCACCAGATTCATGCTGCTGCCACGGGATGTTAACCTTAATGACTTGGCTAAGGGTGGGTTTTGCCGTTTCTTCATTGTCAAGTTAGTATCTTTCCCTTGGAGATAATAAATTTTGTCCCCAACCCTTTTCAGCTAAACCCTCCTGAACCTCTGTCCTTGGGGGCCTAAAGTTCCCCCATCCTGTCCCCTGGAGGCAACGGCTTGTCCCATAGCAAGCAAGTCATAATGATTAGCTCTTGTCTTTAACAAGTAAAGGAATATACATTAACCAAGCACCTAGTAAGTACTAGGCATTCTAAATCTCCCACTTACATTGTCTCCTGTTCGTAAAAATCAAATGCATCAGGTATGTCATTTCACAATTGCAGAAACTAAGGTTTGGTCAAGTTCAGGAACATGTCCAAAGAGGCCAAGCTAAGACTGCACAGGGGCATACTGAAAAACGTCTGAGATGAGTCAGCACTAAAATCCCCTCCCATCCTCAGAGCCAATTAACAGATACGAAGGGACCCAGGGGCACAGCTTGGGGAGCAAGGGTGCTGGAGGAAACAAATTCCACACTTGAGGAACCCCAGCTCCTAATGGTAGGCCAGGAAACACGGTCAGTCTCAGCAGACCTGGCCCACGTACCTCTACACTCCAGACGCAGGAGGAATGATACAGAGCTGAATACACCTTGCCCACTTTCTTGGGGCCCTTCACACCCCAGACATAAGTACTATGGTCATTGTACACACAAGACAGCCACGGATTTGCAGGATCAAAGGTCAAGGTGATGGTGTCCCGATACTTCGCATTGGCCACTCCAGCGAAAAGGCGACTGAGGAAAGAGGGGGTCAGGGTGTCCAGGGCAGACAGGGCAAACTGGTGAGTTAGCGCTAATGCAAAGGGGCACTAAAGGGAGGAGCAGCAGGTTGGCCAGCAGTCACTGGAGAAAGAACGCAGCGGCTGGCCTGGCATTCCTTGCCATGGGGCTCTGCAAAAGAACACAAGCTATTTCATAGCCCCCAACATCAGGCGGGGACAGTGTGTGGCCGTGATGCAGCCAAGCAGATGTCAGGCCCTTCTAGACTCACGTCAGAGGAAAAGGAAGGGCACTGTGCAAACCAGTCATGGTCATATATCATTTCCTGCCATTTGCAGATTTAGCCCACTCCTTCCCTGAATGAGAAATTAATATACCCAACTGCAGAACTGCCCCGCTTCCTGACAGCACTGAAACCAGAGCAAAACTTCACTTCCTGCAATCACCCAACCCAAGGCCCGAGGCTACAATAAGACCCTCCTACCTTAGCTGCTACCCAGGACCACCCTGAGGGAGAAAGGCCTGCTCCGTCAGGTTTCCAGCCTCTCTCAGAAACCCTAAGGAACTGCCCGTCTGTCCTAGCTGTGGTGTTTACAGGACAATGCATTACCACACTGCAGACTCAGATTACCACGGTTGCCCACAGTGAGCAACAAATGCTAAAAGACCCACCTGTGCTTGACTGCAAGGGTCTTCCCAGAGGTCTATGTGTGCCCTCCTCTCCTTGCAGCATGCCAGGGACGGCCTGGCACAGAGTGGGGCTCTGACAGGACTCAGGGGCCCACCCACACCGCTCACCTGGCCTCTGTGATGCTGGCAATGTCTGTGCCCAGGGCATGGGGCCGGGGCAGCGTGCTGAGGAAGTGCAGGTTGAAGGGGTTGAAAAGGCACACGGTGCCGTCAGCACAGCCGCAGAAGATGTAGTCCTGGCTCACCGAGATGCAGTGGGCCACTGTGGTCTGTGAGCACAGAAGCCACAGTCAGCAAGGGCGTCTGTCCACTCCTTCACCGGACACCTCAACAGCCATGAGCCAAGAGGCAAGGACAAGCGCAAGGCAGGCCAGCTGCCCTGGGCAGAGCCCCTCAATGCCCCTCCCTCTAACAGCAGCTGGCCAGAGGGCCCACAGCCCCCTGCAATTAGGGGGAAGGAGTCAGCAAGCCTTATAAGGCACCTGAGGTTTGGGCAAAGACACACCCAGAAAAGGCCGGCCCAGAGAAAGGCAGCAGAGGCAGCGGACAGGGCCAGCACACTTACTGTGATGCTGTCTGTGTGCTGAGCAGAAGAGGAAAGCAGAGGAAGAGGCAGAGACAGAGAGGGCGAGCAAGCAGAGAGGTTCCCAAACACATTCCTCCGCCTGGGGCCTCCCCCAGCGTGCATGCAGACTCAGGTGCCCTGGAGCCCGGAGGTGACAGACGGGAGGGTGCCGACAAAGCATTCACTTACACTCAGCTCCACCCACTTGTCCAACAGTCTCCGGGTCACTGAACTCGCACAGCTGCCCAGAGGATGTGATACAGAAGGTGCTGTCAGTCTTCTTCCCGCAGCCACAGTCTACATCAGTGAACAGGTTGTTCCGCAGGTTCCCCCAGCAGCCCAGAGCGGCCCAGCAGGGGTACAGTGGCATTCACCTGTGGAGACCCACCACAGGTGCCACCCACACACCCTGCAGGCTACCCCCTGGAAAGCAGGCCCTGGGGAGGGAGGGAGAAGGCTTCCCTTGCATATTGACATAGCACCTGGCCCAGCTGAGACTTCCAAGGGGCTTTTGAGCATGCAGAAGGGGGCGCAGGTGGAACATATCTGGGCAGACCCCACCCTAGTGGCTACTTGCTGCCTCACCTTTGAGGTCTTGCTGTCATCGAGGTACCAGAACTTGATGTGCCGGTTGCCTGCAGTGACAAAGTAGCTGCAGTCCTCAGAGAAGGATACTGCTGTCACCTGACTGGACACCTTGTTGGAAGCCACTACAATGTTTTTCTGGAGAGAAAGTCAAGGGAAATCAAGGCTCTGCTTCTAGGAGCTGAGGGAAAAGAAACTTACACACTGAAGGTTAGACAAGCTGTGAACTTGACCTCTCCTTCTGCCCCTTCTTCAGCATCCTAGATACCCAGTTGCTCCTTTCTGCTCAGAGTTCTCTAGAAAGGGACTGAGGCCAGCAGGCGGAAGTAAAGGCCACCGGTCAGCAGTTTCTTGGCTCCCCTCCCGGCCCCGCCTGTCCTGAGGCCAGCAGCCCACTCACCTTCCAGGCCCAGACATTGACGATCATGTCATGCTGGTAGCCCACTGAGACAATGTACTTGGCACTGGATGAGAAGGCCACACATGCCATGCCATACTTATGCTCCTGAAGCTCCGCCACCAGGCTGCGCTCCGACACGTCCCATACCCGCACAGCAGGCATGTGTCCACTCTGCAGGGACCGAAGACCCCGAAGTAAAGGCCAGAGGCTATCAAAAGAGATAGTGTCTGGGGTCTTAAAGGCTTGAAGGTGAGCAAACGGCCATCTGGCTCAGAAGCAAAAAAGCCCACATGGAATAAGCACACCAGCCTGTGCGATCACAAGGTGCCAAAGGGACCAGGTATAAGGCATTATGCACAATATATGTATATATATATATATATATATAGATATATATATATATAGATATATATATATATATATCTATATATATATATCTATATATATATATATATATGGTATAAGGCATTATGTGGGGTCCCGTGGTGCTGACCCACACGGCGTCACCGTGAGTTGGAATGGACTCCTTAGAAACGGGTTTAGTAAGCAGCACAAAGAGGAAACTCCTTGGTGAACTGGAGGACACAGTAGCTGAAACCATGGGCTCCAACATACTACCCCTGAGGCTGGCAAAGGACTGGGCAGTGCTGCCTTGTGTTGCAAAGAAGGTCCCTGTGATGTCAGAATGACTGGACAGCACTAACAACAACAAAGGATGTCAGGCCCCTTCACTTCCCCAGACCAATGACCAGGTTCAAAGACCCGCATGCGAGTATAGTTTCACAGTTAGACGTGTTTAGAAAAAATAATGTTTGCAAAAGTAAAATCTTGGTTTACATTTTACAGAGCATGCACAATTAGTAGAACTCTTAAGGTCCACCGGAACCTGTTTAGGGTCCCCTCCACTTGCTCACCACCGATAAGTCGATTCTGACTCATATTGATCCTACAGGAGAGGTTAAAATTTCCCCTGTGGGTATTTCTGAAACTGTAGCTCCTTATGGGAATAGAAAGCCTCCTCTTTCTCTGCAGCTGGTGGGTTCAAACTGCCAACCTTGTCTTTAGCAGCTCAGGACTGACTTGTATCTCTATGAAACCAAAATCTACCTCACTGCCAGGGAGGTGATGCTGACTCATAGTGACCCTATGAGGCAGAGTAGATCTGTCCCTGTGAGTTTCTGAGACTGTAACTCTTTATAGGAGTAGACAGACTCTTCTTCCCACGGAGTGGCTGGTGGTTTCAAAGTGCTGACTTTGGTGTTAGCAGCCCAACATGCAAACACTATGCCACCAAAGCTACTTTTGTACCCCTATAAGTAGATAAATATTTCTCTTATATCTGTGTTTCAACCAAAGGCATGGCTATAAAGGAAAAAAGGCCATGAGTGTCAAGAATGATTTGAAAATGTGGAGTTCTTTTGGGAAAGGATATATATATACTTGTGTAAATAAATAGAATTCTGACGGCAAGAGTGGTCAGGAGTTGGACTGTTAATCTCAAGGTCAGCAGTTTGAATGACCAACCGCTCCTCTGGAGAAAGAGGAGATTTTCTACTCCTCTAAAGAATCACAGTCTCAGAAACCCACGGGGGCCATTTTACTCAGTCCCGTGGGCCTGTGAGTTGGAATGGACTTGATGGCAGTGAGGGCATGTAAATATGCAAACACCCACCTCGGACTTAGGATTTGACCTGCTCCCTCAGCCCCGTGAGCATCTGCAGCCATGGACTTGGCCTTCTGTGAAGAACCCATTAGTGCACCACCACAAAGAGAATGAGTTTCCTCTGTGTCAGTCCATTACCCTGCCAACGTTCAGGATGGAGCCAACACCCTTGGTCTCCCAGAGAAATTGGCTCAACATACCCCTGATGTGGTTGCATGACATAGGACACTCATGCAATGCACTGCATGTGCTCTATTTAATGCACTATCACCAACAAGTCTACATGGGTGGTAACTCTGAAAACCTTGCCCAAACAGCTGGCTTCACCAAAGTATATGGAGTCATGTGGAGTCGTCGACCAGTTCGACCCTGCACTGGCTGTACGTTGGCATTGCCAAGGGGGCTTTCTCACTGACCGTGACCTGAATCCTGCTTCCACTAAGTCTTGTTTCATTGGTCCAAGTGCCTGCTAGGAAACCTAGATAGTCCAAGAGCCCGCTAGTTAGCCTACATAGTCCAAGGGCCCGCTAGTTAACCTACATAGTCCAAGGTCTGCTAGTTAACCTAGATAGTCAAAGTGCCCGCTAGGTAACCTAGACAGTCCAAGTGCCCGTTAGGTTACCTACATAGTCCAAGTGACCGTTCGTTAACCTAGATAGTCCAAGTTTGTTGGCCTTTAAGAGTGTTTTCCAGTCCAGTCTGGTGGTGTACCAAGTACTGGCCCCAAAGTCATCCTTTGGCATTCCCTGGGGACCTTGATGCTTCGTTTTCTTGCTCTTCTGCTGTACCCCCTTAGTGTTATGCCTCGGTGTGGCAGGATTAGTTCGGGCGCATTTCCCACACTGTGTCTTCAGTGTTGTCCCCTCTAAGGCTATGGGTCTTTGAGGGGTGTCTTGTCTCATCGTGGGGCTGGCCATGTGGTCTTCTATGTGGACTGGATTCTCTGAGTGGGAACATCATCCTCAAGTCCTGGTGTGCCAGGATGTGCTCCACACTCCCCTCCTCCCCCTTCATCTGCTCCATGTGCTCCGATCAGATATGTCCCTCTCTCAGAGCTGCAGATTCACTGCCACCTTCTGAAATAAAATATTTGGCATGGGAAGGGGAGTTGGGTGGGAGGATCTGCTAAGATCATTTGATGGTTCAGGATAGATTGACTGTTCGGCTGGGGACAGGTATGTGGGGCTTAGGGCTCTGGCTCCCAACACTGGTTGTGAATATGTCTTTGTTGTTAACCAGTTGTGTGCCTGTGGGTCAACACCTGTGTCTTTTTGAGTGAGTTTTCTCATCTGCATAGTAAAGGTAATCCATTATCCAGACTCCCATGTCACCAATTGATTGAGAGGCACTAACCAGAGCCTGATTGAAATAGTGTGTACCTGTCAGGCGTGTTCTAAAAACACCTTAAAAGTCGTACAAACACTATAAATGCCTTAAAAACCCTAAAACGTCTAAAATATTTCTAAAATGCTAAGACCACCCCTAAAGACTCTCTAAAACATCTTAAGACCATTAAATACATGGTAAAAGCCTTTCTAAAACACCCTAATGCACCATAAGTCTTAAAAAAAAACTCCTTACGTCCCAAAAACATAATAAATGCCCTAATATTATGCAAATGCCTTAAAACGCAAAATAAAGAACACGTGAAGCCCTAAAAACACGCTAAAAGTCTTTTAAAACCCCAAGAACATCCCTACAAAGCAACCCGAAGCACTATAAAACCCTGTAAAAGTCCAACAACCTAATAGACATGAATTCACCATGAAAGCAAAAATAATCCAACAAAACCCTAAAGCCCTGAAAACCAAAACCTAATCCCCCCAAACACTCTAAGGCCTTAAGAAGCACCCTAAAATTTTAACAAAACACTAAAAGCCATAAAAACACATATAAGCCTAATAAACACCCTTAAACACTAAAATCACCCTAAAAGCCTTAAAATGTCTGAAAAGCCATAATATTCCCTAAAATTCAAATAACACTCTGAAGCCACAAATAACACACTAAATGCCTCCCAAAACATGTGGAACTTCCAAATCATATCCCTAGAAGATTCCCAAACCATGAACTTCCAAAACCACATAAATGCCCTGAAGACAACATGAAAGCCCCAACAAAACATAAAATGCTGGGGAAAAACACATAAAATATTTTAAAATACCCTAAAATCTCTAAGAAACCCTGTAAGATCACTAAAAACACCCCTACCTGCTAAAAAATACCTATACACTCCAAAAAATCACCCCTAAATCCCTTAAAAACTCCCTTAAACCTTATAAAACACCCTTAAAGCCCAAACCACCCTAATGCGCAAAAAAATTAAATGACCCCAAATGACCTTAAAGCCCTAAAAATCACATGCCACAAAAAAATCCTAAATGACCCCAAAATTCCAACTCAAAGCCAGCCTACAAGTCTTTTATGAGAACAGTTTTATCTTTCTACCAAGGAGAAGTTTGTAGGTTCAACCCCTGACCTATGCCCTTACCATATGAAGTTAGTAATCAGTGTTTTTGCAATTCTTTGAAGAAAGATGAGGGTAATTTTATCAGGAGTGAATTAAACTTGTCTAGTGCCTTGAGTAGAACTGATAACTGTACTACATTGAGTCGTCTGGTCAAGGAGCATGGGATATTATCCCATTTGCTGAGGTCACTCTTGATTTCTTGTAATTTCTGTAGTTTTCCTCATATAAATCTGTTGTTTTTTTATTCAAGTATAGATATAGATATTTTCATTTACGCTTGGCTATTGTAAATGGTACTACCTGAAAATGTGTATTTCATTAATTATTATTTCTTCATCTATTTCTTAATCCTTCGAAATATTATCAGTTTGTTGTGGTAGATAAACATTAGGACTTTGCATAACTTAGAAATATTACATTTCACAGAAAACTCATATTAATTATAATGTCGACAGAGCTGTAAAAGGAATGTTGCCCTGAATATCTTCAGATATGACAGCTGTTTCATTGAGAAATTAAGCCAGACAGACACAATGTGATGTAAATTTTGTTATTTTCATGTGGGTTCCTTCACTCTTCCAAAAAAATTAGTTTCATGAGCCCCTTGGGGAATGAGTTTGAGTTCAGATCAGATGTCTATTTATATATTTGAGTCCTGAAGCCCATTTGATGGACTGTTCTGTTGCTTCCAAAGTAGTCAGTCACTTCCCCACCAATTAGAGAATTTGTCCGAAGCAAAAGTAAAAGTGTGGCGTACGACATTTGACTGCACACCATCTAAAATCACACTCTCATTTGGTGTTGGCAGTTTTACTTGTATTTCAATTGTAAACTACACTTCAGAGTTCAGGCTAGTGAAAACGTTTCAGTGGAAAAAATTTGCACACAACTACGTGCAGTTTGTGATTCTGTTGTTCCCAAGCAAGGCTATGAGGACAAAGATGCACAAGCATGGGGGGCACTGCAGACAATGTGTGAAAGTTTCCAGGAGCTCAGGGGTGGACAGCGGCTGCTAATTCTCCCGTGCTGGCAGTGAGCTATGTGGGAGGGCTTTGTGTGAGGTCCCTGTGGGGTCTCTGAGAAGTCTCCATAAAGGATGCTGAGAACTTCATATGAAGTCTCTGTGCGAGGCCTCTGAGTCTCTCTGGAAGTCTCCAAGGAAGTATGTGTGTGAGGTTTCTCTCTCGGGTATGTGTGAGTGTCCTTGTGAGATGTCTGCTGAATTGTGGGGGGTGGGGGGCAGTTGTTTCGCTGAGGTCTCTGCAGGTCTGAGTGGGCTTCCCTTTGTTTGACCTCACAGCACCATATAAGAGGACCTGGTGGCAGGGGAAAGGGAAGGGGCTTGGTCCATGCACCCCTTGCTGTTCTTTCAGGGTCTTCTCTCCATCTCCGTGCACTTACCTAGCACGAACGGTAGGGTTCAGCAGCGGGTAGTCCGGTGTCCAGCTCTTCACTCTCTCTAGGAACACACCCAAGCTACCTGCTACCCAAGAGGCCCCAGATCCAGGCTCTGCAGATCCAGAATCTGATTTTTTACTGCCACAGTCACTCCAGAGGCTGCCTTGGCACAATCAGGACTCCAGAAACAACATCATGCTGCTGTACCAGCAGTCTCTGGGGCCTATGTCCACTTCCCTCCTCCACCATTGGTGTCAGTCCCCACCCACCCCACACACACACTTGGTGTCCTGACTGAGGCATGGAGGTCAAGGCTCAGTGGATGTCTTCCTCGCCATCCTTTACTGTTTAGTTCAGTAAACAGTAAACCCTGGCCCACCAGGGGTGTTCTTTTAAGCACATGAGAATTTACTCTAGCGGATCAACTAATCATATTTTGGGGGGCCCTCCTGCCTCCTTCTATAATCTGGTGCCCAGGAAATAAAACCCTGTGTTAGAAGCACAGAGGAAACACTGACCACTATTGAACTGGTTTCCCTTATCAAGACAGGTGATGTCTAATCTCCATGCACATCCTGATTTCCCAGGAGTCTCTAGGGGAAGGGAAGGCTGCTCCCAGTTGTGACTTTCTTTGCAGCACTCAATCCTTAGAAGCCACTCTCTCCGGAGAACATTCCTAGAGCACGTGCACGCGTGTGTGTGTGTGTGTGTGCGTGTGTGTGAAGATCACCAGCCTGGGGTCATGTTTCCTGAGAACATTCCTAGAGTGTGCGCGTGAGTGTGTGTGTGAAAACCACCAGCCTGGGATCATGTTTCCTGAGAACATTCCTAGAGCGTGTGTGTGTGTGTGCGTGTGTGTGCGTGTGTGTGTGTGTGTATGTGAAGACCACCAGCCTGGGGTCATGTTTGCTGAGAACATTCCTAGAGCATGTATGTGTGTGTGTGCGCACGCGTGTGTGTGCATGTGAAGACCACCAGCCTGGGGTCATGTTTCGTGAGAACATTCCTAGAGCGCGGACGCGTGTGTGTATGCATGTGTGAAGCCCAAAAGCCTGGGGTCATGTTTCCTGAGTCCTGGCACCCTGTTATTGACTCATCCCCACTCTACCCCACCCTGGCTATCAACTCATCCTTCCCCCAGTCAGGAGATGGAAATCAAGTAAAATAACAGTTTGTCGCCCCACTAAAGATAGTATTGAGAAAGTAAGTAACCTTCCCTGCTTGAAAGCTGTGCCTTTGCTATACAACCCAGTGCTCTCTGTAGGAGATAAAGTTCTGCTGTGGGGGCAGCTAGCTAAAGCTGGGGTGAAGCACCTGGCCGATTCCCCTTTGTAAGCCTGTGTTAGCTCCGCTTGTGTCTTGCATCATTTCTGGGGATCCTCATGCTCTTTGGCCCCCTTTGCTACGTCCAACGCTTCATATTCTTCTTCACTGTATCCTTCCCTACCCTGTGTCCATGGTGCCTAACCATTAGTGGTTATTACACAGACGCTCATCCTGTACCACTCAGCCTAAGCTGTTGCTCCTTCTCCGGGTTTATATACAGAGGAAGGCATGTGAGCTGTGAACCGGATTTTCCCTTGGTGCAGTGGGTGAGCAGAGTCCCCCGCTGGCAGCCTCCCTAGCAGTTCCCACCCACATGTGTCAGACCTGGGACTTCCATCCTGGAGGCTACCCTAGGCTGGGAGAGAGGCAAAGGTAGCAAAATATGTCATTTCACATTTTGTGACAGGTGTATTGAGGCGGAACCTCCATGCCAAACTTGGCAGCCTTCATCAAATGCACATGTGGGACTTAGACAGGCCGCCACATGTCTCATGCCTGCTTGGTACCATGAGACGCTACTTTGGTCTAAACCTCTTCTGGAGCCTGCGATGGAATTTCTTGGCTGGATTGCGCCTCTCAAAACCTATCAACTGCAGCCACATAACGTTGAAGACAAAGTAATGGCACCAGGGAACATTCTTCACTGTGTTGGGACCTTCTGAGGTTTTCACAGTAGGGGTGTTACCATAAATCATAAGAGGTGCAAAATGAAGAACTTGGGATGGAAGTGGGTGGGAAACACTGCTGAAAACCTCCTCCAGAGCCCTGCCCTTTGAGAAGTCAAAGCTAGCACTCAGAGAAGGAGACGCAGTATCTAACATAGTTAAAGGTATATTATGCCAACCTCGTCAATGAACTCATGTGGGGTTAATTGAAGGGCAGGGAGATCAATGGCTCTGTGAGCCTAGCCTTTCTGGTCTCTTGCTCTCTGATAGTGCCACCAGGGTGGATATGCATTTGTTAGGTCCCTAAAGCAGCTGGAAAGACTCATTTCCTGGGAGATCCCTGAGGAGAAGCCGCATGGACCTACCCTGTTGCAGCCCTGGTTTCTGCAGCAGCCTCATGGAGAACCTGCCAGCGCACGGACTACAATTTCCTCCTGCAGTCATTGTCTCCCCGTGTGTTTTTGGATTGTGAGGAGGACTTTGTAGATTGGTGTCAGACACATGGGATACTATTGGACTGGTGGTCTTAGATTGAACTGGGTTGGGATGCTTTTCAATGTTCACTTAACCTTTATATAAAACTCATAAAATATGAGTGTATGAATTTTGTTTCTCTAGTCTACACAGACTAACACACATGACACCCCCTCTAGATCCCGCCATGCAGCACAGAAGTCACACTTTAATGTAGGAGGGGGAAAATCTCTATTATGGAACAATGAATATCATGGCTGAGAGAAGCCATTAGCCTGTGCAGAACAGGCTAAAGTGGCTGGCATGGATACTTTCCTACTAATCAGAGCAGAAGAAGCGTCTTCTAATTTGCCAGATAAGACATATTCTCGAAGACAGTGACGTGGGCAGTGGTAAGGGTAACTGGAGTAAGCCCACCTCCTCCGCCTCTGCTGCTGCAAGCTGACTGGGCACACAAACACCCTGGGGGGCAATGGCTGAGTGTGGCTTCTGACACTGAATCCCCTGAACGGACAGAAATTTGTGAATACATCCCTGATACAGGTGCTCGTGGTGGGAAGGCTCTGGCAGTCAGGTATCGCCTGGTGGAGGCAGGGTCTCACACTTGCCACTCTCCTGTGTTCTACAAAGAGAGGAGCCCTGCAGCTGGAGGAACATCCATTAACTGAGGCCTGCGTTTCTTTTCGTGGACATAACGTTGACGCAAGATACTCCTGATGACAGCCTGGTGTCCCCTCTAGGACTTGGCCAACATCTGTCGTGAGCACCTGAGCCTCCGTGACCTTGTTAGGAGACACTGCTTGTCTTTGAAGGGGCCCAAGGCTGTGACCACAGGGTAATACGGGCTTTCCTTTTTGCAAAGGATCACCGTGTCCTGTAGATTTTTTGCTGGAGCAAATCCACTGGACAAAGTGCTTCCTCCATTTTTTGCAGTGGCCCTCAGCAGGAAGCTGTCCCTTCTCTGGTGGGAGCTGTGAGGACTTGATCTCAAGGCACTCAGCCAATGCCTTGTCTTGCACAGGCTGGCTTAACCCACAGACTTGGGAGATGCCTCTTCCCGCTAATCCTTTTCCATGCTCTTCTGGATTGGGCCATTTATGAGTCTCCCTCTTGTCAGTGGGAACAGCATCCTTCCTTCTCCTTGTCGAGGGGTCCTGAAGGTTGGGGCTTTTGAGCTTCTGCTGCCCCATGTAACTTGCTCTAGCCACCACGAAGCCACTTGGCCCTTGACATATTGGCTTATCCCCAGTGAACAAATGCTGGGGGCGGCAATGGACCACCTGAGAAGGCAAAACATTGGTGGCAGTGAGCACATCAGTGGTGCAGTCCTGAAGGAGCCCGTCAACAGGACAGCATGGAGAACCACCCTCTGCCTCTACCTCCACCTGGAGCTTAATCTCACTGCACACTCGTGCTGTAAGGCTTGGCTTTTCAGGAACTGGAGCACACTTTCCAGGTAGCAGGAAACTTTTACTACATCCTAGAGCCTCGAAGCACCCCCGGTCCACATGATTGGTTTGAGATTTTGCCAGCACACTGGTTTTGAAAGTGTCTCTATCGTCTAGCTCTATTGAAGAGGACTTCTTGACCACCACCAACCCTGTCTCTTTGGCTCTTGAAGATGGACATTCAGAGTTCACTTCCAATCTGGGGCCTCCTGGGGCACAACTAGCACCCTCTTTCCTTGACCCCTTGCTGGTCAGTACTGGATTTGAGGTTTGCTCTAGGCTCTCTCTCTGGACACTTTCATTCTGGAAGGTTCTGCCAAGGATACTGGGCATGAAGGCTGGAAACGGCTGCCTGAGGGCCAATGAGCATCCACTGTCATTATCAAGTGGGGGGTAGGCTGGGGTTCCCTGAACAGGCTCCTCTGTAGGGGAGCAATCAGCAAAAGGACTCTCCAGGGTAGGGCTTGATTTCTTTGGGGTCACTCTCTCTCCCCAGTCTGCCTGACAGGGTTCTCCCAGGACCTTGACAGCCTCAGTTACTGGGTTAGTTGAAGACTTAGGGGTGGCTAAGCAGGTGGACTGTGGAAAGGACATTGCGTTGTCTTTTCTTGTCCTACAGAGGTTTGTGGGCTCAAGGACTTTGAGGGGCATGCACCACCTCTGCCTCATTTGGAGCCTTACGATATGCGAGTCCAGCACCTGTTGAGTGCCCGGGCTGAGAAAGGAAAGGCTCTGCGTTGTGTTCAGGAGATCTTCCAGCTCTCCCCAGGAGGCCACATTGACAACATGTGGGTGGGTCAGGGAAATAGACAGAGCATGCGTGGTCGCAAGACATGAACGGCAAACAATGCCAGGGATCTGATCCTTTCTAATCTGCTCCACCTTCCTGCACATGTGGACATTCAGGGTGTTTTCCAGTAGGATTTTGTTTGGAACCCTTAGGGTGTAAGTTCCTGCGTTAATCCCCTTGTGTATCCTCAAATCACTTAACTCCTTTGAGTCGGCTCCCGGAGTTCCTTTTGGGCAGTAGTTTCCTGATCCATTGATAGATAGATTACATTTGGATATTTTCCTCAAGTAATTCCCTTGTCCATTGACCGAGTTGTTCCTCAGCTGGACACCGGCTCTGCAGCACGCAAGCGATGGTCCAGGGTGTGTGCATCTTCCTGGGGACACCGTCTTCATTACATTCTTCCCCTGCTTGTCTCCAGGTGTGGAGCAGGAGCATTCGGGCTGCTTCATATCCAGACAAGTCCCTGGCCATTTTTCCTGAGGCTGCTTTAGTGTCAGAGACTCAAGAGTCCCATTGCCGAGGGGCCCCTGCAATTGAGGGAAGTTCTCTTGGCGGTGGAGCTCCGATTGCTTCAAGCAGCCAGGAAGCTTGGGGTCTGTCTTTGGGGTCTGGACCTTCTGATTGTCCTGGGGATGAGTGGGGTTGCGAAGACAAAAAGCTTCCTGGGGTCGTGGCATCATAAAGGGTAAAGAACTCTCACTTTCCTGTTGTTTCTTTAAAAAACGGCTTTCCAGCTGTTGAAGTTAATTTGGAATGCGTGATTGGGACTTAGTGTGGACGGTAAGACAGGATTCATCACAGGGACTCTTGTGAGGAGGAGGAAAAGGTACTGCGAGTGGGCCACGGGGCTGTGGACCGGGCGGAGTCAGGACTGTAGCCGGCGGTGGGGCCTGGGCTTGGCATGCAGTTGGAAGTAAAAGTTGGAATCGGCCTTCAGTGTAGGGCAAGGAGTGACGTTGCAACAAGAGTGGGTACTCTTTAGCTTGCATTTGAGCTGGTAAGGTATTAGGAATTTCATTAAATAAGACAGTGGGAAACTGTAGGGTGGATCCAGAGACCCTGAGAGCAGCTGCCAGAGACTCGCTGTGCAGAAAAGGTAGACCCCAGAAAAACTCACTGAATTTTTGTGGAAAATGCTTCTGAGGGCTGGGTATCTGCTCTGCTTTGATGCTGGCATTCCAGAAGGGCTGGGGAGGTGCAGTGATCTGCTCCCCATCGAGTGCCTTCAACATATTTAAGGCCTGCAGATGGTATTCTGATACACCCTTTCCTTTTTCTTCCCAAATATTCCATTTCTCTGCCTTTGTGATTTCTATTTCCAGCAGCTTGTGGACATTGGGGTTGAGCAAGGTGGGCCTCCCTACTTCCCCCTGCCTCTTTGTGGGTCCTTCCCGAAAGGTGTCTTCTTGGGGGTGCCAGGTAGAGTGCTCTTTCAGAGACCCAAAGTATTCCAAGGAGGGAAGCTGTAAGTTCTTGGCAGCTGCCCAACACTGGGGTGGGGAGGCAGTAGGGAGGCCTGTGGGATGCTGACTTGTGATGGCTGCCATGGCAGGTGTGGAGCAGCGGTTGTGTGGAGATGGGCTCTGCCTGGGCCTTGCCAACAAGTCATTCTGAGAATGAGTCCCTGTGGGGTGCGGGGCTGGTGAGTCCCAGAGAGTGCTTGGAGGCTGCAGGTAGGCCTTTGAATCCGGGGGTTTGGCACTGGGTGAGGGAAGAGCCAGTGGTGTGGGTGAAAGACTGTCAGGTTCACGGGAATGTGCGCAGTCTGGTGATTGACTCAAGGCGGGTAAGACATGAGAAGTTGAGATGCACATCTGGGCCCGTGGAAGGGTGGAGTTCTGAGACCTAGGTGTCCAGAATGGATGAGCCACAGAACCGTGTGGGGCGCGCGTACCGACATGGACTTCAGCCGTACCTCTATTTCGCCAGCTACCAGAGAGGGCTTGAGCTTTCTGTTGACCAAAGCTGCCAGTGTCAAGTGGGTTTCCCAAGTGGCTGCAGGAGACAGAAGGACCAGATTACAGCCAGGACTGAAGGGGCAAGAGACCTAGCAGGCTAGCAAGGGTCGGTGCAAGCTCAGCCCCTCCCCAAGCCTTGATGGCCTGCTCTTCCTGCCCCACCCCACTGCCCGGGACTCCTGTCATTCTCTGCCCATCCCTGAAAGTGTACCCCAAACCAGCGCATCCCAGCTGCTCTGCAGCCCGAGGCCACACAGGCACCCTGGTTGGAAGATGCACCCCGCGGTGAAGCAGGAAGGTTACTTACTTCTGCCTAAGACGCAAACGCAGGTTCTGAGCGCCATGTAGTTCTTGCAGGAAACTTCGGAAAACTGGAAATCAAGAGAACCGTTATGGTGCAGCCCTCCCAGAGGACCGAAAGGAATGTCACACGGGCTGTGCACTTAGGACGTTGGACTCTCCAGAGCTCAAGGTCAAACGATAGCTTACTCCCACGGGCAGGAGGTGCTTTGGCATTTCAAGGAGCATCGGTTTCCAATATTGTCTGTGGGGTCTCAGTGAGCAATCTGAACCTTGGCAAAGTTACACAGCTTATCGCTGTTACCCCTCAATGTTCCACCTCCAAATCCACCAGAATCTGCTCCTGACACCCCCACTGCTCCCTACTGGGTCCTACCTTGGCCAGCCTTCATCCCATCCTAGGCCCCTCCTGTACATCTGGGAAATATCTGGGTTCTGTTTCCATCCCCAGTATCCTTTTGTTCAGGATTATTACCTGAGAGAGACGGGCTGTTGCCACTGGCATCCTGCAGAGGAGGGGACAGGAGAGCTTACAGAGGTTGGTTGAATGGGCAGAACCTTACCTTTCAGAGCGTCACCTTTGTCCCTTGACCTGCTGCTTCTCCTTGTCTCCACCTGAGGCTGGGGCACAAGAGAGGAAGTCAGGCTGGAATCCAATCCTGCGTCTGTTCTTTGTGACAAACTGCAGGCATTTACTGGTGATTAGAAGAATGACAATCTCCATGGAATGACTAAAGCCCAGAAACCAGCTTCTGTGTGAGACCTAGAGTGCATTTCTTCCGTCAGCCTTCCTCTGCTCACGGAGAGCACACACTCTCAGCACTCAGTGTTCTGGTGGGAAAGATTTTGATTATGGAGGCTGAAGCTCTGGGCCAGCCCTTGACCACTTCCTCCCCGGGGTCAGCCATGCTTTCTCAATTAGCCCAGACAGAAAAGGAGTCTTGGCCCAGAGACTGGAGCTCAAGGAAAGAGACTGAGGACCCAGTGATGAGAGCTGCCCTTTGAAACGTCTAGTCATCTAGTCCTTAGCCACTGCGTCACTATATTGGGGATTTTTACCTATTGCCCTCTATAACAACTAGAGATGGGAGGTCTGAGATCTTCAAAGAGAAATATTTTTGAATGCTCATCTTACTGGCAAATGATTTACATATCATACGAGTCAATAGTTCAGTCGTTCAATCAGATCAAGGGCAATGGTACAATCAATGATTACCATATCCATTTTAGAACAACACCCCCCCCCCCCCATGGTTAAATTGCCTTCAAAAGGAGTTGTGTAATCACAGTCAGGTCTAAAGCTCTCTGTCCCCTCTGGCCTCCTTCATTTTTTCGTCTTGAAATCAATCCCCCTTCACTCTCTAGCATCCCGATGGGGGAGTTCTCCACACTGCTGATCTCACAATCCCTCCCTCTACCATGAGATCTCTCCACCTGCAACTCTGTCAACCCTTGTGTCCATGATCATGATGCATCCACGCCTCCTGTGCTTCACAAACAGGGAAAGCCAACAGAAATAATGAAAATCAACATAAGCCGGCAAGGATAAAATGATACCAATGCAGTGAACAAAGTCCTAACAGTGAGTAAGGACGCACCAGCCCTCATCAACATTCCAAAGCCAGGGCTGATGGTCTCTTCTTTCTTGAGATTTCCCCTATCAGGAAATTAATTACGAAAGGAAAAATTTATAAAACAAGGAAAAATCAATCTCTCCTATGGCTGGGTTGAGAATTTCTTACCTTTATCCTTTTCCTGGGTGGTCGCACAGGTGGAGTATTTGGAAGGAAGGGGAGGACCAGGAAGAAGCAACCCACTCCATACAGGATGCCCAAGGTCAAAACAGTGAACCAGGTGGGGTATTGGTAGGTCAGCCAGGAAGCACTTTTCTGTTCCAGCAGAAAGAGAATCTCCTCCATCTTCTGGATACAGCGGTTGCACTCAGGCAACTGAGCACTCTGAGTCCCCTCTGGCTTCAAACCCACTTGCATCACAAACCTGGGCCCACATCACTAAAGGGTCACAGTGGGGTGGGAGGTGACAGCAGGACAACACATAATCCCTCCCTCTACCCTCCAGCTCATCACATCCCTCCCCTGCTCTGGTCTTCTCTCTCCCACTGCCTGCTCTGGGCCTCCAAAGTCACCAGCTGCGCCTGATGGAATGGAATCTTAGTGCAAGTTCTTATTCATTCCACCTCCCACCTAGGTATTACCTGCTTCCTTGGCAAGTTGCCTGAATCATGACCAATTTCATAGGCTTAGAATATCTGAAGTTGTCTCTGTCCTCAATGAAAACCTTCTCAAGTCATGGTTTTACTTTGTCTTATCCAAGATAGAGAACTTAGGTTTATGTAACATTTATTTAGCTTTATGAATGTTGGATGAAAAGCTTGGAATTTGACTTCTATGACCAGGAGAGTTATTCAAGAGCTGAGGTATATCTCTCCCAGGAGAGAGATCTAACAAATTTTCTGCCAAATGGTACATTTGGGGAGACAAGGAACACTTAAGCATTAATCATTCTTAACAGTGTCCCCTGCAAATCTTCCTTGTGTGTGACTACTGCCCATTTAGGGCTTGCTCTGGGAACACTTGATGGGGTAATAAGCCTTGCAACAATTCAGGCTCAAAGGGCAAGCATCTGGCTGAGCAAAATAAAGAGATAATATGGATTGAGTTGTGTCCTTACCACTAACACTTGAGATATTCCCCCAAAATTCGTTGGAACACTAACACTGAAGGCTATAATCTGATTTGGTTATGTGAGGGCTCTCTCTGGGAGAAATGTACCTCTGTCCTTGGCTTCACACAAGAACCAATTGACGCAGAAACCTAGTTTGTGATCCAAGTGACTTTATAAAGGATAGAAGAGGCAAATATGCTCGTGGGGGGTGGGGGCGGACTGGACAGCCCACGCACGCTGGGTTGCATGACAGCTGGTTTGAGGCCCCCACCCATACCCTGTTGGTAGGCATGGCTGACGGTACTGTTTGACCCCATTGACTGAATTAAGCCCACCTGGTCTAGATGGGGGCCCGCCCAGGTTGACCTGCTTCCTGTCACAAGGACCTAAATGTGTGCATCTTTCCAGCCTGAAGCAGCTTTCAACTGTCTGTGATGGGGAGGAGGTTTGGCATGCACAGCGACCACCCTCAGTTCTGCCTCTACTTACCTAACAGGTACACGGCATTTCTTTTCTGTTTTTTAAAACAACAACAAAAAAATCATTTGTAATCTTTCTATTCCAGCGGTGCTAGGAGCAAGGCAGAGGCAAAACCCAAGAACAGGGTTCTTCTCTGTTGAAGCGCGATAAACTCACGGGGAAGCAAACAAGCATCTTCATCCACGTGAAGTGAATCTGTGAATCAGCAGCTCCCAACTGACCAAAGCACGCACAGAGCAGCCCAGCATCAAGTTCCGTTTCTGTGCACTGCTCCCACTGTGAGGAAGAGCTTCATGTGCATTAAAAGGGAACTTTTGTAATATTTGAATTTTGAATAGTGGTTTTTGTCAGAAACTGGAAAAAATCTCAAAGCCTGAAGAAACTCCTTTCTAGTACTGAACATTCAAGGGAGCCCGTAGAAGCCTGAAATGATTGCTAGGTGACCACCTGGATCTGCTTGTTGAGTGAAAGTGGCAGAATAGCAGCAATAGAGCAGTGGGTTCATTCTGACCACTGACACTCGTGGACCTGGTTTACAGGCAGTAGAGAAGAAGATGAGAGCAGGTTGACTGGTTTGAAGTCCATGACCTACTCTGAGGGGACTAGAGTTGTGGAGAATTGGTGATGGGGCCAAGGCCTAAAGGCAATGCGACCAATGGACACTGAGGTGAGGCCAAGAGAGGGAGCCCACATTGACTTGACCCGAACCCGACCAGATGAAGAGAAGAATGTTGAGCCTGTGCACTGGTATATACTGCTGCAGACTGTATAGACGATCTGTCCTGCTTTGACTTTCTTGTGGATGTG
This sequence comes from Tenrec ecaudatus, assembly GCF_050624435.1. Taxonomy (NCBI): domain Eukaryota; kingdom Metazoa; phylum Chordata; class Mammalia; order Afrosoricida; family Tenrecidae; genus Tenrec; species Tenrec ecaudatus. The sequence goes on from NW_027457659.1 coordinate 822,460, forward strand.
GACTTCACAAGGTTCCAACTGGCATGAAGACTCTTTATATTGAAGAATATGATGGTCTCCTCAGAGCACTGGGTTGATGGAAGTAGGCAGTAGAGAAACTGGATAGCCAAAATGGGCCAGATAAAGGCGTGAAGTGGCTAGCTTACAAGATTTCATAGATACTGGAATATATTCATAGAATTATAGGATTAATATGTGGGTGTACCTTACCTGCAATTGTTAAGCATAGGATATTTTTGTTTCATCACTTACAGAATATTATGTTTAAAGGAGGGTGGCACGGAGTGAAATGTATGCATTTTCATATTATACTGTTAGATACTGATATGATTCTATTATTGTTTTGAAATGATATACGGCTAAAGAATTTTGTGAAAATGTCAAATGGACAAGGGGTGGTCTGTTGTAGTTATACAATCTGGTGTCAATTTGGGACTTGAGAGGATTAAGAGTGAAGGGGTAGACTCTAGTCTCTCTATTGGGTTATGGCCAATGAGGCCTCTTTGTGGGCCTGGCCTTCCCGTCAGGGTTCTGGGAAATCTGGTATTTCCTCCTTGGAGGCAGCAGACTATCTTTCTGCTCATTCCCTGAGAGATGTCCTACTAACAAGACACATGGCACCACACTGATAGAACCCATGCCCTGGGAACTGGAGGAGCCACATGGAGACCCTGCCAAAGCTGAGATGCTTCTACCACCACTGGATGCAGAAGACTTTGCAACTACTGACCTGTGATCTTCCTGCATTTGGGGTCATTGAAGGTGTTTCATGAGTCTGAAGAGAACATTATAGATTGATATCAGACATGGGCTAATATTGGACTTATGGACTTGATCTTGGTTGGGCTGGAATGCTTTCTCAATATACAACTGTTCTTGTATATAAAGGTCTTTCCTATACACATATGAGTGTGGATTTGTTTCTCTAGTCTACCTGGACTAACACTCATGGATCCCTTTCAGGACTGTAAGTTCTGTTCCCCTGACTGCTGCAAAGTATGTGACAGAGAAGAAAAGGGAGAAGAGTGAACTGCACCCATTTATTGAGGTAAGAAAAGTGATGAAGGAGCATGGCCGGTTCCCCAAACTTCATGAGTGGAAAAATGGGCTCTTGGCACAAAATGACATTTAATCTTCACCAAGAGATTCAGGGCTAAATTGCTGCCCTATCTCTGACCTCAGCTTTTGTTTTATTTTAATTCTCATATAATTCACATATATCATTCAATACTTCAGTCATATTAAGATTTGTGTAATCGTCACCACAATCAGGTTTACATCATTTCCTTCTTTTATATTCATTTTTGTTAGCCGCCCCCCCTCACTCCCCCAAATCTTCCCTGCCTGTCCCTAGGTGATTGTTAATTCTGTTAGTGTCTCTCTGGATTTACCTCTCCTGGATTTCATATGTATTAAAAAAAATACAAAACAAAATCAAGAAACAAGTAGAAAAGAAAAACTAACAATGACAAAAGAGAGAAAAACCTCAATCGAACAGAAAGTGAAAAATACTAAAAACTGGAACCAAATTAAAATTAGTCTGAAGAGATCAAATGATGAGGTGTTACATTTGAACTTAACTGTATCTGTTCATGTCCATGGACTGTGGTCAGAGGGAATTCACCCCGCCTGTGCATTTGAGTCCTTTTGCAAACTGGGTGTTCCGAACTTAAGCTCTGATTCTTGTTCATACCTGCAGATTGAGATTCTATTATTTATCACCCTGGCATCACACTGGCTGTGCTGCTTGTTCTGGGCGGACTTAGTTGACATCTCACTTAGATGGCTGCTTATTTTCAGAAAAAAGGTTTAAGTACAAGGCCCTGTTCTTTGTGATAGATGTGCACCATCTGATTTCAGGGTTTTTTTACACCCTATGCTTTCCAGTCAAATATTCACTTGAGGTAATTCAAAACACTCACTTGGCTCGATGACGCCAGAATAGCTCCCCTCCATGCAGTTCCATGGAGCTCAGCATAGTTAGGGCGCAGAGATGAAAAGACGATTGAACCATGTACTGAACGTTCAGGTTTTTCCCTGCTTTTGAAAATCTGTTTGCGCTTGTAGAGTAAATGTTTTGTACTTTTTAAGAGTGTAAAAAAAATAGATGGAGGGATTCAGAGAAAATGGCGACCAGATAGGACCCATCTATCTGGAGCTCCTGCTGCCAGACCAGAAAAATAGGAAATTAGGTGAAGGAAACGGGAAGGTGGAGTTCTGAAATTAGAACTAGGGTAACAGGGTTTCTCCTGAACCCCTTCTTTTGTGGGATTTCCACTCACAAAGCAAACCAAGCATGCTTTAAAGCACTATAATTTTGACGAAGTGGCAGGCGCCAGATATGCCCTTGCCTGGAGCAGGGATCCCTGCAGGTGGACGCCCTGAGAGGGGGCAGAATCTCAGACACGAGGGGAACCCCACACTGAGCTCTCCATGCGGTTGGATGCCTTGAGCTCACGGTCAGGGGTTGGTGGTGGGTAGCTATAATTTAGAGTAGAAGAAAAAATATATTATTACCTTAGGAAGATCATGGTGTGGGAGAAAAAGGCAGAAAGTCGGGAGTCCAGGGAGCAAATTTAGTTCCAATTGGCCGACTAGTAAACAACCCCCCTGATAAGCTGGATCTCCCCCTCTGGGGGTCAGCTTGACAGCCACCAAATCTGAGCACATCACAAGTAGAATTTTTTTTAAGGGTGAAACATAAATGATTGGTTTAAAACTCAAACCCAAGTCTGGTTGCTCAGCTCCAAGCACCACATAGGGGAGTCCCTTAACATAAATCAGCATAAGAAGCAACCTAGCTAAGGAATGCCAGAACTCAGCCACAGGGCCTGGCAGCTTTTACCATAACAAAGACCCGCTGTAGCAGTGTCAGCCTTAAACAGCACTGAGCTGTAGCCCAGAGACTGTGGGAGACAATTTCATTCTAGCTGGCCAGAGGGATAAAAAAGAAAATCCTCTGATCTAGGAAGCATCAGCAGTCTAGATAGGACAACAAGCTTCCCTCTCAGTGATTCTACACATAGCTGGGGAGGCCCTGCCGGTCTTGGAGCCCTAGACGGGGCTGAGGGAGCCCCCCAGTGCCCCCTCACAGCCCCTGCTGCAGTGCTACATGCAGCACAAGGCAGGTACTCCAGCACCCAAGTGACCCCTGGCCACGGGCGCGATCTTGCTTTTGAAGTAATCTCACACAGCATCTGTGGAACCCTACATCAGGGATGGGAAAGTCCATTAACGCATGCCCAGGAGAGCCAGCATAGGAAAGCTGGATTTTCCTGTCCGTGGGCTCCGATGGATGTTGCACCTGGAGCAGCCCACCTGGGCCAGATGATTGCAGTTCAGCCAATGGGATTGACCTGGGGTCCTTCACCAGCCTCCCCGGGAACCCTTGAAAAGGCAGGGACCAGAAGGGAGAGGGGTGGTCTGGTCGTCTTCCTGGGAGGAGAGAGATCCTTGCATGACCTGAGGCAGTCTCTGCCAGGCCCCATGGTCAAAGGAATCCTATGGGTGCCTTGTAAAACCTGAAGCTTCTTTTAACTCTCATTAAATTCACTTGGATCACGAACCCGGCTTCCGCATGAAATTTTTCTCGCGGGGAGCCAAGGACTGGGGTTGGAATTTAGGCCAGAGAGAGAGACCTTACAAGTCCATGACCCCGTGACCTTGAGGAAGAGTTGGAATTCCTCTGGCCTCAAGGACAGGTGATCAAGTATCATTACCTCCTTACCCACTGCTCTACTTATTCTCACTTTATTCACTAGCCCTTCTAACTTTTCCACCGCACTCAGTTTCAACGTGCTCAGGTTGGTGTTGGGCTTTTATTTACTCGCTTTCTTCTTTATCCCTCTTTTTTCCCCCTTTTCCCCTCTTTTTCCTCTTCTCTCCCACTCTCTCTTCTCATATGCCACTAAAGGCTTCCAGGTCACTTCCCTCCGCTTAGGGCAAATCAACCCAAATAGCAGGAGGCACTCCAGCCTGCCCTCTGTGGGAGTGCTGTACACCACACAAGGCACCTGGGACAAACACCTACAGTGCGCTGCACCGTTGAAGAAACCTCCGTCATGCCTCTAAGGTGATCTCGTCAACTAGGGCAATTCTGCCCAGCACCACTGGGTCCCGGCATTAAAAGGGCACACTGACCTGCCATGTTGGAGCAGTGTCTAAACCCCTCTGGCCCCTCATCCAAGCAATCAGGGATCAGCTACTACTTTATACTTTATTTCCTCCTTCTCTCTCTCCTTGCTCTTTACCATCACAGCCAACCTTAGTGAACTCAGTTGGATTTATTTCCTTCTTTCTCTTTATTCTCTTTTTCTTTCTTTCCTCTTTCTGTCTTTGCTTTCTTCACCTCTCTCTTAGCTTGTACGATTCTCTCTGCTCCCTCTCATTGCTTGCACATACCACTGCTGGTTTCCAGAGCCCTACACTCAGCCTAGGGCAACCCTGTCCTCCTAGTGGGCAGCCTGACCCCTAAGACAGTACTGCACACAGGACGAGTCAGAGCTACACACAGCATAACACAGGGTCAGTTATTTCTTTAACCATTTAAAAAATACTCTCTCCTCCTCCTTCCTTTTCTCTTCTCTCTTTTCCCTTTTATTGGGCTCTTCTTACAGGTTTTCTGCTTTTCTCCGCTCCATCAAGCTCTTCTCTACTTCCTACCACAGCCTCCACAGATTTGGTTCTCCTTTTTAGTTGTTTTCTTTTCTTTCTTTTTACTGTTGTCACCTTTATTTACTCTGTGCATTTTAGTTGTGTGTGGGTGAGTGGTTGTCAGTCTGGTTGGCATTATTGCCCCAGTCTGTGTCTTCCTCTTTCTCTCTTTTTCCTCTCCTTTCACTCTCTTTCCCATCACAAGACAATAGAGGTCTCCAGGCCACTCCCCTCTGCCTAGGGCAAACCTGAAGGCCCAACTGAGGGAGCTCCCACCCCCCACTTATTGGTGTGGCAAGCAGCTGGGGAATTCACGCTGGTCCTCTCCCACACACCAGGCCACAGGTTGTTCTCCCCTATAAAAAGTGGGGGCATCCCCAGCCTAAATCCTGAGGTCCTACAAGTGACTGGGGGAAACGCCTGACCAGCACTTGTGGGGCTCCATGCTACTGTGGGAACATCCACCCAATCTCCAAGGCGATCTCTCTGTACATCCCCTTGTCTAGCCAGATTTGTAAAGTAGAATTGGGTCATGATAGTGGGGGGAGGAAGCATTTAGGAACTAGAGGAAACATATGTTTCATTGTTGCTACCCTACACCCTGACTGGCTTATCTCCTCCCCACATCCCTTCAGGAAGGGGGTGTCCAGTTACCTACCAATGGGCTTTGAGTCTCCACTCTGCACTCACCCTCATTTACAATGACATGATTTTTGTGTTCTTTGATGCTTGATATCTGATCCCTTCAACAGTTCATGGTCACACAGGCTGGTGTGCTTCCTCCATGTGGGCTTTGTTGCTTCTGAGCTAGATGGCCGCTTCTTTATTTTCAAGCCTGTAAGATCCCAGATGCTATAACTTTTAATAGCCAGGCACCATCAGCTTTCTTCACCACATTTGCTAGTGCACACATTTTTCTTCAACCATCATGTTGGAAAGGTGTTCATCATGGAATGCCAATTTAATATAACGTGTTCTTGCATTGAGTAAGTACTTGACAATGTCCATCTACTGCCTTAATACTAAGTCTATAAATATATGAACGTTGATCTATTTACGAACCCTCCTGTATAAATATATTTACATATGTACATGCCAGTATGTAGACCTCTAGAAATACCCTTTGTCACCTAGTTCTTTCCTCTATTTACTTTTACTTTCCTCTTGTCCGACTATCGTGCTCAGCTTTCACTTGGGTTTGAGTAATTTCTCTTGGTTACATTACCCTTGCTGAATACCTCCCAGGCTTCTCACACCCTCCTTGCGACGGATTTTGGATTACTTGTTGCTCCCCTGTCGCTGGATTGGTCAGCATCACCTCCTTACCCCCTCCTCTCTCTCTCCCATGTCCCCGGGAACCATTGGTCCTGTTGTTTTCTCCTCCAGCCTATTTTTCCAGCCTATCTTATCTAGATAGATCTGTTGAGATAATAATATGCACCAAAAATCAAACCATAGCAAGATAGGCGATGGGTGAGAACACAGTGATGACAAAAAACAACAACAGAAAACCAATGATCAATAAAAGAGTAAATTAATTAAAAGCCAAAAATATTTTTTTAAGAAAGAAAAACCTGTAAATAGATCAAGGTCTGATTTTTTTTTTCTATAGGTGTGTCCTTCAGTCAGGTCTGATGGCGTATCATGCTCTGGCCCCAGAGTCTGTCCTTTGTACTCCCTCAGGGGCTACCCGCTCTGCTCCCATGGTTGCTCTGCTGCATGCTTTTAGTGATTTGCCTCCGTGTTGGAGGGCCAGCCGGGTCAGTCCCAACACAGAGTCTCCGGTATTGTCCCCATAGGGCCCTGGGCCAGCAAGGGATGGCATGTCTCATAGTGGGATCAGCCATATGGTCCACTCTGTACATTGGCTGTTCAGAGTGCCAATATCATCCTCCAAGCCTGGTGGACCAGTGTGTGCTCCACTCTCTTCCTCCCCCTTCATTTGCCCCTGTGTGCTCTGATCAGACATGTCCATCTCCCCTAGCTACAGGTTCAGTGCCGTCTTCTAAGGTAAATTCTTCTGGGGGGAGGGGCAGTTGTCCACGTAGCTGGTATGGAGGCTGGACCATCCACTTTTCATTTAGGATCAAAAGCATCTAGCTTTTAGCATTAGGTGCTATTGAGTCAGTTCCAACTCAAGGCAGAATGAACCACTGCGCAGTCCTACACCATCTTCAAAACTGTTGTTATACTTGAACCTAACATTTCAGCCTTTTCCAGGGACTGGCATCTCCTGATAACATATCCAAAGCATGTGAAGTCTCCCCGTGCTTGCTTCTAAGGACCTTTCAGACTGTTCTTCTGACACAAATCTGTTCATTCTTCCAGCACTCAATGGTATTTTTAATATTCTTGGCTAGTGTCATCTTGATGGGTTGAAACACTATCTCGCTCTAGTGTTGATGTACATTTTTCTGATGCCTAATTATACTGAGTATCTTTTAAGGTAATCATTTAATTTTTATGGCATTTTGAAAAGATGTCAATGAGGTCTATTTAATTTGTGTTCAGATGGAAACACATAACTCAAACTAAATATGTGACAGTAGAAAAAGAATCCATTTTATCCTAAATACTTGAGATATTTATACAGCCTACTCAAGTTTTTATCAACATAGATAAGGTGCCTGTGGTGGTGGTGGTGGTGGTGGTGGTGGTGGTGGTGGTGGTGGTGGTGGTGGTTTTTAAGAGTTAATCTCTAAATAGGGGGCTGCAGTACTGAGCACTGAATCTCCTTTGCTTGATTAATTTTTATGTTAGGGAAGTAATACAAGGATTCCATCAAATGACCCATCAGTTTGAGGAAAAAGCATATCAGAATTGATGGTCAAAGCCTATATGGCTTTATGGTTTAGTCTCTAGGGGTATGTAACGCTCTTGTGAAAATAGTATTCCTCATGATAATAACGAGGAACTGGTGGGCCTCCAGGGCTGGGAGCTGAACTGAGGGGCAGTTCTACCCTGTCTAATAGGGTCACTATGAGTTGGCAAAGACTCGATGGCTGTCAGTTTGGTTTGTTTGACTTGAGTACTGGCATTCAGTGTGTTTATAGAAATCAATAAATTACAAGCATTTAGATGTCTATTTTTTACATACAAAATTAAAATCCCCCAAGCCTCTGAAAACTGCGAAGATTTCACAGCACTAGGTTGGTACTCTCCCATCCAAGAATCAGTGAAACTGGCAGGGTGTGAGGCATTCAGGCTCCCTCAGTTCCTCCTACTGCCTTCCCTGACCCTGGTCACTTGCTTCTATTACCTCTCTTGGACCTTACATGCATTTGAATTAGAACACCATAGAGTACAGTGCTCTACATGTGCAGCAGCTCTAACCATGTCACTCTCGGTCTCTATGAAGCCTCTTCCAACAAAATTCAAATGCGATTGTATGTGCACACATAAACACACGCATGCACCAGAGCACCCTTCTTAACAGAGAGTCAGGAGGGTCTCTTATTTGCTGTCCTCACTTTGGACACAAGTCCCTTGATGATGAGTAGGAGAAAAGGAACATCAGGTAGTGGGGGAAACCCTAAGGAGGAACAGAGGAGAGCTTTAACTAGGAATAATGCTACTAGGGGAATGATGGCATGTGAGGAAATTAGATACTTCCAGACTGTCAGATTTTTCCATACAGCAAAATTAACTTTTCTAGTTTTGTCTAAAACTGGCCCCAGGAAATTTCAAATAGCACATCTCAGATTATCTAACCTACAAAGGAGTAGCCGGCCTTCCCCCCACCCCCACCCCACCCCCGCCAAAAAACCAAGCGGTACAAAGCTCCACTGGGTACACATTTCAAAATATACATTCTCCTGTTTGGGCAGGCATCTGGCAACTTGCTCTGAGCTAGTGAGTGCACCCACACTTTTTTCCCAAGGTCATTGCTGGTGACAAGACCTTGTGCTCTTCTCACAAGCCAGAATGCAAACATAAATCAAGTCAGTGTAAGACGCCATCATCACCTCACTCAAATACACCTCGTCAAGTGAACTCAAACTTCAAGAAGATGCTCATTTGTTTGGTTTTGTTGATGTGAGGGTGATAGTGCATTTGGAGTTTAGTCATTGCACTAGGTCAGACTGTTAATCAAGCTTCCTATATAGAGGTTCTGAAGATATTGTGTAAGAAGGTCTGAGTTGTCTGGCTAGACCAGAGCTTGCACACTGCTATTGACTAGAAGTTCCGACACACAGAATCCAGGACAGATAAACCCCTCAGGACCAATACTGAGAGTAGCAACACCACGAGGGAAGGTAGGGGGGAGAAGCAGAAGAAAGGGGAAACCAATCTCAATGATGGACATACAGCCCCACTCCACCAACCAGGGGAACAAACAGCAGAAGTTTGGGTGAAGGGATACAGCAGAGGCGTAAAATATAAAAATAAAAAGTATGTATAAAGTATCAGTGGTTCACGTGGGTGGGAGGAGGGGAAAAAAGGAGCTCAAGGAGAAAGAACATGTTTGGAAATGATGATAGCAATGTATGTACAAATGTGCTTCATACAAATTGGTGTATGAATTGTTACAAGAGCTGTAAGATCCCCCAATAAAATGATTTATTTAAAATAAAAAGGACTGATTAGTGGTAGACAGGGGACTGGTTTTGCCACCATGACAGTGCACCTGCTCACACAAAAAAAACAGCATGCCTCTATCGCCCGATCTGATCCCAGCACACCGAGGCAAAATACTAAGGGTGTACAACAGAACAGGAAGGGGAACAGAGCAACGAAGTCCCCAGGGAATACCAAAAATAGACTTTGGGGCCAGGGCTAGCTGACCCATCATACTCTATGAGAAAACACTCCTAAAGGCCAACAAACAGTCCTTGAACTAACTAAAAGCTTTTCTTTCTTGTGTTTTGTTTTGCTTTTTGTCATTGGCTTGTTGGTGGTGGTGTTGTTCTTTTGTTTCATTTTGTTGCTTGGGTTTGCTCTGTCTCGTTTTTGTGCATGCTATGATTTCCACAGGTCTGTCTAAATGAGATAGGCTGGATGAACAATCTGGAGGAGAAAACAATGGGACTGACAGCTGGGGGGGGGGAGATGGGAAAGGGGGATGTAGGGAAAAAGGAAGTGCTGTTAACAAACCCAGGGACAAGGGAACACCAAGTGATCCAAATAGATGGTGAGGAGGGTGTAGGAGGCTTGGTAGAGTGTAACCAAGAGTAATGTAACCGAGAGGAATTACTGAAACACAAATGAAGGCTGAACATGAGAGTGGGACAATCGGAAAGTAAAAGGAAATCAAGGAAAGAGGTAGGAAGCAAAGGGCATTTATAGAGGTCTAAATAAAGGCATGTGCATATGTAAATATATTTATGTATAACGATGGGGAAATAGATCTATATGCATATATTTATAGGTTTAGTATTAAGGTAACAGATGTACATTGGGCCTCCATTCAAGTACTCCCTCAATGCAAAAATACTTTGTTGTATTAAAGTGGCATTCCGTGATGCTCACCTCCCCAACACAATTGCTGGAGGCAAATGGGTGCATAAGCAAATGTGGTGACTGAAGTTGATGGTGGTCGGCTATCAAAAGTTATACATTCTGGGGTCTTAAAAGCTTGAAGTTAAACAAGTGGTCATGTAGCTGAGAAGCAACAAAGCCCACATGAAAGAAGCACACCAGCATGTGTGATCACGAGGTGTCGGAAGAATCAGGTATCAGACATCATCGGAACAAAAAAATCATATCTTTGTGAATACGGGGGAGTGTGGAGTGAAAACCCAAAGCTCATTTGTAGATTATTGGACATCCCCTTACAGAAGGGTAGCAGGGAGGAGAGGAGCCAGTCAGGGTGCACTGTAGCAACAATGAAACATACAACTTTCCTCTAGCTCCTAAATGCTTCTTCCCCCACAACTAAAATGATCCCCATTCTACCTTACAAATCTAGCTAGACCTGAGGATGTACACTGGTACAGATAGGAACTGGAAACACAGGGAATCCAGGGCGGATGATCCCTTCAGGACCAGTGGTGAGAGTGGCGATACGAGGAGGGTAGAGGGAGGGAGGAATGGAAAGGGGAAACCGATGACAAGGATCTACATATAACCATCTCCCTGGGGGACAGACAACAGAAAAGTGGCTGAAGGGAGATATTGTATAGTGTAAGATATGACAAAATAATTTAGAAATTATTCAGGGTTCATGAGGGATGGGGAATAATTATCAGCTGATGCCAGCGGATTAAGTGGAGAGCAAATGTTTTCAGAATGATGAGGGCAATGAATGTACAAATATGATGTATGTATCAATTGTGATAAGAGTTGTATGAGGCCCCAAAAAATGATTATAAAAAAGAGAAAAGAAATAACAGTATGAAAACATCCCCCAAAAAAGCATGCCTCTCTTGTCCCTCATATCTTAATCACCTGAACTCACTCCATGTGACTTCTTTCTGTTTCCATGAATGAAGGACAGTGGTTTGACAACACAGAAGAGGGGGGGAAAAAAACAAGGGTGTCACCCAAACTGCTGAGTTTGAAAAATGTTTCCAAGAATGTAATCACAGATTAGACAAATGTGTGAAGTGTAATGGAGAGTACTATGAAGGGGATAAAAAATTTAAATGCATAGTTTTGAAAAAATTGTAGTTTTTGTCGGGTTCCCCCTAGTAGCTTCCAATTTCATAGCAACTCAAGCCATCACCATACATCAAACTGACAGAGAAGGGGTGGGTTTTGTGTGTAGGTGGTGTTGGTTATTGCACAGGGGCAAGGGACTTCTGGTGGCATAGTAGCTTATGCCTTGGGTGTCAACTGTAATGTCAGCAGTGGGGAACCACCAGTCAGTCCTCAGAAGAAAAGGATGAGGCGTTCTACTCCCATAGAGTTAGCCTTTGGGAAACCCACAGAGATAGTTCTGCTCTGATCTCATAGAGTCGCTATGGCTCAGCATCGACTCCATCGAAGTGAGCTGACAAACTAAAGGCAGGAGATCTGAAAGAGGATGCGGAGACGTTGTCTCAGGTACTTTGGACATATTACTATGGTGGAACCAGTCCTGCAAGAAGGGCATCATTTTTGGCAGAGGGTTAGCAAACAAGAGGAAGACCCTTACTTAGGTGGATTGACACCGTGGCTGCGAGAATCGGCTCAAATACAGTAACAAGTGCGAGGATGGCGCAGGACTGGGCTTTGTTTCTCTCTCTAGTGCACAGGCCCCTATGAATCCGAACTGACTCCAGGGCTCTACAATATCAACTACTACAACCCTGAAGTTCAAACCTACCCAGTGGCTTCCCAAAAGGGAGGTGTGGCCATGTGCCTCTGTAAAGATGACAGCTAGGGAGCCCCTGCGGGGCAGTTCTACTCTGTGGCACAGGGGCAGCCAGGAGTCGGAATGTGCTTCACAGCAAAGGGTGTGCTTTGTCTCAGTTTGTGCCTGCTGCTGTTTATGCTATGCACTGAGTTTAACATGTGACACTCAGGAGCGAATGAATGGAAACACACCCATGATGCTTCCATGATGCCAGATGCAAGCTGACACTGTTTCTGAGTTCTGGGCATATTATTTTTTCAGAGATAATTTCCTGTAGCGGTGACACACCGAGTCCTATTTCATGTAAAAGCATCAGCAGCAGAGGAAAGCACTGCACAGAGAGAAGACTATGACACGTAACAGGCTTTCCATAGAGGAACAAAAGGGTGGATGTCTTGGGCTGCACTCTTTTCTTGTATACAGACAGTAAACAAGCTGAACACATCTCACCTAAGCATAACATTACAACTACTTGAAGCCCAGCTCAGGCATCTGGAGAAGAGGCAGCAAGGAAGGATGGGAGAGAGTTAATGGGCTGGGCGTCCCCAAAGGTGCAGAGTGGGAATCAAGGGAGGATCCAGGAGGAGCCAAGGCTTCTGGCAGAAGTCTGAGAGGAGAGCAGCAGAAAGGAGCTGCTCTCTGGGTCCTCACAGATGTAGCCAGTGAGAGAGCAGCAGTGCTGCCCCCTGGCGGCGCGCCGAAGGCAGGGCCACTTCCCCCAGGGCTGGAGAGCTCTGGGGAAAGACAAATCCTGTCACTTTGGATGCCAAGTAAGGGGGCACTGTGTGCCGGTGGTGTACCTATGTTGGCCAAAGCGCTGCCCACTGTGCATTTGCTTCCCACAAGCACAGTTATCCTTCCTCGTGCATCCAGGAAAGACAGTTCTAGAAAAACACAAGCAGTAAAATAAAACACTGCCAGGTCTCGAACCATCCTCACCATTGTTACTATGCCCACTGATGTAGCCGCTGGTTCGAGCTGTTTTATTGCCCGTCCTCCACTTTTTGCCAAGCATCATGTCCTTCATGGACTTGATGTCCCTTCAGGGACTGGTCTCTCCTGACAGCACGTCCAAAGATATCAAATGAAGTCCAGCCATCCTTTGTCCCCATGTTCTCTTGGCAGTCCTTGTACTTTTATTGCTCAGTGTCTGATTATTTGGGACCAGGCCTTATTGCTGCCCCTTCCTCACCTTGGCCCCCAATCCCGACCCCAAGCCCTGCACATCCACTGTGTGAAACCTCCTGTTCCTGTAACCATCCCTGTGCTTTTGTGTGGGGGGTCTAGCTGGGTTCCCCTGGCAATTCGCCAGCTGCCCTTGGGAAAGTTCATGGAGTCGGCTAAGTAGTAGAAAAGCCAAACGTCCAGCTGAGATTGGTTTACTCCCTAGCACCCTTGGGCAGGAGCACAGCCCCACTCCCGGTCCCAGGTAGCCAACGACCACACCTAGGTTCTCCGGACTTGGCAGCTGTAACATGTGGCCTGGGCTTCCCCTTCATTTCCTGCTCCTTTCTGGCTTGCTGTCTGACTTTTCTTTGTGGAATTAAAGCTGCAAATTGACAGGATCCCATAAACACTCTAAAGTCACAAAAAAACACCAAATGCCCACCCAAACATGTGAAACTTCAAAAAATCATCCTTAGAAGATTCCCAAACCCTAAACATTCCTAAACCCCATATATGCCCTGAAAACACCATGAAAGCCCTAAGAAAACCTAAAATGCTGGGGGAAAAAAACACATATAATATTAAAAATACCCTAAAATCCCTAAGGAACTCTGTAACATCACTAAAAACACCATACTGTGCTGAAAAATACCTATACACTCTAAAAAACCACCCCTAAATCCCTTAAACACTCCCTAAAATCTTATAAAACACCCTAAAAACCCCAAACCACCCGAATGCCCAAAACACACCTTGAACGTCCACAAACAACCTAAAAGCCCTAAAAAATCACATGCCACCAAAAAGCCCTAAATGACCGCAAAATTCCAACTCATAGCCAGCCTATAGTGGGCTTCTGGAGCTGTCAGTCTTTTATGGGAACAGCTTTATCGTTCTCCCAAGGAGAAGTTGGTAGGTTTGAAACCCTGACCTCATGTTTAGCAGTCTAATAATTGCTGGACAGTGCCACCAAGGCTCTACTGGTGTAGTGGGTTACACATTGGGCTGCTAACCTCAAGGGAAACGGTTCAAAACCACCACCCACTCCTTGGGAGAAAGAAGAAGCTTTCTTTCTATTCCCCTAGATTTCTCATTGAAGGTGTAAAGTAACCTGTTAAATGCTCGCAGTGGCAGCAGCAATGTCTCATAACCATGGGGAAATGTGGTTCAGAAACTTCAGAAGCAAGCATCCACCAGTAGGTGACTGACCAGCAGTATTGACTTGGGCAAAGAGAAGGTGACATGGAAGGGTAAGGAGAAGAATGCGTGCAGAGGGCAGGTTGGCAGCTGAGCCTAAGTCCAGTAGAAACAACAGAAGAATGGCCTGTTCCTGGAAGGGCCACGGGAGATGGTGCGACTTCATGTAGCCCCCACTTACATGTGTAACAGCAGCAATTGCCTGAACACGTGGTCTCCCCAGGGAGGAGCCTTTGTGTGGTGTTAAGATGCTGTTACTGTCTGTTGTACTGTGGTGGCCTGCATTTGGCTGTAATGGTGGAAATTTTGCAGCCAGTAGTTCAAATGCCTGCTGGGTCACTCACTGCAGGTAGACTTCAGCAGTTTCCAGACAGAGAGACGAGGGACGAGGACCTGGTCTTCCACTTCTGAAAGAACTGGCCAGTGTGAACCTTGTGAATGGCAGAACACTATACCTGAACATGAGTACCGCAGGCTATAAGGCATGATGGATTGACACAGTGGCTGCAGCAATGTGCTCAAACATAGGATAGTGCTGGCCTGGAAAATAGTTCATCGTCCATTAAAAAAATCATTATATAGGGGCTCATACAACTTTTGTTGTTGTTTTTCCCTAAGGGAGAGCAGTGTATTGGTACACTGAGAGGTATATAGATCAATGGATTCGAACAGAAAAGCTACACATATATTCACCAGTCAACAGGAAACTAGCCTTCGAAAAAGGACACAGAAATATCCAAAGGGACAAATTCTGCTTGCTCAACAAATGGTGTTGGACAAACTGAGATACCGTATGTAGGAAAATGAAGCAAGCCCCAAACCTTCCCCCATGCACAGAAATTAACTGAAGAGGGGTTAAAACCTGAAAGTAAACCTCCGGGCTATCATAATCAATTTTTCGATGACCTCATCGGTCAGAAATCATTGTAGGAACGCCAAAGCGTTCTTGTGTTCAACGTCTACATACATAGCAGGTGCTCCAGTAAAGGGGAATCTTGGTGGAGCTGGCTCATCCATTCCTGAAGAGAGTAGAGCACCACGTTGGCCCATCACAGAGCTCAGGTGTAGAATCTTCCTCACTGTCATCCTTTATCTCAGCAGTGTCAGTGTTGGATTATGAATTTCCCAAAGAACCAGTATCGCTCAATTCTGTGCACAATGCTGACTCACTCTCGCTGTTATTTCACTGGTCTAAAAACCCATTTAGGTTAAAATGACACTTTTTTGATGCCATGACCTAAAATTTTTAGTGAGAAAATGTTCCTAATGACATTACTTGGGTCTTCCTCTAATCCTGATGCCATGTTCTTTTTCACATAGACCAGCTTCTTGTAAAAATTGCTCAGCATACAGATGGAATAAGAACAGTGAAAGGATACAACCCTGATGCACACCTTTTCTGATTTTAAACCATGCAGTATCACCTTGTCCTGTTCACAGTCTCACCTGGTTCTATCTCTTGGCCTTTGTATAAGCTCCATATGAGTACAATGAAGTGTTGTGCAATGCCCATTCTTTTCCATGGTATCCCCAAGATCCACCTCCTTCCACTCGTGCTTTCCAGAATGTGGGGTTGGGACAAAGCCTGGATAGTCTCATGGCAAGACCAGATCAGGAATGGAGCTGAGCCGGGAGCAGCTTTATTTGCTTGCTCCAGGGAAAGTCTGCCAATGTGACTAAGCCTCAGGGGCTTTCTACAAATGATAAAGGTGAATCCCTCTCTCGTTACCCACTGATCATCTCTGAGCCTCTTGCTCTCATATCCCTTGCACAGACCTCTACCATTAGATGGACAATTCGGTAACGTTTGAACACTTTTCTGATGCTGAGCCTGGGGAGCAACTAATAGCTGAGTAAATATTGATTGAAAGATGGTGAGTGGAAGAAAATAGCTTTGCCAGGTCCAGGTTGTGATGGAGATGAGAGTGTTACCAAATCCTGCTGTCCCCATGGTGGGTTAGCTGTATTGTGCCCAGTCCTGAAAGTCTGAGCCAGGGGTTTTAACGTGGCCCCTTTCAAAACATATAGGTGGAATTCTTGGACCATGAGCTGTCCATAAAGTGTGGCTTTACCAAGGTGATGTCCGCCCTGGAACGAAACAACCCAAGAACCTAGATCTTTGTGAAGGTGTTGGTAAGGGATGCCGCGGAAATCATAAACTTGACTGAAAGCAAAGGAAACTTTGCCTTCATGTGTCTGCAGCTGGACGAAGTGGTGCTGGAGCACACCCTCCTTTGCGATTCTTCTTGTTCTTTTTATGAGCTGCTCCCTGGCCTGTGCAGTCCCGTAAATCTGGAAACTCTTTGCTGGTGGGGGCAATTGTTTTATCCTCCCCCCAGATCCAGATGTCTTGTCCATGGTCAGTGCGCAGTCCTTGTTAGCCAGAGGAGTGGGGCATCTAAAGGCAGGCAGGGGTCACATGCTTTTTTTCTACACTTTCTAGAAAGACCAGAGCTAAACATCTTGCAGCCCTTTTCATGGCCTCTTTCTTTTCTATATTTATTTTCCAGGAAAGAGGAGAAGAAACGCGACAGCATCTACTGACAGCAAGTCAAATGCCATCGTGTGTGTTCAGAGGGCAGGCTGGTACTCATTTGCCTAACTCCTCAGTCCCATCGTGCCATGTCCATGTTAGATTGTTTAGGGAAACAGATGACATATGTTATGATGCTAAATAAGCTGAAACAGTGCCAGGATGGAGGCAGAAGGGGTTTATTTGTTTGTTTTTAAATGAAGCATGGCTTTCTAGTGACTTATTGTGGTGGGGAAGGGGGGCACCGAGGGCAACAAGACATGGTTGTGACAGTGGTCTGGGAATTGAGACAAATCATTGCTTCTGCAGCAGAGATGAGCTGCCTCTGACCTGTCAGTTACTTGAAGGGAGACTCTGCATTTGGTCAGACAAGTCTTAGTTGGAGATGGTACCAGCTTTCCTCCTGAGCCTCTGTGGTTCCCTTTGGACTACACAGGCCCGAATCGCTTTTAGCTGAGCAACAGCAAATGGCAACACAGACTTGCCATATTGCTCTTTTGCGTACACTCTTTAAAAATCGTACTAAATATACATGCATCAAAACATTCGTCACTTCCACGCTCTACAAGATTATAACTAAGTGGAATTCTGCATGTTGTTCATATTATCATCCTTACCCATTCCAAAATTATGTCATCACCCTATGGAAGCTCAGTATCGTCTCAGGGATGGCACTTCCCCTCCAGGCCCTACTGGGTTAGGCTGGGTTGACTAGAGAAATAAATCCAAGGACACTCATATAGGTATAAGAAAGACTCCACCTCACTTATTTGTCCAATTGACATGGCATTATGTAACAACCATACTTACCTTCCTACCTATCCCTGGAAACAATTGGGAGATGTTTGTCTCTATTCATTTTCCTAGCCTAGATATTTCTTGTAAGTGGAATTAAGCAAAATGTGTCCTTTTTGAAGCTGATTTATTTCACTCAGCATAATGCTTATGAGGTTCATTCCTCTTGTAGCCTGTGTCAAGAGTTCATTTCTCTTTATGGCTGAGTAGTAGTCCATTGTATATACCGTAGGCAACATGTTTGACTTATCCATTCACCTATTGATGGGTATTTAGACCGTTGACACGTTTGCGAGATTGGGAATAATGTTGCAAGGGCCATCTGTGTATTTGTATCTATTTATGCGCTTGCTTTTAATTGCTTATATCCTTCATTTCCTTTTCTTTCCTTGTTAGACTCAGTATGATCCCCTTCTGCCCATCCTCTAGCCTCACAACCTCTGTGTCTGATGTGCCAGGATCTCACCAGGAGCCTTAACACCAAGATTCTGAGCCCTGACTGAGCATTCTGATCATCCAGGGAATTGAATATTCCGGAGCACACAGAAGATGAAGTTATCAAAACTCCTTAGGCATAACCGAACAACTGGAGGGAGTGCTTTATTGGGCTTGGGGGCTGGGGATTATAGTTGTGAAGGACACCAAGAACAATTGTCATTACCTAGACTGTAAAGACTATGGTCGACATCCACGCTGGTGAGTAGCAGCTGGATCTCAGAAGCTCACAAGTGGCCATCTAGGTGGCAAGTATTGTCACCCTCACTCTGGAGGAAAGAGTGGTGAGTGGACCACATGAACATTAGACTTCATGACTCTGAGCACAGAATAACTAGATGATCTCCAACTATCAATTCCAACTTCTTTGAAAGGGATCACATCAAAAGGTCCTAGATAGTGAAGCAAAATTCACAGTCATAAAAGAGACCAGGCTTATTGGCTGGATAGGGACTAACAGAACCTCTGAAATGATGGTCCTTATTCACTAAGTTTGAAAATGAACTCCTACCTGTGGTTCAATATTCAGCCAAATAATAGATTGGTCTACAATGGGAGCAATTACACAAGTGAGGCACACAAACCTGAAAACAGCAAACCATTTGATCTCAAAAGGGCAGTATTAATCCAAGGCCCAAGTTCAGAAGGGTAGGAAGAGAGGAGGAAGGGAAACAGAAGACATAAGTAGGGAGTGGAATAAGTCATATTATATTGTGGAGATTGCAATAAGTGGCATAAAACACAATGTGTATGAATTGTTGAATAAAAAACTGATGATCTTGGTAAACCTTCACCCAATTCACAATAAAAACTTAATGAGAGAGAAAAATATCCAAGCACCTAGGCTGCATTCCAGGCCAATAAAATCGGACTCAGTGGAGATGGGACAAAGATGTCTTTTGGACAGCTCTCTGGCGATCCCAATGAGCACACAGGCTGATACCCACCATCTGGAAACTATGGGGTAGCTGCTTCTCCGGTAATGCCTCAGGGGAGCGCTTGGGTCCGTCAAAGAATGCGGGATGATGAAGGGGCAAAGGTCATCAAACCTCACCCACAGCTTTACACTGGGGGGCTGCTCTCTGAGGAATGTGGGAAGGGTCCACTTGCATGCTGTCTCTGTGCAGCAGATCCAACAGACTCAACACCTTTCCAAAGCTGGCATGAAAGTCCGAGAGACTAGATGTGGGCACCACGCTGTGAGTTTCCCAGAAGGCACGACACAGATTGAGAGCAGTCACGGGAACACAGACTCCTCCAGAAATGCTGCCATGCGCAGAACATGCATCTCTAATTTCATTTCACACTGACTCAAGCATTCAGTCCTTTTTACGAAAACCCAGCTTCTCATTACAGTAACCGGTTTAAAATGACAATCTTCTGTTGAGCAAGTCTAAGAAATGACCTTCCTTTATTTTACATGGTATAAAAATTCAGTTTCCTAGGCCGATGGGCTCTAGGGACAGGTGTTTTTATGTACTAGACATGGCTTTCAAAGTTCTTCAATTGCCTAAATTAATAACGACTTTTTTCCTTTGGCTTTTCTAAGGGACACATTAATTTCAATCTTTTTCTAAGGAAGTGAATCTCTAGCTATCTCATTGGGATAACTTTCTGCCTTCAGAGTAGAATTTGAAATAATCTGCAAGGTTACCCCTTCCCCACCCTGCCCCAGCAGCCCAGCCTCTTTCTTCCTTCCAGCCTCCAGCCACCGGGGTTTGGTTGGGAAAGGAGATGCAGAAGGGAGTCTCTGGATTTTTCTATCTAAAGGTTGGCCACAACCCCCAGTAGACCAAATGTAATTCATTATGGCGGGTTTTGGTTTTACTACTTTAAGAGTTATCCTTAGGGAAATTACAAACAAACAGAAATAGGAAGACTTTATATTTTATTAAGGGATGTACGGCTCAGCCTCATTATATTTTAAAAGACAAAGTATAAAAAAAAATCTGGCTCCATTTAAAATGTCCTGACTAGCAGAACTTAAAATACACAAATCTTAAAATGAAAGTCTAGATGAATAAATAAAATAAACAACGAAACAGCTTTCTCAGGAAAAGCCATAATAAAGAGCTCGACTACTTTTTGAGCTGTTTAAGATGCTCGTGTTAAAGGGAAAAGAGTATCATTGTTGACTTTGAAATGTAGAACCATTTGCTTAATTCAGTGATGCTAAAATGGGCAGTTTGGCTGAAGAAAGAAATTGGCTTGTAGCATTTGATGAGCAATTTCTTCTTTTGAATATAGAAATGACCAGGGATGCGGACATGCTTTTTATTCTTTTGAGGACCCTCTAACCAAGAAATCTTTTAAATGATCATTACACAGTGAATGCCTGGAGGCTCTGGAAACTATTTATTTTGACATTATTATAAGCTCAAAATGATTCACCAATGCAAAAGAAGAAGAGAAAAAGCAATTAAATACTAAGCTGTAAACACTGGAAGCTTTTCTGTGCTGAAAATAATTGGACAGAGTTTTTTCTTTTTTTAAGTAATAGTGTCCAAAGAGATTCAATGATCTTATTGCTTATGGATTTGGAGCTTAACTATATTCCTTATTTTAAATTTGATATTAGAATAGCAAGATTATAGACCATGATACAGTGTGACTTGGAGAAGTATCATTTCATTAAATTATCAAGTTAAGGCTCAAGGAGCCTGGTGGAATGTGTGTGACCATGAGGCCGGCCAGTTGGAATCCGCTAGTGGCTCACAGAGAAAGATGCGGTTCTCAGCTCCTGTAAAGATTTAGAACTTCGGGAACCCACAGGCATAGTTCTACGTTGTCCTTTCAGGGGTCCTCAAACTTTTTAAACAGGAGGCCAGTTCATTGTCCCTCAAACCCGCTGGAGGGCCGGACGATAGTTTAAAAATAAAACTATGCACAAATGCCTATGCGCACTGCACATACCTAATTTGAAGTTAAAAAAAAAAAACGGGGCAAAAACACCCGGCGCGCTGAATAAATGTCCTCTGAGGGCCATGCGGCCCGCAGGCCATAGTTTGAGGACCCCCTAGATTGATATAAGTCAGAATTGACTTGATAGTGTTAGGTTTCTGGGGTGGTTGACCTCAGTTCTTGCTTAGCAACGCTGAAAGAATTCATATGGCAGAAGCAGTTTTGTAAATCCAAGTGAATGTTATGGAAGAAAGTTTCAGGTATCGCAGTCCCCAAAAGTCCCCAGTATCTCCGGAAAGCACGCCGGGCTGCATGGCAGGGGTGGGGAAAGTTTGCAGCTGAATATGGCGGTTTCATGGGAGGAATACCTGAGCAGGAGTGCAGAACCAGCTGAGGAGCCACGGCAGGAACCCCCAAGGGCCTCACCCTCCACTTGCAGAGCACGTGAACAAGGGAGGGCGACAAGGAGCCCAGGCCTACTTCTATCACCTCCCAACACCACTGGAGGACATTGGTCGATCGTATTGGTTGATTTCGGTGCACTTTTGTGAAGTCCTATTCTGTATGACCAGGTGGACCTTCCACCTGGGTCTACATGACTTGGGTCAGAGCATGCTCAGTTCTGAATTTTGCCATAGGTGTCTAATGAGTGTGCCTGATGTATTTCCAACCCCTTTATTGTGGCCCGGACAGCTCATTTTCGTTTAGTGCTGGCATTTGGGAAGACAAGCCCTAATCTAGCAACCTGTCAAGAGCAGTAAGTGAATGGAATTACAACTCAACTCATAGCCATAAATTCAATTCGGACTCATAGCGACCCGAGAGGACAGGGCAGAATTTCCCCCTCAGGATTTCTGGGGCTGGAATTCTTTACAGGAATAAAAGTCTCTTTTTTCTCCCTCCCAATGGCTCCAAAGGACTGACCTTGCAAGGAGATGTCCAGCGGGTGCCAGCAGGCTCCTTCATTGAAAATCTCTGCTAGTTTCTGAAGCGGGAGGGAAATTTTGAGGAGGCCGTCTGCGGCAGAGTTAACTCCCCATTAAAGCCAATGAGCTTTTCCACATCTCTCAAAAAACAAACAAAAAAACCTAAAGTGACTACTTCAGATTAATATGCTGTAGGTAGAACCAGCTCCCACTCACCAAACCAAACCAATCAACCAACCAACCAACCAAACAAACAAACAAACAAACAAAAAAAACCCCAAATCCTGTTGCCTTCAAGTCAGTTCTGACTCATGCTCACCCCTTGTGGTACAGAGTACAATTGTTGCATGAGGTTGGCTAGGCTGTACCCTTTATGAAAGCAGATGACTCCTTCCTTTTGTGGTACAGCTAGGTGGTTTGAACTGATAACCTTTATATAAGCAGCCCTATCCAGCGATCTATGTCAACTAAAGTGTCAAAGCATGTAAAGACTGATCCACAACCCCCACTTCTCTCTTCCTCTTCTGTGATGACCTGGAATCCACCTTTTGATCTGGTGGCACCATATTTGTGAAGCAGCCCGAATCACTGACGGACGGTGTGCAGGACAAACACCCTGTAGAATTGCCCTTCCAGTGTCAGAATTTGCATGAACAAGAATAAACTTCTAGATTTTAAGCCACTGAGGTTCCAGGGGTAGCTTCTTTCTGCAGAACAGACTAGGCTACCCTGCCTGATCATCTCTTCACAGGGTTTTTGTGGAGAGCTACTGGAGCAGCTCGATCCAGGGGAGCTGCCAAAGCAGATACCTACACTTTATCTGGGATTGTAGGTTGTAGTACCAAAGTTTTTATTTGCCCGGGAGGCACTGAGTACATTTTTTTTCTTCTGAAAACAGGACAATATGTAAGTAAGTTTGGAGACATATGTAGCTGGAGCTGAAAGTCCTCTTACCTTGCAGTTTTCTTTGGTAGAGATAGACTTGTTCTTAATGAAACCCATGACAGTCAGTGTCACAAATGACTTCTGAGGAGAGGCCAAACAGCTAAGTCAAGGCCAGCCTACCATTCTCTTAAATGCTGTCTCATGCTCTCATCTGCTCTGACGTGTCTGCTCAGGGGCATGTGGCAGCCACTGGGCGGGCCTTACCATTGGCACTGAAAATCATTGTAGGGGATATTAGAGGATTTACATCAAGAAGACCTGACTTCCTGGCCATTGCTCGGGGGCCACAGTTCCCAAGACAATCAGTGTCAAGGGCAAAACAAAATAAAACATGACGAGGGCTCTGGGGCTGGGTTGAGCTGGATATGTAACCAAAGCCCCTTTCTACCAGAATCTTCCCAAGAGGAGATTGCTCTTTTCCATAGCTAAACAATTTTGTTTAACACACGTTCTGCTGAGGAACCTTCTGGGAAGCAGAAGAAAATAAATCTGCCTTCCTTTGAATTAAGCTGGGTTGGGTCCAAGCCCTGTGTAGTGTCTATTCTTCTCATAACATCTAAAGGAGTCTGATTTCACCATTCTTAGCTATTAAAAAAAAGTTCCAGGCACAATAATTCAATTTAAAATTACACACCAGGAGTAGTTCATATTTAATACACTTTATACAGGTATTACAGGTACAAGGGACGTACTTGTTAACTGCCAGGTTGCTGGCTTGAACCAACCAGCTACTCCACAGGAGGTACTGTGTTTCTGTGAAGATATACAGCTTGGAAGCCCACTGGGAGAGCTCTCCTCTGGCTTGAGTCTGAAGGTGCTTGACAGCAGTAGCCTTTTGTTTTTATAGAGGTATAAAGCTTTCTTTCTTTTTTTTTTTTTTTGGTATAAAGCTTTTTAGAACAACAAAAACAATTCCTTTTGGAAGTAAGCCAGAGCTAAAACCACAAGTTACATGCTTTACTTTTTTTCTGTCCTGCTGCTGGCAGCCACCCTTTCATCGATTGTGCACACCAGCATGGTGGTGAAGTGGTGAACTCTGCGCTCTCACTCCCCTGGCTTCACCCTCGGTCTCCTCACTCATCGTGTGGCTTCACCCAACGCACGGAGCCTCCTGCAGGCTCCTCACCCTGTGTGTGTAAAAGTGCGAAGGAGACAGACTTCCTCAGAGCTGTGCTTTAGAGAGAATCCTCCTCACATACTCAGCACTGCCTTGAATAGGGCAGCACTGCATACATGACAGCTACTTGATGATTGTTGATGGTGGTGGTGGTGTGTTTGTACGGATAAAAAAAGAGCCCTGAATGGTTATGTAACAAGTAAGGGAATAAATAGATCTTCCTTCATCCACCTTCATCTTTCATTGTTCTATCACTCTCTGATTGCAATATTAGAGGCTAAAATGGGCAGAATTCCCACCTCTGAACAAAGTTTGTGCACATGGGTGTGCATGCTTGTGTGTCCATGTGAGTGGGCCTGTACAATGTGTGTGCACGTGTGTGTGCACATGTGCACTGGAGCCTGGCAGCAGCAGGGGAGGCGCCTGTCTCTGTTCAGCAGTATCTGACGGCTGCTGCAGGGGTAATGAGAAGTGATTGATGATCTGTTCAGGGAGCTCCTGGGGTGGACTCAGGGAAGGAGCAGCAAAGAAGACATACTCATCTCCCCCGTATTTAGATGAGGTGACGGAGGTGGGTGGTAGAGGAGCAGCTACTCAGTAATGAGATAACAGGGGAAAGGCCTTGGATGAGGTGCCAGACAGCCCTGCTTTCCCAGAGAGGGTGGGGACTGGGAACGAGGCTGCATCCTGCCTAATCAGTTACAGTTGCTCTGTCACTCTGGAGAGGGAGGCAGATGAGGCAGGGAGCTTCCGGAATCTCTCATCTCCAGTCCTTCTAGGTGGATGTGGGAGCGTGTGAGGACGGCCACACTGGAGGGTCAGGGTTGATCGCCTTGCAGTGTGGAGCCCGGCCTGGACCTGCGTTGTGAAGGGTGACTAAGGAGCTCTGGGGGCAGGGTTCTGGGTGGCGGCTTTGTCTACTAAGACCCACAGCCGCGCCCTGTGTTGCAATGTTGGCATGCAATGTGCAAAGACTTGAGACAACGTGAAATGGACCATCCACTTCACTTGGAAAGACAGGAGGGCTGAAAATCAGATTGGGAGATCTGATCTCATTTGCTGCACAGTTGTGAGAGGAGATATTCCTGGCTTCTCTCATGTTGGGAACCGGACATAATCAGCCTGACAAAACCAAGGCCATATTGCCTGCCCAGCAGGGCTAAAGCCACGTCACCTCAACCTTATCTTACCCTGACACACACCAGATGGCCCACCCTTGTCTGCTCCAGCACCGGACATTCCAACTGCAGACTTGCGGCCGCCTGCCCTGTGTGCTCTACACCCCCGCCCTTCCTTTTTTTTTATCTCCCCTTTGAACTCCCTTGTTTGTCTCACCCTTTATAGAGAGGCTAGTGTAGCAATAAACTCAGACCTTGACAAGAATCTGCTTGGTCTCGCTCCTCTCTCTCGCCCGTTTCTCTTTCAGGCTGGGTCCTCCTTGGAACCCCTCGAATAACTGAGTCCCTCTGGCATGAAGGAGGTGATACGAATGCATTGATAGCCTAGTATCTGTCAGCTGGGAACCACAACATAGTGAGAGCCCTTATTAATCATTTGGAGATTAGCTGAGGGGTGGGAGAAGCCAGGCATGAGGCTTTCCAGGGCTGCTCAGCCTGCACAGGAGTCCTTTCCTGGGTTGGACAGAGGTGCTGCCATCTGAAAGCTCAGATAGAGCAGTTGGAAAATTAACTGACCTGGTACAAGATCTATTTACATATATCAAAAGATCCTGGGTAATAACATCTCATGTTTGTGCAGCATGCCACATTTGTCAAAGGGCTTTCTCATTTACTGTCTTACTTGGTCCTCAAACTAAGAGGCCTTTGGGCAGCTATTGATGTTTAATTTTGGGCGTGGTAACAGCTATGGGTATAGTACTGGGCTTGGAATCAGGCTGTGCAACCCACAGCAGGTCACTTAGCTGCTCTGGATTGGCTTTCTTCCTCTATGAAGGTCAGCGCTTGGACTAGACCATTTTCCCAGTGGCAGCTCTGCTGACATTTTGGTCAACATCATTTTTGTGGGGCTGTGTTGTTCCCTGCACCAGGATGCTAAGCGAGCATCCCTGGTCTCAGCCCACTAGATGGCAGTGGGGCTCCCTTCTTCAGAATGTCTCCAGGCATGGCAAATGTCCCCAGCAGAGCATGCTGCTGGGCTGGCGCACGGCAGGATGATGCACTCAATGAGTTGGATTTTAAGTTTTCAGGTACTTTACATGTCTGCACAGGGAGACTACATCAACAATTACCCAGCAGTCAATGGGTCATCACTGACCCTCTCTATAATTCCAACTGAGATCATGAAGCACCGACTGAGTTTCTGAGCTTAGCACCCTGCATGGCACAAGTTGTTTAGCACTCAGCTACAAACTAAAAGGTTGGCAGTTCAAACCTATCCAGAGGCCTCTTAAACAAAATCCTGGTGGTCTGCTTCAGAAGAGTTGGAGCCATGAACACCCCATGGAGTGAAGAGATATAAACATGAATGTGGATGTGACTCTAGGTATAGCTACAACCGGTAACCATGGAATCAACTACAGCATGGAATCAACTTCAACTCCTGGCCTCCTTGTGTGTCCAAGAAGAACTGTGCTCCCCAGGGTCTTGAAAGGCTGCTTGGTCTGAAGTAGATTTGCAGGCCCTTCTTTCTACGTGCCGCTGGGTGGCCTCAACCTTCCAAGCATGCTATTAAAAGCCAATCCGTCACCTGTGTGCATCACTGAAGACACACGGACACAGGGAGCAATGCCCTGGCTGGGGCACTGGAACAGCGCTGGCATGCAGTGAGTGCTGCCCAGTTAGCGAACAGGTCTTCCCTTGGTACTTTCTCAGGTCTGTGTGAAGCTTTCTAAGCATCCAGAGTTCTTGGCCTGATTCTGCTGCCAACTTGCAGTGTGACTTCGAGCTAGTCTCTTGCCCTCTCTGGGCTTGATAACAAAAGCAGGGCAGGCCAGACACAAATATCGTGTGGCTAGCAGGGGAAAGCAGTTGAGGACACAATTGCAGATGGAGAGTTCATCCTTTGGACTCATCGCCCCTCCTCCCTAACACACACACCCCCCCCCCCGCCCCAATACACACACACACCTTTTCAACTGCACCAGATGGGTTTTAACTTTCCGGCACCAGAAAAGCAGACCTTGAGTTTTTTCCTTTATGGAATGTAGGCCACCCCTGCTTATGTGTCACATTCAGTCCTCGTTCTTCTCCCTACTCTTGTCCCTCCTCCAGTCTTCAGCAAGTGACTGCAGGGCGGTTTCCCAGCAGGGCTGTGCTCAAAGATTCATAATGCTGGGTTTTCCTTTAGTTCTCCACAGTCTTGGGCTTGGAACAATCCAGGCATTACCTTATCAACTGCTCATTTTAGGTGGGAAGGACGGGGGCACTGGAAACACCGTATGGGCTCAATCCTTCTCTGCACGCATGTGAGGGGTTTCCAGGAGTTCGAATTTCAACTTAAGTGATTTATTTTTTGTTGTTTAATCGCATGCCTGTCATCTGCTGGACATTTCTTCTACAGTGTTTTGTTGTTGTTAACCCCATTTCTAAGATCAGAGATAGAAGGGTCAGGCACAATAGGCAGTTAAATTGACTCAATCTGGGGTGTGAACCTGCTTCTGTCTGGTTCCTCATAGCCCTCAGTCATTTTAATGGAGGTGTTGTGAAGGGTGTGGGTTCAGCAGCCACACACTGCCTCATCTCGCCTCCTCGTTGATAGGCTGTGTAGCCTTACATGAGTTGTTTAATCTCCTACCAAGCTTGTGAGAGCACTACTTTTGTTAGCTTCATTTTACCAAGGCTGTGAGAGGTCAGGGGAGCGAAGGCTTACAGATTGCCTGGCATATAATATGCTAATGATAGTCAAGATATATAACTAAGCATGTCTCTGTTCTAGGTTCTGTCAGTACCTGGTGTGGCCACAAAGGAGAAACCTGGTTTCCTGCTATTTTGAGCATCTAGTGTGAATGGCAGGAGATAAGTCACATGCTAATGAACCCTTGTGGTGTATTGGTTAAGCACCCTGGGGCCCGGCTATCAAAAGATATAGTGTCCAGGGTCTTAAAGACTGGAAGATAAACAAGGGGCCATCTAGCTAAGAAACAACAAAGCCCACATGGAAAAAGCACACCAGCCTACCCCAACATGATCGCTGAAGACAAAGCGGGTGCATAAGCAAATGTGGGCATGTTTTCTTGATGTGCACTCACCCTTTACATAAAACTCTCTCTTATACATACGCGTTTCTGTGGATTTGTTTCGCTAAGGCACCCAGACTAACATAAGCAGCATGGAACGCATTTAAGAAGCCTAGACAAGGGCAGGGCAGGATATTTGGAGGGACTGGATCCAGAATTAGAGAGGAAGGGGTGCTGGAGGTGAAACGGGCTGCTAGCTCCCTGTCCCAAGGAGGACAATGAGACTGCTGGCTCCCATGAAGATTTACAGTCTTGAAAACTCCATATAGGGTCACTGTGGTTGGAATCCACTGGACGGCAGTGGCCTTTTGGGATTGAAGGTGGAAGCCACCAACGACTTCCTGCCATTGAGCCAAGGAGCCTCCGGAGAGTGTGTGAACTTCTGGAATACAGCGAACAACCTCTGCACATCTGCTTTTCGTGCTGCCCAAGTCATGCATTGACATTTTTCCAAAAGTGAACCATCACAGCTGCTCTCTCAGGAAGCTGGGGGCTGAGCCCGCTGGTTCCACTCCGTCAGCATTTCTGGTCCGGGTACCTGCCCTCTGCCCCGGCACAGGCAATGGGCTTTTGGAAGCAGTGCTCCCTGGGTAGTGGGTGTGATTTGGCTCCTCTGGCCTAACATGATGAATGCTGAGAGGGGGTGGATGCTAGGGGGTTAAGCTCCCTGACCTTTCCCTAGCCCAGGGGAAAACTTACTATTTAAAGTAAGTTTTAGACAGAATCTTTAGAAAGATAAATTGTTTACTTAATGTACACAATTACTCCCCAACACATCTGTTTTGTGTCTGCTCAACTCAACCTCATAGGCTATGGATGACCTTGAGCAAGTTTTTAAAGTCACAATGGGTTTCTACCAGGATTGAGAGTTCAGCTCTCTCAACTCTCCAACTGGTTATTAGCACCATAGTCTCATTTCTATTTATGGATTTACTTTGTTTGAGGGAAAAAAGACTCCCAATTCAACTATATTTTATTAGGAACTCCTTTGCTATGTTTTACACAAGAAAAAGGCACAAACCGCTGTTCTGGATGAAGGAGGGCATCCGCATGAGGCCCCAATGGTGTCGGAAGGACCCACAGCCACAGTTACTTAAATAAAATGACACCCATTCTGTCCTGCTGACTCTGACTCATAGTGACTCTGTGTAGGGATCCTGAAGTTGCTACCTTTACAGGAAGCAATAACCTCATCTTTCTCCTGTGGAATGACTAGTGGCTTTGAACCAGCGACCTTGCTGTTAATAGTCCAACACTATCCAGCATCACCACCTGAGCTCCTGAAAGCTTAAATGAGACATGGAAAACAAACACCTTTGTCACAAAACTGTCCCTGAAGACGGATCAATTCATGGAGTTGCGGGAGGGCCTGTGAGAGCATGAGCGGGACCTTCATTGGGATGTGCACACGACCGTATATCGCTGAGTCTGGCCCGGGGAGTGGACGCAAGCACACTGCCTGATGGACAAGCTTTCTACTGCCAGTCAGCAGTAGGAAAGAACTCAATGGTGGCTGAATGTGTGGCCCCTCAAAATGGATTCAGGGTCTCCACATAGACTCTCACTGTGAGCCACAGCCTATTGCTCAAAATTTAAGCTCAAATATGACTTAAATGCCTAACATTCTGTTTCCTTAAACTAGAGTACTGCCAGGATCAACTAGAGGCCTGGATGACCTATCAGGTCTGAACAACGATCTCAAATCACTTCACATGATCCATTCCACCAGTCATGTCACCAGTCACGCCTCCTCACTTACCCATTCCAGAGACTGTGCCTGTATAACCTATCGACTAACACATTCCCACATGTCGTGCTTATGAAACCAACCATCATGCTGGAATAAGGACCAATCACGATGTAAGGGGCAGGGTCAATGGGAAAGCAAGATAGGGGCTGAGGGGAGCCAAGAGGGTCCCGTCACTCAATCCCTAAACCTGATCTAATGTCACTAGACTGGGGTCTTCCTCACATCTCAAGGGCACCCGATTCATGATTGAAGTGAATTGTGTTTATTCAATCTTTGTTCTGCTTACCGTCCTGCTATGCTGCCTCCTCTTCTTGCTTTATGTTGTGGTGACAAATGGCTTGAGAGGGATTTGACATAGGGAGAAAGCCCACCCACATCAACTGTCACCAGAAGCAGACACTAAGTTCATTTCTCTCACCTCACAGAACTATGCACACCAGACACTGGTAGAGCTGCCCGGAAGGGGAACCCTTAGTGCAGTGGTTCTCACCCTGTGGGTTGCGACCCCTTTGGGAGTCATATGACCCTTTCACAGGGCTCGTCCAATTCATAACTGTAGCAAAATTACAGTGATGAAGTAGCAAGAAAATCATTTAATGGTCGGGGGGTCACCACAACAAAAGGACCTGTATTAGGAAGGTTGAGAACCACTGCCTGAGTGTGCTTAGGACTTTGCTGCCCTCAGGGTCACCAGACATTCCTGAAGGCAGAGTCACTGCAGGAAGCCCTTCTGGGAAATGCCCTGAAGCCAGGTCTCAACCAACTCCATCCACCCTCACCCTCCTAGATCCTAATCATAGGCTGCATGGAAATGCTCCCTGCCACTTCAAAGACTGTAAGTCCATGGGAGCAGAAAGCCTTCTCTTTCTCCCTTGGAGTGGTGGCTGGTGAGTTCAAACTGCTCACCTTCTGGGTAACATAACCCACTGACCAGCTCCCCCTGAGCTCAGTTTGGTTTGCCACACAGCACACATTGTTGGGAACCTTCTGAAGTAGCTGTGCCATGTGCAGGTTGGGGGATTTCGCACAAGATGCAGAATTCCACCCTCTCTTGGAAAAAATAATTTTTGCAATAGCCTTGTATTCTCTTCTGGATCTGAGTAGCAGCTACTCTCATGCAGTGCTAGCACATACATGCTAGGTCTTACGCCGAGTCTGCTCCATGCTTTCCTGTGTCCTATGTGGCGCTGTAGGCACCCAAGGCATGGACTCTGCAGCCTGGGTTCAAATCTCTCCTTTCCACTTCCTCACTGTGTGGTCATAGGCTCATGACTTTATCATCCTGTGCCACTGATTTTTCATCTGTAAAATGAGGCAAGAATAGAGTCCACACATAGGCTTGTTAAGTGAAATAATTGAATTATTATATACAAAAAGCTTAGAACATTGCTCGGCATCTTGCAAATACTGTTAGGTAGCTTAGCATAGGGACTGGGTCATCCATTACATATGCTCAGGTTCAAACTTCCGGCCAGGAAGGGGTGGTACACCTAGGTGGGTGTTACACCTGGATTGGCCCATCTGGGCCAGGTGAATTCAATCCAGCCAATGGGGTTGACCAGGACCATCAACCATGCCTCCCTATGGAGGAATTGAAAAGGCAGGATCTTGACCTCTCCGATGTCTCCCTTCACCCACTTTTCTGTTGTCCATCCCCCAGGGAGGAGGTCACATGTAGATACTTGTAATCGGTTTCCTCTTTCCAATCCACCCTCCCTCTACCCTCCCACTATCACCACTCACAAATTATCAAGGTTTCTTGAGGGATGGGGGAGCGGGGAGGAAGGGGTAAAAATGAGGACTTGATTGATGCCAGGGGCTTAAGTGGAGGCAAATGTTTTGAGAATAATGAGGGCAGTGAGTGTACAATGTGCTTTACACAATTGATGTATGTATGGATTGTGATAAGAATTGTATGAGCCCCTAATAAAACGATTTAAAAAAAAAAAAGGCAGGATCCTGGAGCCCACGTAGTGACTTTCTCTCCAGCAGCTTCTAGGCAAGCTGTGCAGGGGTGAGGGGCCCTGAGGTGCCTGTGTAAACCTGAAACTTCTTCTCTCAAAAAACTCCCTTGGATCACAATCCAAGCTGCGGAGTGAATTCTTTCTCACGCGAAGCCAAGGACTGAGGTATATTTCTCCCACGAGAGATCTAACAATAGTATCTCTTATTATATCATTAGGAGCCCTGGTGGTGTAGTGGACTATGCATTAACCTGCTAATCGCAAGGTCAGGGGTTTGAACTGACTAGCCCGTCCGTGGGAGAAATATGAGGTTGTCTATTTCTGTAAGGCAATGGTTCTCAACCTTATGAATGCCGCCACCCTTTAATACAGTTCATGTTGTGGTCACCTGCAACCATAAAATTACTTTCATTGCTACTTTATAACTGTAATTTTGCTATCGTTATGAATTGGATGACCCCTGTTAAAGGGTTATTTGATCCCCAAAGGGGTCGCGACCCACAGGTTGCGACCCCTGCTGTAAGGATTTAAAGTCTCAAAACCCCAAAGGGGCAGATCTTTGTCCTATTGGGAGTCAATAAAATGGTAGTTAGGTTTTTTTCTGCATCAGTATCAGATTCTGGTGGCAATCTCAGTCATCCTGCATTGTGGTCTGGTTTGAACTCCGGAAATGACTGCCCTGGTTTGAGGTGAGGGCCACGGTGCTTCAGTGGTAGACCTCTCATCGACTTTCACCGGGAAGACCCGGGTTTGATTTGCAGCCAATGTGCCCCAGACTGTCAGTGAAGGTTTGTGTGTTGCTATGACACTGAGCAGGCTTCAGTGGTGTTTCCAGACTGAAACAGAATAATGAAGAAAGACCTGATCATCCCCATCCACACATTGACCTATGGCCCACCACTGTTGGCTTCCTCTCCCAGTCCTGGTGGTAGCACAGATAGGCACAGTTTGCTCCACTGCCCATGAGGTGCCCATGAGAGGCTGACGCGACAACCACAGTCAAGATCAACAGCTTAAACTCCATTCTGGGTCTATGGAAACAAGAACAACCTTCTGAATTGAGGTCGCATTGCTATTTGGGACTGGGAGGATGCCTTTGTGATATGGATTGCACTCTGGATCCCAAGGGGGACTTTTAAACACAGCCACATAGCAGCTCCGGAAATTGCCATAGTGAGAAGGCAGGTTTAAAAGAAAAAAAAAAAAAGCTTTTACTGGCTTGCTCAAAGGAGGCTGCGGGTAGATTGGGGGGTGGAAAACTCCTCTGGAAATGGAAAATTTTTTTATCCTTACATATGCATCATTTCTTCTGGTCCTGAAAGAAAACACAAAGCAGACGAGAGGAGGAAACGGAGACTGGCAGTCATCTTGTTGGTATTCCCACAGCACCCCCTCCTTAAGCGCTTGCTGCCATCTCATCCAACTCCACTCAGTGTATTTTCACCCGGCAATGATGCAGAAATGTCTGCGTACTCCAGTTTTATTGTAGTCGGGCAGCGTTTATGGCTTTGACGTTCAACTGAGCATGGCAGGACGTCTAGAAGCAATTATAACCAGCACCTGCTCTGTCTGTGCGATGGGCAGGCAGTGACGGATTCCCAGCCTCCGGAACACTAGTGTTCCCTCCCAGCTCAGGATAATGACGGTGACACTCGGCCCCCTTGTTGTCTGGGGAGCTCAAGGAGCTCTCCTCTGAAACCTCAACTTATGGGCATTTCTTTGAGTGAAGACATCAAATTAGTGACTGGAAAGGAAGGCGTAGGAGATGATTATTGGCCACAAGACAAGCCTCAACCGCCTCCAGAGAGCATGTCTCCTAAGTGCAAAGTGTGGAGAGGGAGGAAACAATTGATCACAAATGGAATAGACTCTGAGTCTCACCACACAATGTGTGTGTGTGGTCACTGAGGCGGCAACATTATGAGTGGGGGACGGACACGGTTTGTGCAGCCGTGATTGCCATCCAGAATGTGGCATGCTATTGTGAAAAATGATTTTTTATTCTGAGCAAATCTCTGCTTCCACTTGCTTTAATGCTTCGCCGGAGAGCAGGGGACTCTGGGAGGGGTGGGGGGCGCACAGGGCTGGGCTGACCTCAGGAACTCATGTGTAAAGGGCTTTTTCTCACTTGGAAGCAGGCTGTTCTTTCTGGTAAAGCTTGTTTGTGAACCTTGCCACATCTGCGTCCGAAGAGGGAACTGAAGGTGACAAATGCCACGAGGAGCCCCGGGCACATCTTGTTTCATTTGAATCCCAGTTTTACCTTTCCTCCTTTCTGGGTTCTGAAGCATCAGATGGGTGCCAAACGCTTCCACGGACAACTAAAGCTGAACAAGGTGGAGGCAGATGAAGAGCAATGGGAGGTTGGTGTTTGGGAGACTGAATACTTGGGCTTCCTAGGCCAGTCCAGTTGGTGGTTAGAGCCCTGTTTCAGATTCCACTGTAATCTCCTAGTGTCCAAGGACCAAGTGGCTCCTAAGTCCAGAATTTCTGTTACATGTGTCACCAAGGAGGAGTTGGGCTAAAATGCATTGAAGAATAAAGCAGGAGCTTGGCTTATGAATCCACTCTCTGATTCTGAAATTTCAAAGGCTCCGTGCACAGACATTTCAACACTGAAAGCACAGCAGGGAAAACCAAAGACTTGGGCTTCCTCCTTGTCCCTCTTTTTGGGCTTTTACGGTTTTCCAAGGCGCCTCCCTGAGCCGAGTGTTGTATAGGTCAGGTTTAAAGATGTCCTAGTTCCGAGGGACTTGCTGTTCTGCTTTCTTTTTCAGGGAGACCTGGTTTCTTGTCTTGTGGCCAAACACAGAGCACAGATGTCTGTGGGCCTCCTCCCTTTCCCCTGACCTTTGCTCTCTTCTCTGGATACACTACTGACCTGTTCTCCCTTACAAGATCTGAACTGCTCACAAACTTCGATGAATTCTCATCCTAGCAAGAAGCATCTGAGCATCTTATTAGAGCCTGTATGAGTTCTGTTCTGGATGCCTATTTGTGCAACTTCAGGGTCTGGCATGGAAACATTCCATGTCCACAGACCCGCACAGATAATATAAACTCCAACAGTAGTTTAAGGTTAAGGTGGTAACAGGGAACGCTGGGGCCTGTGGCTCCTGGTGAACCTCACAGGCTGTCTAAAGGGGCTACTTCCATCTCAATGTAACCATACAGGAATGTAGACCTGTTAGGTAGCAAGACAAGGGGTTGTTCCTCTCCATGCTTAGGGGGCCCCCTACAGGAGGTTGGAAGCCAATGCAGGCTAAAGGGCATGCACAAATTCAAGGCCAAGCCAGGAGAGCTTAATTGACGCCTCACAGCTGAAAGCCCTTAAAAGGCTGGAACCTTCCCTTCAGCTGCTTCTCTGCCTTCCGCTCAGCAGGGCTGGGTGTACAGTGTCATGAGGGTGCCCGTGTTCAGTTTACTGTAACGCCGGAACCTTCTTCTCTCCTGTATATAAACCCACTCGGATCACCAACCAGGCTTTGGTGTGAATTTCTTTCTAGTGTGTAGCCAAGGACCGAGACATTTCCCACCCGAGAAACCTACAGACCCAGACTTACAATAAACCCGTGTGTGTGTGTGTGTGTGTGTGTGTGTGTGTGTGTGTGTGAGATACACACACACACACACACACACACACACATATATGGCAAGAGGTGAACAGGTCTAGCCAGCAATGGTGAAGAGGGCCCTGGGATTGAGGTTGAGAATGATTCTGAAGTAGAATCCATAACCCTTAGAAATGTATTGGCCTGCTATACCAATCCAATTACCCTCAACCTTCTTCAAAGAATTGGAAAAACTGACCACCAACTTCATATGGAGAGGGAAGAAACCCAGAATTAGCAGAGAACTCCTCAAGAAGGACACAATTGGAGGACTCGCCCTACCTGATTTCAATGCCTACTACACAGCTACAGTGGTCAAAACAGCATGGTACTGGCACAATGATAGACACTCAGACCAGTGGAAAAGAATAGAAAGCCCAGGAGTAAAATCATCAGCATATAGACAACTGATCTTCGACAAGGGTCCCAAAAATGTCAAGTGGGAAGCAGATGCCCTCTTTAATAAGTGGTGCTGGAAACAATGGATATCCACATGTAGAAAGTTGAAATAAGACGTCTACCTCACCCCATGCACAAGAATACACTCAAGGTGGATCACAGATCTAGAAGTCAAACCCCAAACCATCAGGACCATTAAGGAGGGAATCGGGACTAATCTCAGAGTACTGGCCCAAGGAGCACATAGGCTCACTGCAACAGGGAAGGGGACACACACAGGTGAATTGGAAATCGACAAATGGGATCTAATAAGAATAAAATGCATGTGCACCTCGAAAGACTTTGCCAAGAGGGTGACAAGGCAACCCACAGACTGGGAGAAGATTTTTAGTAATGACACATCAGACAAAGGGCTCATTACTAAAATCTACAACACCATCGTGACCTGCAAAAAGAGGAAAACAGTTAACCCCCTAAGGAAGTGGGCAAAAGAAATGAGAAGAACTTTCACTAGAGAGGAGATCAATATGGCCAATAAACATATGAGAAAGTGCTCGAAGTCCCTTGCCATAGGAGAAATGCAAATCAAAACAACCATGAGATACCACCTAACACCCCTGAGGCTAGCCCAGATCAGTAAATCAGAGAGCAACAAGTGTTGGAGGGGCTGTGGTGAAGTAGGAACCCTCCTCCACTGCTGGTGGTCGTGTACATTTGTACAGCCACTGTGGAAAGCAATCTGGCGATACCTAAAGAAAATGGAAATTGATCTACCTCATGACCCAGCCATCCCTCTACTGGGCATATACCCGGTTGAAGCAGCAAATAAAACACGACCAGTCATATGCGCTCCAATGTTTATTGCGGCACAATTCACAATGGCAAAGACTTTGAAACAGCCTAAGTTTCCATCGACAGACGAGTGGATTAGCAAACTTTGGCACATACACACAATGGAGTATTATGCAGCACTGAAAAGCACCGATGAGCACATGAAACACGTTATTTCATGGGAAGAGCTGGAAGGAATTATGTTAAGCGAGGTAAGCCAGACCCAAAGGGACAGGTACAACATGAGTCCCCTGAGGTAAGTACAATCAGCATGACAGAAATAGAAGAATAAACATCCATCCCACAATAAACGGGAGGAAGCATAGATAGTTGGAGGGAGGACAGGCCACACCTAGGGAGGTACATAAGAGTCCAGCATAAAGAAGGGGTAGTGGGGTAGGGAGAGGGAGAACCGGGAGGGGGAGAATCCGAATGGATGGTATGGGGGGGGGGGCAGGGTACTAACCCACCCGGGGGAGAGTATCGGTTATGTCCCCACAGATTTGGAACATGCATACGGACCCCAACACGACACACCAAACAAGGAGGACAACGCAAAGTACAGAGGTCTACACAAAGAGGCTGGACGACAAGCCGGCCCAAACCAGAATTAGGCCGACCCCCACACTCGAAGGGAATACCACAGAAAACAAAAATAGATTGTCTGGAGTGGGAAAGGAACTGACCCACCACACCACATCCAGAAGGAAGCTGAAACAAAAGAAGGAGAAAGGACATAGTGGAGTACACCTGGGTCCACCAAGCCCAAAGTCGATAGACCAGCTAGAAGAGCCCATCATACAGAGAGGACCATTCAGCTGACCACACTACGAGATATGACATCCTGCACCAACACATGGCCCTACACGGGACAGCACCTGAGACACAATGGGGGATGGGCAACTGAGCTGACCCCGCCACACTGAGGCAAACACTGGGGACATGCAATGGAGCAGCGGAGGAAGCAGAGCAAAGGGAGCCCGAGGGAGTAGAAAGGATGGTCTTCTGGGCCAGGACGTGGCGCCTCACAAGCTACACCTAGAAAACACTCCTAAAGGCCAATGAAAGGACCTTGAACTACTAGCAATTTTTTCTTTTAATATTTGCTATCTTTTTGTTTAGTCTTTTAAAATTTGTTTTGTTTTTTTACCCAGTAAATTTTGTATGTTAGTGGCTTTTCTACTTATCAGCGTGTCGATGTTGCTTCTGTCAAAGCCATGTTCTTATGGGCCACTTGGGCGCAGTCAAAGTCATATCCATTTGTATGCACGTATTACTATGTCAGCAGGTCCACCTAGACAAGATAGGCTGGACAAATAATGAGAGAAGAAAACAACAGGACCAACGGTCCTGGAGGGACATGAGAGCGTGGGAGGTAGGGGAAGGGAGGAGGTGTCGCCCAACACAACAGGGACAAGGGAACAGCGAATGGTTCAAAACCAGAGGAGGGAGGGGAGGGGAGGACTGGAAGGGAGTGACCAAGAGCAAGGTAACTGAGAGGAACTACTGAATCCAGAATGAAGGCTAAACATGGTAATGGGTCGGGAGGAAAGCGAAAGGAAATAGAGGAAAGGAGTAGGAGGCAAAGTGCATACAGAGAAGCCTAAATACAGACATGTACATATGTAAACATATTTATGATTATGGGGGCAATAGATTTATATGCATATATTTATAGGTTCAGTAGTAGGGTAGCAGATGGACATTGGGCCTCCTCATGCATAATCCCCCAATACAATAGCACCTCGCCCTGCTAAGCAGCCATTGCAGGATACCCATCTTCCCGACATGATCACTGAAGACAGCCGTGTGTGTAAGCAAATGTGGTGAAGAAAGCTGATGGTGCCCGGCTTATCAAAAAAAAATATAGCGTCTGGGGTCTTAAAGGCTTGAAGGCAAATAAGCGGCCATCTAGCTCAGAAGCAACAAAGCCCACAGAGAAGAAGCACACGGCCTAAGCGAATACAAAGTGTTGAATGGACCATGTAGCAGATACAAAGGAACAAAAACAATCATTGTGTGATCACCTCCCTCACATAATGGCTGAAGACGAAAGTGTGCATAAGCAAGTGTGGTGAAGAAGGCGGATGGTGCCCGGCTACTGAGAGATATAGCGTCTGGGGACTTAAAGGCTTGAATGCAAACAAGCGGCCATCTAGCCCAGAAGCAACCGAGCCCACACGGAAGCAGCACACCAACATAGGTGATCATGAAGGACAGAGGAGACCAGGTCTCCAACATCAAAGGTGGGGTGGTGGTGAGAATCACATCACCGTGAAAGAGGGGGAGTGCATGATGGGGACCCAACGCCCACCTGTAGACAGCTGGACACCCCTTCCAGAGGGGTAGTGAGGAGGAGATGGGCCACTCAGGGTTCAGTGTAGCAACAATGAAACTCAAAACCTTCCTCTAGTTCCTGAATGCTTCCTCCCCTCCCAATCATCATGACCCCAATCCTACCTTGCCTTGCGGACCTGGTTATACCAGAGGATGTACAGCGGTGCAGTGGGGATCTGGAGGCACAGGGAATCTAGGACAGACGAACCCCTCAACACCAGCTGTGGGAGTGGCGACACCAGGAGGGAAGGGCATGTAGAAAGGGAGAACCGATCTCAGAGATCTATGTGTTACCTCCTCTCTGGGAGATTGGCAAGGGGGAGGCGGGTGAGGGGAGACGCCGGGGAGTGTAAGATAAGATATAATAATTATTTATAAATTATCAAGGGACCAGGGGTGGGATCGAGGAGGGAGGGGGATGGGGGGAAAAAAAGGGAAACCGAGCTGATTCCAGGAACCCAAGTGGAAGGTGAATTATGAGAGTGATGAGTGCAACGAATGTATAAGGGTGCTTTGCTCAATTGATGTATGTACAGATTGTGATAAGAGCCTTATGAGCCCCAATAAAACGATTAAAATAAATAAATAAAGAATGAAAGAAAAAAAAAAAAGAAATGTATTGGCCTTAGGGGAGGGGCAAAGAGGGCTGGATTGAGAAAGTCTGTGGCATCCAGTTCTGACTTGACTTTTGGATCCAGAATCTTTCAGGAGTCATGGCCTTGCCCTCCAGCCAGAACTTCCAATAACCGTCTTCTCAGAGCCTTGTTAAATTCTCATAATACGTTACACCTGCCATCCTGTGAGCAGCTACCAAACCCAGGCACTTTTTTCTTTCTTTTTTTTTTTTTAAACAGGAACAATAAAGTTTATTGAACCGTAGCTTAGTACAGGCGCTGGGGTTTCCCCACGGTGCTCTTAATGTACAAAGCACGGATATTCTGCCAATTCTTCTTCAGCAGCGAAACCAAAAAGTTGACAGCCAAGTGGATGTTGTACACGAGTTCATCATCTGTCATCTTCACATGGCCAACTGCCACTGCCAGACACAGCACCTTCTTCATCTGGAACTTGACGGTGGACTTCACCTCGTCGACCTTGGCCACCATGTTCTCATTGTGGGTCAGCAGGGAAGGGAATTTCCCGGCCTTGTTCAGGCCCGGGCCCAGAATTCGAGGAATCTGCTTGATCAGGGTCTCTGAGGCCAAAAAGGCATCATACTTCTTGGCCAGCTTTTTGACCAACTTCTTATTCTTGTTGAGCTTCTTGAGCGCCTCGATGTCCATGTGAGGGATCTCCACGGCCTTCGCTTGTCGCAGTGCTGCTGGTCCCCAAGGACACACACTGAGAACTTGGGGCGCGGGGTGGACTTAAGCCTGACGGTGCCAGAGAAGCGTTTGTCCTTCTGAGGGTCGTAGTTCTTCAGGCTGCTCTGCAGCTCCACCGTCTCCAAAAACTTCCGGCGCTTGCGCTGGTTCCTGTGCAGGACTTCCCGCACCGCCTCGTAGAGGGTGTCGCGAGAGACTTTGGTACTCATGGTTCCTAGCGCTGCGGCAACCGGAAAAGAGACCCAGGCACCTTTTTCAAAGACAAGCTCGCTCTCTCTACCCTTAAGAGCAGGTAGTTTTTGGATGATGGATATGAGATACCACAGAAGGCAAATCTGTAATCTTCCATGATGCCCAAAACATGCTGTCACAACCAGGACCCATGACAATCCCTCAGTTTCCTAAATTGCTTCACTGTTGCTTTTTAATTAATATATGACATTAACTTGTCATATATTGATAACAGGGATGACCCTGAACTAGATGAATAAATTAAAGCTCTCCTCATCCTGTGCTTTTATATGAATGTGTTAATTATTTTTGTCATTAGGGAGAATGATGGAGGGATGGAGCAATACCAAACGGAGTTTGACAAAGTGTTGTGTTTGCTGCGGGAAACATGGTGCGTGTCAGATACAATCCGTCACCCAGTGAGTCTGCAATTAACACCAAGGGACCAAGGTAGGATTCCCGGTAATAAATAGCCTTCCTCCCAGATGCTAGTGGAGACCCAGCAGGACCCACTGTTGTGTTGTAGCAGTTGTACACGGGACCTTATGGGAGACAGAGCTGGTGTTTGAAATGAGTTTTGTTTGTCCCCAGTTGGCTCAGATTTGTTTTTTAGATAGCATAATCACTAACATTTAAACACAGGGTGATGTCACGTAACAATCTGCAGCTTCTGAGAAATGGAGAGGCCCGACTTTGCTGGTTGACAATGCACCTCTGGAAGACAAGGGGGACCACAGAGGGACTGGGGGGGGGGGGCAGGCAGATGTGGTGATCGGAGTTTGGAATCCTTGTTTTCCACGTAGAGGTGGCAAGGAGTTCAAGGGTTCAGAAATTGAGGAGGGAAGTTCCAGAAGACAAATCTGTGTGGTCCATAATAAACCAATATAGGGGTTGAGATTTCAATCCGTTGGCTATTTATTTTGTGCCTGGTAGCCAACCAGTCCAGAAGTCCTGACCTCGCCGACCGTGTGAAACAAGGACCATTCCAGAATTACATAGAAGCAAGCATGGAAGCAAGGGCATCCACCACCCCGAATGCGTAGGGGTCATGAACCAATTGCTTTCTGTAGAACAGCCCCAGAAGGCAGACCTTTGGCTGGAAAACCTGTTAGGGAGCTAGCATAGGGACTGGCAGGCCCATTACACAAGCTCAGAGGTCTGAGCTACCGGCTCATGAAGTAGAGGCTCACTGCATGCTCAGAAGTTCAGGTTTCCAGCCAGCAGGGGGAGCTACGCCTGGGTGGGCGCTGTACCTGCATTGGCTCACCTAGGCCAGGTGAATTCAATTCAACAATACAGCCAATGAGGTCGAACTACGTCATCGACCACGCCTCCCTAACCGCTCACAAAACTCAAGAGGATCCCAAACCAGGCCTCGGCGTGAGCTGTTTCTGGCGTGGAGCCGCGGACCGAGGCACACCTGCCCCAGGTGAGGTCCAACAGAAGCGGTGATGTTCGAACAGAAGCGGTGCTGTGTGACTGGAAGCTATGAGGTAAGCCGGCCCCAGGAGTGGGCCTTCCCATGCTGGTCTCACGGGATGTGGGCCCCTCTGGGCTCCTTTCACCTCACCACCCTTGGGAGAATTGTTGGGTTGAGTTCACCTGGCCTAGGTGAGCCAATCCAAGTGGCGCCCCACCCAATACGGTGGAGGCCCCTGGGGACGCTTGTAGCGTATTGCCGCAGCCCCAGCCTTTTGTGTCCGTCTTTGCGCCATTTCTTGCTGGTGTCAGTCTTTGCGCCGTTTCCTGCTGGTGTCGGTCTTTGCGCCGTTTCTTGCTGGTGTCGGTCTTTGCGCCGTTTCTTGCTGGTGTCGGTCTTTGCGCCGTTTCTTGCTGGTGTCGGTCTTTGCGCCGTTTCTTGCTGGTGTCGGACTTTGGGCCGTTTCTTGCTGGTGTCGGTCTTTGCGCCGTTTCTTGCTGGTGTCGGTCTTTGCGCCGTTCCTTGCTGGTGTCGGTCTTTGCGCCGTTCCTTGCTGGTGTCGGTCTTTGCGCCGTTCCTTGCTGGTGTGCGGGACTTGATGTGCCTCTCTGTGCCTGCCTTTCCGGGCTGCATTAGGGAGGGGGCTGGGACGCTGCTGCCTGGAGGCTGGGAGTATTTTGACTCCCAAAGCCTTCTCGAGGCTCAGTGTAAAAGTTTATTTGGACTCGAAAACAGAATCAAAGACCCAATTAATTAAGTTTTAGAAGCAGGCTTTATTGCGAACTTGTGGCGGGTTCAGCAACTCAGGGTATTGAGCTATTGAAGCCACGCCAGGGAAAAAATCCTGGCGGCGTTTTTATGCCCACTGCTGGCAGGCACAGCTGGGGAGAATCATAGCTTGGGGGGGGGGGGGTTTGGATCTGCGCACACAGGTGCTTCCGAAGGGAGAAGGTCGTTAATCTTACCTATATGTGTCAGGGACGCGTGGAGTGACCATATCTTCAGAAAACCTTCTGGCTTTGGGAGGAGCTGGTTCCAGGAATTTGGGGTTGAGCAGAGGAGGGGAGGTCAGTTAGGGGTCAGTCTTGAGAGCTAAAATGGAGTCTGTTGTGCCAAGACA
The DNA here is from genome assembly GCF_050624435.1 of Tenrec ecaudatus. Taxonomy (NCBI): domain Eukaryota; kingdom Metazoa; phylum Chordata; class Mammalia; order Afrosoricida; family Tenrecidae; genus Tenrec; species Tenrec ecaudatus. The sequence continues at coordinate 865,648 of NW_027457659.1, forward strand.
GGACGTTTTAGACTGACCCTATAGGGAAAAGGGACAACATTAGTCCATTTCTGTAACTGCTTCCTGTGGGTAGTGGGCGAAGAGCAAGGGGAGGGGCTTTTCCAGGCAGAGTACTGGGAGTTGCGGCCTGGCACAGGGTGGAGAGGTTGTTGTTGCTGGTGGACTGCTATACGGGTGATTTTGCGGACTGCTATACGGGTGATTTCGCGGAGTCGACTTTGCAGGAGCTGAATGAGACAAGGAGCAATTAAGAGCAAAATTACTACTAAAATTATGGGTTCTAGTATGGGGGCTAGGAAGGAGTACAGAGAAGAGTTCCACCAGGAAGAGGATCCGTCTGTTCTGAATCTGTTGTTTTGCAGCTCACGGTTTAGCTTGTTGAGGGTCTGGACTCTAGTTTCCACAATTCCCAGCTTATTGATGTAATAACGGCATTCCTCCTGGAGGAATAAGCAGGTTCCTCCTTTTTCAGCAGTGATGAGGTCTAAAGTGCAACGGCTCTGCAAGGCAACTTGGGCAACAGAGGTTGTTTGTTTCTGCAGGGAGGCTAGAGATTTGGCAGAGGCATCGACTGCCAGCTGGAAGCGTGTGGATAACTTGTCTGCTGTGGTGATAGAGGGTCTAAGGGTCCCGCCGCTGAGTCCTACTGCACCTGCTGCTGAGGCTAAGGAGATTCTCACTGCTATCGGAAGAAAAACTGCTCTTTTAGTTTGGCGACTGTATACCTGGATGTATTTGTCCTGGACCTCAGCCGGAGTGTATGTAGTGAGCTGCGGAACCAGAGTGACGGGCAGGCACAAAAGGGTAAGGTAGAACTGATGTTTAAATGCTTAGTGTATAGTTGCACCAAAAGAAAATTTTTTTCTGGCGCTGTTAGTGGTTTGGAGGGGATTTGGGTGACATTACATGTCTGTGTCGATGGATTGGAGTAGCAAAAGGGCACTTGAGTGTTTTCTGGTTGGATGTACAGAGGAATATTGGGGATGGTTATGGGTTTTGTGGTCTTTACGTTGGATGAAAATGACAGGGCAGGACCTGGTACTGCTACCAGAGGAGGGCGTTCTAGGGCTGCACACATGCAGCAGGTGGAGAGGTTGCCTAGTCCAGCAAAGTGGCAATGGCCAGTCCCTGCTGTAGCAGGGTAAGCTGGGAGAAGGGAGACTCAGAAGGTTTAGAAATTTGCTTAGTGAGTTGAAGGTCTTGGATCTGAATATTACAGTGGATGGTGGATTGGACCTGGAGTAGCGACCTCCATACATAGAGTTTGGCGTCTGGAAATTTCTCTCGGCGAGTGGCGTACCACGCTCCTGGAACCAGAGGTGTCCAGCGGCTATCCCAGGGGTCTGGGATTGTGAGAGTGTATTTAGATTGATGGTAGTAGAATCATCCCTGGGGACAAAGGGAAAGGTAAAGTATCTGGCAGGAAGACCAAGGACACCCTACATTTTTCTGTATTCACCTTTTTGCACATTGGGTAGTTGCCTTCTGGTCATACAGGTAGCAAATGATGGGATCAGCTTTTCCTTGATGCCGCTTAAAGTCAGTGAAATTTAAGTATATGGGTGTTCTGCACCCTGTGGGTGGGCAGTCAGCGGTGGCCAGCAAATAATCATAATGCTTAGTGCGGGCGTAATTGGTATAGTTTTCAGTCAAGTAAAATCGCCAGCAAAAGGGGAAATTATATTAGGTTTAGCTGGCTGGCTTGGTGAGGCGAGTGAGGCGGAGAGACATAGGACCAGTAGACTGAGCCAGACCACTGGGAGCCATGGTCAGAGTTCACTGCTGCCTTGACTCAGGACAAATGTACCCAGGAATCTATTCCAAGACCCTTGACTGCCAAGGGAGTGGTGAGCACTACGGTGTAAGGGCCTTCCCACCGGGGTGCTAAGGGTCTGGGTGCTAGGGATTTAATTAACACAGCTTTTCCAGGATGCACTGGTTTTTGGTGATCAGCAGAGGTCGGAGATGGTTCAGGGATGGGGGAGTTTTCGTGTTGTCTAAGAAGGTTGCGGAGCAAGGACAAGTATGGAAGGTACGAAGCTAGCAGAGGGCAATCAGTTGCAGGAAGAGGCGAGAAAAGAAAAGGTTGTCCGTAGAGTATTTCGATCATGGCTGGGGAGGATCTGCGCACATAGGTGCTTCAGAGGGGTCGTTAATCTTATCTATATGTGAGGGAGGGTTGGAGTGACCATATATTCAGAAAACATTCTGGCTTTGGGACGAGCTGGTTCCAGGAATTTGGGGTAGAGCAGGGGAGGGGAGGTGGGTTAGGGGTCAGTCTTGAGAGCTAAGATGGAGGTGCAGGCCTCAAAATGGAGTCTGTTGCACCAAGACTGGGACACAGTGGTGTGCTGCGGCTCCGCCAAGCAAGATGGCTGGGAGCGCCCACATCTACCCTGTTGGTTTGTAATTGTAATTTTGATACTTTGATGAATCATAATGTATATATCTGATATTCAGGATATATTTTCATTGTGACAAATTAAACATAATTAAAGCAGTGATTAATCACAAAAATATGTAATTATATATTGCTAAATATTTTTTCTAATGACAAATAAATGAATTTTTGTCTTGAAGTATGGTATATCATGGGTGCCAAAAGTAAAATAAAATGCTACATTTTGCAAAAGTATGCACAAAAGGCCAACATCAATGTGATGCTTGCGATAGCTTTTTTCTCACCAGATCAGAAGCATGTATTTTCCCATGGTCCTAGACAACCCCTGTCAAAGTGTTGTTCAACACTGAAAGGGGTGGTGACTCACAGGTTGAGAAACACTGGGTTAGACCGTTTTTATTTGAAAATTCTATACATATGAGCAACACAACTTACAAGATGTAACTACATCATGTCATACATTAATCATTTTCCTTAATTACATATATATACAAATTCATTAAAACAGTCGTTCTATTTTTAAAGTCGGGCCAAAACAAAGAGAAAGCTGATCATACTTCCAAACAAAGGTACACTAGCAAAAAATGCCTAATTTATTACTTAACTCTTATCTATAAAAATGGATCAATTAACCTAACAGTGGTGACAGAGAGAAAGTTGCTGACTGACTGGAAAAGTCCTTCCTGTTTACAAATATATATGTATCATAAAATGAAAACGGTGATTATTAATTACACTTTTTAAGATAACACTTTAAAAATAATAAAAATTTTAAAAATAACACTTTTAATCAGGGATTTGAAACCGTCTTCACAGTTCAGTTATAACCAAGGAAGCAAAACTGAAACAGACTGGAAAGAATTACTGTCTATGCTCTTTTGGAAAGTTAATCTGCCTCTTAGAAAACAAGGGCAGCCCAATCAACGCCTAGCCACCACATCTCTTAGCCTGCAATCAGAAACAGCACTGCCATGCTCAAAGATGGCAGCTGCACCATTTTGAATGTGTATTAACCACCCATCCAATCTCCTAAATTAGGTTCCTAAAAGGACTCCCTAACCCTCTGCCAAATCCTATAATCCAGGGATAAAATCTACAAGATTTCCCATTCCGGTTTTCTTTCGACTTCATCCAAATTTTAAAATGTGGAGTCTCTTTTGATTTTGCTTCTTCAGACATGATTGAATCGGATCAAAATCCTGATTTAAATTAATATAAACTTACAGCCAATGAGTCCATGCTGACTCACTTGGACCCTGTACAGGCAGAACTCCTGCCCCTGTGAGTTTCTGAGATTGTAACTGTAAAGGGAAGTAGATAGCCTCTTTAAATCTTCCTCTGAATCAAAAACAAACCAAATTCAGTGCTACCACTCACAATGACCCTACTGGGCAGGGTAGAACTGCCCCTGTGGGTCACACCGCCACAAGTCGATTCTGATTCACAGTGAGCTTCCTAACTTTGCTCCATATGATTCTCAATCACTGTATTCTCTTTAAGTACACTGCCAGGCCTTTGCCTGCAAGTCACTTCCCACTGGTTTGATCCACCAATCTTTCCATTCTTAGCCTAGTTAGTAGTAGCTAAGTGGGTACATGTTTGTGCTGCACAGGGCCTCTACTATAACCAAACAGAGCTCTCAAAGAAGCACTTCGTATATCGGGTCGCTGTGAACCAGAGCCACCTTAATGGCTGTGGGTCCAAGGATACATAGGTGCACAAGCACAGTTACACACATACACACACAGTGGGTAATTTTTAGATGGAAAAGAGAAACAATGAAAGTGAACTAAATCTACCCCCTGCAAAAATCTGAAGTTTCCTATAGGATTGTGATGTTGATCAAATTACCACACTCTAGAACCAATCGACTGTCAAGACCAAAATTTGATGCCCAAAAAAATCAAAACTGATAAAGCTTGTTTGGTCCCTTGGCTGCCAAAATGCTAATAATCTAGTATACATGAGCATGACTGAGAAATTCACATTTGCTTTTGTAATCAAGGACAGCGTCTAAATGCTTATCTTCTTCATGGATAGAGTACTTTTATGAAGACAAAAGTGGCAGCTGTTAATGAAGACTGAGTAAGAACACCTAAGAGGTTAACTCTAGGTCTCCTGGTTATTTCCTCAGTTGTACAAATCTGAGACCTTTCAATACATGCTATATGTGGAACCAGAAGATGTTATTACACATGGCATTCATTTCATATTCAACATTAGTTAAATGATTCAGGCACTACTCTGGATGCTGGGGATACTCTAGAAGGCAAACAAAGTCGCTATATTCATATACCTTATATGAAAGTGGAAGAAAGAAATCAGAAATTGTGATAAGAGCGGTAAGAGCCCCTAATAAAATGATTAAACAAGAAAAAAGAAAGCAATCTTAAATAACTCCAAGAGAGCAAGACCCGAGGAAAGGAAGCTAATTAAGTATCCTTTTCAGTTTGAATTAATTAATGTTAAAAAAAGATATCCAGAAAGACAGAGAGATGGAGTGACATTGTTTAAACTCCAGTCCAGAGCTTGAGCCAAGATCAGACTTCAGACACCAGTGTCTTTTATAATGCCTATTAATGCTTCCGCTGTGGCGTTTCACCTTTTACAGGACAGTCTGAATAACACAAAGAGGAACACAGGATAGACTACAAGGTTCATATGCCCACCACCCCACTCCCAATCGGTTTGGTTGATATTCATAGCAAGATGGATCTAAAATCTTTATGGATAAGTCTCCAAGAAACACAGGTCAGCGGTGTAAAGCAACAATAAATGAAAACTCCCATTTTCCCCACTTCTAAATAACACCCCTGCCAGTAGAACATCCCCATGAACAGGGATGTAAGGCAGAGTTGTTGATTTTGTGTATCACTTGTGCTTTAGAGAAGTAAATTCGGTTCAGGTTTAGATTTGCTCACACCTGCCTTGGGAAACTCGGTTAAGATTCTATTCTCCTATGCTAGCTACATTACACTCAAACACTTCTGCTTTTCCACTGAAACCTTACAATGCAGCTTTTGGAAGAAAAAAAAACCCCGATTCTGACTCTCTGGAGATGATTTTTTTAGGAATACTACTTCCAAACAGCCATTCAGTGCTTCAAAATAAGTACTCATCTAATTTAATTATGACGACTTCACCAGACAGTAACAGCCCAAGATGATGTTTACAAAGGCACTTGTCACTCCCTTTAGAAGTACCAATGTAGTTGGTGGGGGGGGGGTGCGGGGAGTGGGTGTTTCATACTTTCGGTGTGTTTATAGTCTGCAACCAGTGATAAAGTGACACTTGAGATTATTTAAAGAGCAAAGCACTTCAAGTTTGGGACCTCCCGTAAATTATCCTACGTTCACTGGGTTGCCTCAGCCCCCAGGTACCTGGGACAGGTATTCCGAGTCGCCATGTGCTTGTGCTAGGAAGCACTCTAGGAAGGGGCCCCGGGATGCTATTTTACCCGCCGACGACAGGCTCCAACATTAGGAGCTACTCCAGCGGAGCTTGCAGCCACACCACAGCAGCTCGGAAATAAACGTGACCCGCCCAGCAGCCAGGCTTCGGCCAGCGGAGCGAGGTGCAGCCTTCCCAGTCGCTACCATTCACAAGCACTTGCGCTCTGGCCAGGCAACCTTTTGGACACGCATTCTTACCCCCTTGGGCAAAGTAGGGCGTTAGGGGCGAGGCCCCAGGGCTCCTCGGCGGCGCTGGGATTTAAAAACACGTCCGTGAAGCCCACCACAGGTTTCCCGCTCCTAAAACACACTTCTGCGTGAAGAGACACCTGAGTGGCAGGCGGGTCCGGGGCGCCCGCGTAGACGCGATGGCGCGAACGCCGCTCTCCGCTCAGGCGCCCTCAGGAGGCGCCCGAACGCGCCACCCGCCCGCCAGGGACATCCGGCCGCGCCTCAGCAAGGCGTCCTGTGGGCTGCTCGGCGCGCGTCTTCCGAGCCGGCAGGAAGCGCGGCACGGGCGCCGGAGCCGCCGGCCCGGACCTCCGGGAACTCGCCGCCGGCCAGCGCGGGGCCCAGGCGCCGCCGCGACCACCGCCCTTGGCCGCCCTCAGCCGCGCCGCATCCGGGTCCCGCGCCGCCGCTCTCACCTGCCCGGCGCCGCGCGCAGTGCGCTCCGGATCCGGTGAGCCGTCAGTAGCCCCAGCCGCTGCCCGCCCCACTCGTCACCTCATGCCCGCCGGGCTTGGCACTCCGCCTGCCCGCCGCCGCCGCGCCGCCGTCGTCATCGTCCCCGCCGCCGCACCGACTGTCGGAGCATGCGCGCCCGCGCCTCCCGTCGAGCTGTATGACTGGCGGGTCCCTGAAGGGCCCCGGGACCCCCAGACCCCCGCCTTCCATGCACGCAATAGGAAGAGGAGGGATTGGGCGTATACTTGTGACAAGATGGGCGGATCCTACATTTAGGATGGCAGTTTAACTTTGACCGGTCTGGATCTCCATATGAACCATTTCAGTAGGGTGTGAACTCCACCTACAGGAACCAAGCTATTGGTTGCAAGCTTGAGGGAGAATTAATCCATTGTCTCCAGCAGCAGGGAGCAGAGCACGCCCATCCCAGTCAAGGAGTATTTGTAATTCCTGCATTTAACATTTGAATGCTTACTTTCTTGGAATGTTCGAGCTTGGAGTCTTAAAAACATATTGCCCAGCCCCTCACTTTACACAAAGAACAATAAAAGTAAGGTAAAAATATTTGCATAAGGCCTTCAGTCATCATCTCCAGGCTCTTAAAGGGGTAGGTTTGGCTGCTGGTCTCACATATCAAAGAGCCAGCAAAGCATCAGACATCCTGTCCTGCCCACAGATAGTGGCATGTTCAGTCCCTTTCACTGCCCTTCTTCTCCCAACTGCCTGCAGAGACCTGCACAAAAAAGGTCGAGCAACACACACAGCAATGGTGTGGCCAACAGTGGGAAGAGAAGGAAGGGAAGAAAGGTGGGGGGTGGGGGGGGCAGAGGTGACAGAAGAAGAATAAGCATCAGGTGTCAGGGGAAGCCAGCCCCTAACACATCATTATGAGTCCGGTGGGCGCAATTGTATAGCGATAATAAATAAATATTATAGTAAAGTTACAGAGCATAAGAGAAATATTGAAATAAATGGAGTCAGACACAATTCATAGTAGCATACTCAGCTCAGCCCCGCTTGGTGGTCTACGTGGAAAGAGAGATATTTGATGCTAACCCAGGTTTTTATATTCTCTGGGGGCATGCAAGCCCCCTAATGACAGGTGAGGACCCATGTCACAGGAAGGGGATGTGCTATAGGTGATACAGTAATGAGAGGGGATGGTCTATGGAAATGCAATAGCAAGAGTAGAGATTGGGGGGTATACATGTGACAAGATGGGCTGATTCTAGTTTTAGGATGGCAGCCTAACCTTGGTCATCTTTGGATGGGTTTGACCTCTCTGGTGTCTCCTACAAGGAAACAGACAACTACTATCCTTATCAGAAGGGAGTGAATCCTACTTGTTGTGGGATAAGCAGTGGTGTCTGCTTGCACTAGATAGCTGATAACTCTTAGGGAGAATGACCCCTGATCTATTCCTGATGACCTCCAAGTGCATAGTCATTTGCAAGCAGCTGAGTTTGGAATATATTTGGGGTAGACAGCTTGGGAGAAATCCCTCTGTTTCCCACAATCAGGCACTTGGGGAGAGAAAGAAAATCTGCCATAAAAACAAACCAGCTTGGGGAGCTGATTAAGGCACTGTGATGTAATGAGGTAGATCAGGGAGGAGGTGTTGAAACCAAACCCAAACCACATCTACTGTCCTCACTAGTCTATTCTGACTCTCATAGGACAGAGTAGAGTTGCTCTGTGGGGTTTCCAAAAGGATATATCTTCAGGGGAACAGACAGTCTCATCTTCTTTGGAGCATCAGGTGGGTTTGAACTGCCAGTATTTGGGTTAGCAGGCCAATGCCTTCCTCACAGCACCACTGGGTTCCTTGAGGGTGTCAAAAGGGAGGTACAAAGACACAGATTCTTGGATTTTTCTTCAGGCAAGAGTGCACGATTAACGACAATTATTACTACTGGCAAACTCATACATAAAGAATGCTGTCTTTAGAAGCAACATCTGTACAGGTGGGATCAAATTTCCTAGCTTCTATTGGTTTGTCTACTGCTTCCCCATATCTGACATATAGTAGAAACCTGGTAAAAAATAATTTTTTTAATTGACCCAGAAAGGTAAAGAGGCTTGATCAAGGTCAGAGTCAGCTGGTATTCAAATTGCTAAGCCCTTTAATTTGGCTGAAATCCCTACTAGTCATTCCTCATGACCCCCTGAAATGACCTCACCATGCTCCTTGGATTCCCAAATATTTTTGTGCCAACCTTCCTCAGCTTAATAAGAACATAGAGGAACCATTCTCAGACTCAGGAGGCTGGTAGCACCTGGCAGAATTTCTGAGAAGAGTCAGGAAGCATTTTTGTAGAGGCTGTAGGCATGACACAGCCTGCCTGCTGATAGCTCTTCCTCCTTCCTCCCTAGGGAGCGTCAAATGAACTTAAAATTTGTGAGGATCCTGGACCAGGTTATTTTTAATCTTTCCTTCCCTACACCACTCCACATCTGGTTATCTTGACCAAACTTTTCCCAAGGTCTCAGCCTCAAATTCACTTTCCTGTGAAGCTTTCTACTCCTATAAAGAGTTACAGACTCTCCCAGCCCTCACCCCACTATCATGACTCCAGTTCTACCTTACAAATCCGGCTAGACCAAAGCATGTACACTGGTGCAGATAAGAGCTCTGGACACACAGAATTCAGGACAGATAACCCCCCTAGGAACAGTAATGGGAGTAGTGATACCATGAGGGTGGGGGAGAGGTGGGGTGTGAAAGGGGGAACTGACTGCAATGATCACTGTATAACCACGCCGCTCCCCAGGGGGTGACTGGGGGGCATGAACAACAAGAACTTGGGTGAATGGAGACAGCGGATTCTGTACAATATGAAAAATAATAATTAATAATTTATCAAGTGTTCATGAGGTAGGGAGGGTTGGGAGGGAGGGAAATAAAAGGAGTTGATACCAAGGGCTCACATACAAAGAAAATGATGATTGCAACATATGTACAAATGTGCTTGACAAAATTGATGTATGGATTGTTATAAGACCTGTAAGAGCCCCCAATAAAATGATTTACAAAAATAGAGAGTTTCAGACTTGGAAACTCAGAGGTAGTTAGTTCTACCCTGTCCTGTGTAAGGTTGCTATGGGTCAGAATCAACTCTATAGCAATGCGTATGGTTTTGGGAGTCAACCTTGAGATTCTTACCTCAGTCTTGCAGGCAATTGCTGGCTTTCCTGAGGTTTCTGCAGTACTTTACAAGTAATCTGAGGGATGGAATGATCTCTTGGTTCTCTCTACACCATCAAGTGAAATTTAAAATGACAATCGGTTGTAAGCGAAGGCATTCTTTTAAGAACCAATTTCTCTGCTCAACTCATATTTTTAGCTATGCTGTTTAGGAGGGAGTAGTGTTATGGTGTAGTTTTATGTTAGGTAGCTAGAGCTGGGACCAGGGTGTCTACTGGGCAGGCTCCAAATTCAGGCACATGAGGCAGGGAGGCAGTGCACTTAGGTGGGTGCAAACCAGGCCAGGTGGGCTTAATTCAGCCAATGGGGTCAACCAATAATGTCAACCACGCCTCCCAGCCGAAGCCACTAAAGGCCGAACCTGGAGACCACCTCCCTGTTTTTCTGTGGGGTCTCTCTCTCTCTCTCTCTCTCTCTCTCTCTCAATCCTTTCTTTCCCCCTTCCCCCTCTCTCCTCTCTTTCTCTTCTCTTCTCCTCTATCACCTTCTCTCCTTAATACAAACCCATTTGGATCAACAATCAGTCTTCGACATGAATTCTTTCTCCTGTGATGCCAAGAACTGAGGTATTTCCCACCCGAGAAACCTAACAGTTATGCTGTGATCCACATGGTTGGCAGTTCAAAACTACCAGCAGCTCTGAGAAAGACTGGTTTTTCTACTACCATAGACAGAGTTTCAGAAACTCAGAGGGTCACTGCAAGTCAACAGTGACTTGATGACAGTGAGTTTGGGTTTTATTTTTTGATTTTAGGGAGAGGGTTCACAGTTCACATACCAGCACACCTGCACAGAGATTGGTTCTGAAGAGGAGGAGGACTCCAGGCCCTAGGATTCAAGGGGTACTAGACTTAAGGTGTCCCTGAAAGCAAACTCAGATATGGTCAATTTTGACAGGAAAATTGGTAAAATACACAGAGAAAAAAGAAAGGTTGGTTAGATGCATTTTATCATAGCTGTATTGTGTAACAGCATGCACTCTTAAATGAATGAGGTCATTCTGTATGAATCCATTTGTAAGAATCTCCAAAATATAATATTTAATGAAATAGGCGATACAAAAGAGTAAAAAGTAAGCTTTACTTGGACATGCGTACATGATCATCAAAAAGAAACAGAAAGGCCATAGTTGCCTCCAAGGTGGAGATTCAAAGGCTAGGAAGCGAGTGGAGGGAATAATGGATTTGTTCTGGTGATCATCCTTTCCCCAGCTTCCTGGGTGACATAACAGCGAACTTCTTGACTACTACCTAAAAAGTTGGCAGCTGGAATACACCCAGAGATGCCTTGTGTTTTAGGGTAAGAGGATATCCCAAATCTCAAAGATAATTTATTAAATCTTAAACAGGACAAACACATGCCATCGAGATGAGGGGAGGGAAACTATTAGCAAGAGGTCTTATTGATATGTAAGGGTTATCTGAGATTCACAGACTTGAAAGGACATGGCGGCAGATCCCAACATCACAGTTCCAGGTGGGACTACAGAAGCAAGAATAGGACAAGGATTGGGACCTGTGTTAAACAGGACAGTTTACAAGAGTGGTCCAGGGCCAAACAACCAAGGCTTTGGGGGCATGACTCATGACCGTGCAGCCCAGAATGGCAGCCTCGATTCAAGGATACACTTAGGCAAGTCTCTAAGCCCCACCATGGGCTGCCTAAGGGGTAATCCACTTTCCAATGCCCTCTGCCTGGTGGCAAGAGTGTTCACATCCCTGGTCAATGGTCTGAAGGAATTCACTGGAAGCTTAATCCACGTGGGGACTGTGCAAATAGAATTTTGGCTTTCACTGTTATCCACATACTTCTGAAAATTGTGAATTCTCAGAATTTCAGTTGAAAGGTAGGCTTGATGATCTGCTTCTGAGGGGTCACTATGGTGCACACAGCAGGTCACTGTGCATGCGCACCGGAATCAGTTCAACAGCAGCCAACAGCATTCTCCCTTATGTTGCTTGATGTTTGTTTTATGCCCACATCTCCTCTCTCTCTCTCTCTCTCTCTCTCTCTCTCTCTCTCTCTCTCTCACACACACACACACACACACACTGGTATTTCAAAAAGTCCCTGAAAAATTCCATTCTCTTTTGATTCCTTGTTCCACTAACTTTTGGGAGCCTGCTTGTGTGCATATATGACACCATTTGTTTGCTGAAAGTGAGGAGGAATTGAACCACTTGCTGAAGATCAAGGATTGCAGCCTTCAATATGGGTTACAATTCAATATAAGGAAGACCAAAATCCCCAAAACTGGACCAATAGGTGATAAACAGAGAAAAGGGCTTCAGTTGTCAAGGATTTTGTCTTGCTTAGATCCACTATCAATGTTCATAGAAACAGCAGTCAGGCGATCAAAAGATGTATTGTAATGGGTAAATCTGCTGCAGAAAACCTCTTTATAGTGTTGAAGAACAATGATGTTACTCTGAGGACTAAGGTGCACATGACCTAAGCCATGCTATTTTCCATTGCATCATATGCATGTGAAAGTTAGACACTGAATAAGGAAGGCTGTAGAAGAACAGATGCATCGAATTGTGGTCCACCAGAAGACTACTGACAGTACCATGGACTGCTGAAGGACTGACCAATCTGTATCAGAAGAAATAAGGCCAGAGTGCTGCTTAGAGGCAAGGATGGCAAGACGCCATCTTACATACTTTGGACATGTTGTCAGGAGAGACCAGTCCCTGGAGAAGGACATCCTATTTGGTACAGTGGAGAAGCCATGAAACAGAGGAGGTCCTCGAAGAAGTGGATGGACTCAGTGGCTTCATCGGTGGTTCAGGCACAGGAACAATTGTGAGGATGGTGCACGACCCTACAGTGTTTCATTCGGTTGTATGTGAGGTCACGACGAGTCCAAGTGTCCTCAATGGCACGCAACAACAACTAGCCAGAGCAGAGAGGAGCAATCTGCCCTCTGGGACTTCCCTGGGAAGGTCCTCAATGGAAATTGGGAAAGTCTAAGACCCTATGGTCATGAGTTATAGTGGTCGGAAGGCCCCAGAACAAATCCAGTAAGCCTTTCTAATCTGTGATCGTCTCCATGTCTCCATAATGGCCCCATTCTCACTTATGTAGTCCTGCCTGAGAGAGTGATGAATTGCTCTGCCTCCAATCACATTTTTGTGGCAGATTTCATCCATTTCTATAATTAGCGACATGGCCACACAGCCTTTGGACCCCATTATGGCCTCATGCTTATGGTCTCCTTCATCTAAATCATTTCTCCTACTTTTGTCTTTCTTCATTAATTGAATATCTGAGATACATATGGAAGGGGCATTATCTCTACAATAAGAGAAAGGGATGAGGTGGTGGTGGTATGGAGTGGGGTGGCACACCATCTCAGAGAATGAGAACAGCTGTTTCAATGGTTCCCACTGCAGTGTGGAAACTGCAGGTACACTAAAAGAGGACAGCAATGACAGCATTAAGGTCTTAGAGCTTAAGGACTCCCTCCCTCCTTAGGCCTCTCTTTCAACTATAAAATGTAGCTCTAAAATGCAGAGCTTCTCGGACACAGCTTGGAGGAAGCCTGTGGATCCAGGAAAGCCCCAATCTCAGCAGAACCAATTTGGCAATCCACAGGTCTGATTTTTGACCAGTCAGCTCACTTGGTCTAGCTCACTTGGTCTAGATCACTCAATTATGTTCACATAAACTACAACAAACAGGTTCACACTGTCACCACATTTTCTATATAAGAAAACTGGAACAGAAATAAGCTGCCAAATTACTTGGCTTCTTATAAAAGAAATAGCCAAGTGAATGTTTGGGAAAACAACAGCTCCCGCTATGTGGCACAGGGAGCCCTGGTGGCATAGTGGTTTTCACTTGGGCTGCTACCCACATAGTTCAAAACCACCACCCGCTCTGAGAGAGAAACGTTAGGGCTTTCTACCCCTGTAAAGAGTTGCAGTCTCAGAAACTCACAGGGGCTGCTCTACCCTGTCCAATAGGGTTGCTGAAAGTCAGGGTTGCTGTGAGTCACAAAAGATGCAATGGCAGTGAGTTTTCAGTTTGATTATTAAGCAAAATTATCAAATTCTGAAACTATTGTTTCTCAATCTATCCTCCATCAAGATCTACCTAAACACTTTTAAAAAATTAAGTCATTTTATCGGGGGCTCTTACACCACTTATAACAATGCATACATCAATTGTATCAAGCACATTTGTACCTACGGTACCATCATCATTTTCTTTACACTTGACCCCTTGGTATCAGCTCCTTTTCCCCCCTTCTCTCCCACTCTCCCACCCTCATGAAACCTTGATAAATTATACTTTCATATTTTACAATGTCCAAGGTCTCACTTCACCAATGTTTCTGTTGCTTGTCCCCCTGGGGTGTGAGCGTTAATACATCAATCATTGCTATCAGTTCCCTCTATCTCATCCCTACCCTCATGTTATCACTACTTCCATTACTGTTCCTGAAGGGTTTATCTGTCCTGGATTCTGTGTGTTGAGAGTTCTTATCTGTACCAGTGTACATGCTCTGGTCTAGCCGGCTTTGTAAGGTAGAGCTGAGGTCATGATAGTTGGAGGGAGTGAGCGGGAGAGGAAGCATTGAAGAACTAGACAAATGGTATGTACTGTGGTATGAGTTGGGGTGCCAGCCCCCCACCAGTAATCTTGGGTTCAATAAGCACAATTGTATGGTTGAGATATATAAATATTATATTAAAGTCACCGGGAGCATGAGCGATAGAAGAGACATTACAATAATGCAGTCAGACACAATTCATGGTAGCATGCTCACCTCCTGGATGGCCATGATCTTACCAGCCAGGTCCACGCTCAGTGTGGACCAAGGGAGGTGGGATGGAGACTAGGCAGGAGGCTCAAGGACTGGGCTGGTGGCTGGAGCCCCAGCACAAGGCGGGCTTCCCCAGACAAATGGCGCACAACGTGGGACAATATGAGTTATATTCCATATAACAATTATATGGCCCCATTGGTATGTAGAGTGAATTTGAAAATTGTGTGAAGTGAGGATCCGGTGTGGGGATCGACAGAGAAGTAGTGGAAATAGTGAATTAGAATTTTAAAGAGGATAATGGGAGCAAGGTAAAAGTAAACCTGAAACTTATGGTACCATGCTCTCTACTTACTGAAAAGACAAGGTGTAAAAGTAACGAAGAAAAAGATACAATGTTTTCTAAAAGTAGTAAAAAGGTATAATTCATGGTTCTCAGAGGAAGGAACTTTTGATTTAGAGACCTGGGAGGAGGTCATTGTCAACTTAAAGGAAGCACAGAGATGGGGAGAGTATCCCTATGGAGAAGTGGTCTCTGTGGGTACAAGTTAAGATGGTTTTAAAACTTTTGCAGGAGGAATTGAATAAGGATGAACAGTCTAGTGAGAAGTCTTGTGTCTATTCAAATCTAGCAAAGCAAGCTAAAGTGTCTGTGAATAAGCATGATTTAGGTTATGAAACTTTAGGAAAAACTGAAAAGGCAGGGATTGGTTTGTTATCTAAAGCCTCCAATTCTAGAACAGAACCTCATTGCCAAAGCCTGTATGCTCTCGCGAGACTGCAGACTCCGAAGGTTTAAAGGTGATACAGTACTAGAGGCAGTGGATTGCAAGATCCAAAGCATGGCTATTAAACAATCCCAGGAAGCTCCCTTGCTTTCAAAGGTAGAGAAAGCCAAGAAGCAGAACAGGCAACGTCTAAGATGCCCAAATTTAAATCAGATGAGAAGCAGTGAGAACGGGTTTCAGGCAGATGAGAAGATTTTAGGCAGAGCTAAAAGAATGAGCCTGAGTCAGAAGGGGACATAGTAAAAGCAACTGCTCTCCTGCTGGAATTTAGTGTAAGAAAGGCCAGAGATTGTAAAACAATCAAGCAAGCCAGCCCTGAAGGTAGAGAGATTAGCTCCAAAGAAATGCAAACTAGGAGAGCTAGCACAGAAGGTGAAGTTCAGGAAGTGGAACTCCAAGATATCCAGATTGAAAAGAGTAGCTCAGAGAATAGACGTAAAGAAGCAAAGTATAGGAAAGCACCTTTACTCTCCAGAGTAGGAAGAGGGATTGCAGAAGAAGATTTAGAATGCAAGATGTCTTATCCTGTTAGAACCAAAAGGAATTCACAGTGCCTTTGCCTTTTAAGTTGCTAAAAGATCTCAAGCAGGCAATCAATGACTACGGCCCAGACTCACATTTTGTAATTAGCATGATAAGGGCTCTAGCAGAGTCTGACAGCTGGACCCCTACAGATTGGAAAGCTTTAGTGAGAATTTGTCTTTACTCTTCAGAATGCTTGTGATATCAAATGCTATGGAAGGAAGCAGCCCTTGCAAGAGCTGGGAAGAATGCTGAGGATGGGATAGATATAGGAATTCATCAATTGCTAGGGGATGCAAATTATATTACAGTTGAGTCTCAACTACAGTTTACTGAACAGACAATAGGACAGATACATGAGGTTTGCTTAAGGGCCTGGGAAAAGATAATTCCATCAGAAGAGAGAACGCCGCGTTACAGGGCTATAAGACAACAGAATATGATGAGCGTTACGCTGACTTTGTGTCCCGACTGGAAGATGCTATTTCCAAATGTGTGAAGAATGTTCAGGCAGTAAGAGACCTAGTGCACAAGCTATCTTATGATTTCTCTAATAAGCACTGTAAAAATGCCTTGCATCCCTACAGCGAACAGGGCACTTTGCTGGGTTATTTTAGGATATGCAGGAATGTAGAGGCAGAGGAATACAAGGCAGACCTCATGGCAGCTTCATTGGCAAACTATATCAGACCTGGAAGAAAGTGCTTTAGTTGTGGGAAGACAAGTCATCTTCAAAAGAGTGTAGGCAGAGCAGGCTGCGGCCAATGTCAGAGCATGGGCCAGGACCATGGAGATCGGGTTTAAACGAACCTGAACTCTGCCTCCATTGTAGGAAGGGAACTCATTGGGCGAGCCAATGTCGTTCAAAAATCAACCGTGAAGGGTCGCCATTAGCAAAGACTTCCCGGCGGGAAAATAGTGGAAGAAGCTTGATGCAGAGCCCTCATAGCAGAGCGTGGTAGGCAAGGTGTCTGCCTACTGGAGCAAAGAAGATCTTTGAGAGAAATCGCCTTTATCTAGCAGCCTCACAGCAGGAGAACAGACCTAGCCAAAGAGGCAAAAACCTAGTCTCTGTTCTCACTGCAGTTGGTTTGAATAACCAAGAGATGGCTCAGAAGCCTTCACAGGAGCTTGATCCTCAAAAGCAGGGACCTCTTATTGAAAGATTAATACAGTTTCTATCAGGAAGATTTAACCTTAGTACTCAAGAAATTAAAATTGATACTGGAGTTGATAAGAGTTGTAAGAAAAAGCCCAAAACTGTGATTGAATCAGAAACGAAGAGCAGTAATTGGGGTCCACTACCTAAAAGAACTATAGGAAGTTTATTAAGAAAGTCCAAAAAAAAAAAAAAAAAGAAAGTCCAACATAAATTCTCAAGGTGTTGCTGGAGTTATTGGTCAGGATTGTGAAGAAGAAATTAAGGCAGTAATGAGTTCTGATATACCATGGTTTGTAAAAATGTAGGATCGCTTAAGCCAATTTTCCCTTCCTTGCATTTCTAGAGTAAAAATTTATACCTATCAGGAAAGAGTACTTGAGAAGTTTGACCACCCTATAAATCAAGCAGTCTTCTGGACTGCTGTTGTGGAGAAACAGCGCCCCCACATGGAATTAGAAATGGAAGGAAAAAGGTTTGTTAACTGTGGATGCCGGGTCATTTCCTTAGGGCATTCAGGGGGGCCTAAGGCCCTCCCATTAACTTCCCCTAAAGCCAGCATAGAGGGAATGAGTGAAGTTAACCAAGACAGAATATTGCAAGGTAAAATCATACAGTGTGAGAAGCCTGAAAGGCAAAACGGCTCAATTGAGCCTATAACCTTATTGGTAAGCCTGGAGAAAAAAATGTCTGCTTGGTAAGTTACTTCAAGATCAGCTGAACAAATTTATTAAGAATTTTTTCAGTCTTTCAAAGTATGATAAGAAGTTCTCCCAATTAGTTAGCTCTCTTAATTCTCTGAGGGATGGGAGCCAGTATTTACATAACAATGAAGGTTATCTAACTAGTACTTTTACTGGTTCAAGATCTAGCAATGCTTTACTATTTAAATTGTTAAAACAGAAGGAGGAGAAGAGGAATCTTATGTGTGACAAAGTTCATTTACTCATTTTAACTAAAAAATTTTTCTCCTTACTAAAAGCTTGTAATAAAATTAGGGAAGATAAACACGTTTTCAATTCTACAGAGAAAATTGATCCTAAGAAATCTGAGGATGATGGAAACTGTGTTTGGGATCCAGGTCCATTCACCTGGAGAAAAGGCTATGCATGTATGTTTTTTACAGAATAAAACTGATGGACTCCCTTTAAAAGGACGCAACCACCTTTGGAGAAAGATGGACAAGGAAGAGATGGAGAGGCCAACCAATATTAATCATAAATCCTTTTTTCAGGTTAATGATACCCCAAAGAGAGGGGCTATTTCTTTATATTTTCACAGGCAAAGGAGATAGGTGGATTTCTCTTCAGCCAGCAAGGCCCAGAAGAAAGCGGGTCACTGTTATTGAAGTTATTCAAAACGGCAAGAAGACCTCGAAGATTCCTGAGAATGGCGATTGCTGACTGCTGAGATATTTCTTCCATTGCTGACGCTGTCTAAGAGACACTCTGGGATGCTATCATAACTGAACATTTTATACAATGTGACTGGAATATTACTGCAGACTGCTTTGCTGAAAGGTCAAGATTTTGAATTTGTCAATGCTATAATGTGATTGGAATGTAACTGATTTCTGTATAACCACTTATCCTTATAATAAGACATTGCATGATTGGAATTTGATTAGGAAACATTTGCAAGGGTTTAAGGGAAACATTTCATTAGATATTGATCAGCTTAAAAAGGATATTTTCTATACATTCAAAGACAAGCTTGAGGCTTCTCCTGGCTCTGATGTGATTAAGCAATTGAGGAGTAGCATGGAAGGGTTGGACCCGCGAGCTTGGGGGCAAAGTACTTCACATAGCTTAAGTTCCAGTCTGACTGTGTTTTTTATCATAATTGTGATGCTTGCAGTCTCATGTCACTTCTATAGGAAGCTAATAGATATGAAAAGAGACCATGTTGCCTCCGTGACACTATTGAATCTTAAACATAATGCAGAGAGGGGAAATGTGGGATACTAGCACCAAGGGAAATAATACTGGGACTTATTCCCTGACTGGTACAGAGGGAATCTGGGAGACTAATGTTCCATGGCTGGAAGACCACCACTCTGTTAGTTGGAGATATACTCCAAGTTCATGTTCCTGCGGTAATCTATCATTTCCACAGATTCTCCCTTAAAGCTGTGCTGCCTTAAAGTGAGCGCATGGCTGATACATTCTCCCTATAGAAGCAGACATTCCTATTTGGCTCTATTTCTTCCCACCGCAGTATCCAATCTCTCTCATACCTTCCTCCAATAACAGATGGGAATAAGGGGACTTTACCCCCAGTGGCTGGATTCTAAATGTTTCTATCAAGCCTGAATTTTTGGCTATATTAATTGGATCATGAAGTTTTGCCTTTACAGCTTTAAATGTATAGAAAATGATTTAAAAACACGTCAGTCACGCCCACCACAGGTTTCCCGCTCCTAAAACTCACTTCCGTGCAAAAAGACACCTGAGTGGCAGGCGGGTTGGGCCGCCCGCGTAGACTCCACGGCGCCAACGCCGCTCTCCGCTGAGGCGCCCTCAGGAGGCGCCCGAACGCGCCCCGCCCCGCCCCCCCCCTGTTGGGGACGTCCGGCGGAGCCTCAGCAAGGCATCCCGAGGGCGGCCAGGCTCGGGCTCGTTCTTCGAGCCGGCAGGAAGCGCAGCACCGGCGCCGGAGCCTCCGGCCGGGATCTCCAAGAGCTAGCCGCCGCGACCCCCCGCCCTCGGCCGCCCTCAGCCGCGCCGCATCCGGGTCCGCTGCCGCTCTCACCTGCGCGGCGCCCCGCCCCGCGCAGTGCGCTCCGGATCCGTGTGCCGTCAGTAGCCCCAGCCGCCGCGACCGCCCCGCGCGGTCACCTCCCGCCTGCCCGGCGCCGCACTGCGCCCGCCCGCCGCCCGCCGCCCACGGCCAGGGCCCGTTCAGCCGCCCCCGCCGCCCGGACCGGCGGAGCACGTGCGCCCGCGCCTCCCAGCGAGCTGCACGGCCGGCCGGGGCCTCCAGCTGCCTTTCTGGAGCCTCTCCTGGAGGGTCCTGAGGGACCGCAGAGCCCCCGGACCCCTGCCTTCTGGAGCGGCCCGCAGCCGCCTCGCGGGGACCCCTCTGCCTCGGCGTTCCCTCGCAGCCCTTCGCCCCACTTGTGCCCCGCGGCGCCGCAGACCCCAGAACCCCCTTCCTGAGCGTAGGAGTGCGGGGATGTTGACCCGCACCGTCGATGGCCGTTGAAAGGCTGAAGTTCCCACTTCCAAGTTCAAGAATATTCTGTGTGTTCATTTTTGTGATAACAGCTAACACTTGGCTGCAGTTTCATCGGTTAACCAATTCTTTTCGTATTCTGCTCGCCTGTTCGCTTTTGTCTCAACCAGGAAATGTCACGCCCCTCATTCTTGGATCACAGTTGAATTTTTTATTGATTATAAACCCTAATGTCGACTTACTGTAAAGCACCTGTACGAGGAAGCTTCAAAAATTCATGGGAAATTATCTTCTCTTTTCATTCCTTTCTCCCACGATCTTTCCGAAGCTCCCGCGTGTTGTGATGCCAGTGTACAATTAGTGAAGCCACTCTGGCAAATAATTCAGTAGTCTGGGATATAATTTAGAACTATATGCTATGCAAAGCAAAGGTGGCAAAACAATCCAGTGGTAAAGGAATACTTTGGTTAATGAGTGGTTGAATTGGCTGAATTTACAAGAAATCAAAGGAAGGAGCATACTACATTCAAAAATAAACTCCAGGAGGATTAGAGCGATAAAATATTCAAAGCATTAAAAACTTAGTGGGATTTATTTTCGAGGGTAGCAATTTAGCTTTAGTGAGGTGGAAACTTTAAGCAAGACACGAAGGTTCATGTCTTTAAAGGAAAGATAAAGCTATTTGACTATATACAGATGTTTTTACCTTTTAGCATGGTATCACAATGACAAGAAAAGTGTTTTAAAAGAACAATTGGCTATGCAAAACGCATGGCAATCTAACATAAAGTTTCTATAAATTATTTTTCCAGACAAATTGCTCGGTTCTATATGTTTTTAATACAGGCAATGCATACACAC
The DNA here is from genome assembly GCF_050624435.1 of Tenrec ecaudatus. Classification (NCBI taxonomy): domain Eukaryota; kingdom Metazoa; phylum Chordata; class Mammalia; order Afrosoricida; family Tenrecidae; genus Tenrec; species Tenrec ecaudatus. Next base: position 886,668 of record NW_027457659.1, read on the forward strand.
AGACAACTAACAGAAGAGAGGTTCATAAGCATGATTCATAAACATTGAAAAGATGCCTAATGTCATTGAAAGCCCTGGAAACATAAAGGGTTGAGATATAAATATTAAAGTCATTGGGAGCATGAGAGATAGAAGAGATATTACAATAATGCAGTCACACACATATCATGGTAGCATTGCTCACCTCAGCCCCACTTGGTGGTCCACATGGAGAGAGGGGGAAGGGAAGGAGGACAAGGGGAATTGGAAACGGGAGGGTAAAGACATACATCACAGGAAGGACTTGGACTATGTTATACAGCAGTGAGAAGGGGTGGTCTAGGGGCATACATGCAATAGGAAGAGGAGGGACTGGGGGTATACAGGTGACAAAATGGGCGGATCCTACATTTAGAATGGCAGCTTAACTTTGACCTGTTTTCTGGATCTCCATATGAACCATTATCAGTAGGGTGTGAACTCCACCTACTGGAACCAAGCTAATGGTTCCAAGTTTTAGAGAAAAGCAATCCATTGTCTCCACCAGCAGGGAGCAGAGACTGCAGTCTGGCAGCATTGCCTTGAGGGACCTTGCAAGCATCTGGCCCACACACATTATCCCTCTAGTAGGAATCAACCCAGTTAACTTACATTGGGGCTTTTAATCTCCAGACTATATATTTTTATTGGAGTAGAAAGCCTCATCTTTCTTCCCTGGAGCTGGCTGGTGGTTTTGAAGAGTGAAACCTTGTGGTTAACCGCCCAACCCATAACCTTCTATGGCACTAGAGCTCCATGACTCTGAACTAGCAACGTAAAATGCTTTGCCCTCAGGCAGAGTTTGTTTGCTTCCACCCACTCCTCTGGCCAGCCTGGTGAGGAGTAGTCTAGCCCTCAAGAACTTGCCTGAGTATGCCCTTGATGGGAATTGGGGTACTGAGGTTGCACGTTCATGCCCTGACCAAGATGGTTGGAGGGCCCTGAACCAGTCCTGTAAACTTTTCTAGTCTGCAATAATGTATTTACTCCAATCATGGTCCCTTTCCCATTTCTGTAGTCACATTTCCAACTGTGATGGTCTGATCTGCTGGGAACTTGACTTTTAAAGGGGCTTCCTTTGTTTTCCATGTGACCGAGCTGTTGTGAATCCTTCAGTCCCCATTATGGCCTCATGCTTACGGTCTCCCTCAACCAGATGATTTGTTTTTTCTGGACTTTGTCCCATTCAAGATTTAACAAGGGGGTCTCTGTAAATTATATTTGAACTTCGAGTCTTCTCCCTGATCTAAAACAATGCACACAAAAATATATACCAATTCGATCATTTCTACATGTACAATTTGCTAACATTCATTATATTTCTGAAATTATGTAGCCATTCTCACTGTCCTTTTCCAATTCCAAATTTCCATCACACACATAAGCTCACTGCCCCTTAAACTTTTCACCTAACCTTCCAAGTTCCTGTGTCAATCTGATCACAGACAGATTATTCTTTAAAAGAGCACAATGTCTAAAGCAGATCTTCTTCACTGATTCAGCTTTTGGTTGGCTTTAAAAAGACTTTACAAAAATCAAATCTGCTGCTATCAAGTTAATGCTGACTCATAGTGAATACCCCCTATGGGCTTCTGAGACTGTAACTGTTTACAGGAGTAGAAAGGCCCACCTTTCTCCTGCAGAGCGGCTGGTAGTTTCAAACTGCTGAGCTTGTGGATCGCAGCCCAACATGAGTGCCCAGCAAAGAGCACCCAGAGAAACTGAGCCCCACATCCTTAAGCCACATGAGCCATGGAGTCGGGCAGAGTTGAGATGCAGTCCTCCCCAAAGCCTTCAGAAACAACAAGAAGCCTTCAGAGACATCAAGAAGGATCACTAACTCTTTTGGTAGCCAAAAGAACGATCAGCCCCATAGTCAAGAGGCAGGACAAGTATCAGTGGCTCTGGCCAGACTGGAGGGGCTCACTCAAGGCCATTCCAGGCCAGGGCCAGGTACCTGTGTCTGGCTTCGAGTACTCCAGGCACAGAATCTCTGACTCATGGGCCTCCACCTTCAGCATTTCACTCAGGAACTGCAATTCGTGGACCCTGCAAAATGAGAAGAGAGGAGAGGCCGTTCAGTGCCAGGCAGCGGGGGGAAAGAATCATCACCCACCCCCTTCCACCTTTTCCTCTCCATCAAGAGCTGTTTTACTTTACCTTTTGGGTTGAACCTTTAGAAAAATGAGTCAAGATATGTCACATTCAACTCTCTCACCTGGTCTCCCTTCGTATTAATGTTTTATGCACTACAGTACACAGTGATAAGGACCACGGAGGTCACACTGGTACAACATTATTAGACTTTATTTAAATGTCACCAGCGGGGGTTGCTCTGAGTTGGAATCAACCCAATGCCAATGAGTTTGTTTCTTTATCCCACGAATGTACTTCTTCTGCTCCAGGATCCCAGGAGCCCCCACGGCACATGGGTGTCATCTGTCCCAGTCTAGAACGGCTTTCAGTCTTTGCTTGTCTTTCCTACCCTGACACCTGGGAGAGTGTGATAAGTTACTCTGGCAGGTGTACCTCAAATGAAGGTTGCCTGATGTTTCCTCATGACTATCCTAAGTTCCTTATACATTTGGGTCAAGAATACCAGACACAATGCTAGGAGGAGGCTGCATGGAAAAACAGAACTAAAAGAAACTTTCCATCAACGTTGGTTGTTGTTGTTCAACATTTTATTGGGAGTTCTTAAGAGTCATAACATTTTCTGGGAACATTTTGAAACCTCTCAGTGTACCCTCTCACCAGATTCATGCTGCTGCCACGGGATGTTAACCTTAATGACTTGGCTAAGGGTGGGTTTTGCCGTTTCTTCATTGTCAAGTTAGTATCTTTCCCTTGGAGATAATAAATTTTGTCCCCAACCCTTTTCAGCTAAACCCTCCTGAACCTCTGTCCTTGGGGGCCTAAAGTTCCCCCATCCTGTCCCCTGGAGGCAACGGCTTGTCCCATAGCAAGCAAGTCATAATGATTAGCTCTTGTCTTTAACAAGTAAAGGAATATACATTAACCAAGCACCTAGTAAGTACTAGGCATTCTAAATCTCCCACTTACATTGTCTCCTGTTCGTAAAAATCAAATGCATCAGGTATGTCATTTCACAATTGCAGAAACTAAGGTTTGGTCAAGTTCAGGAACATGTCCAAAGAGGCCAAGCTAAGACTGCACAGGGGCATACTGAAAAACGTCTGAGATGAGTCAGCACTAAAATCCCCTCCCATCCTCAGAGCCAATTAACAGATACGAAGGGACCCAGGGGCACAGCTTGGGGAGCAAGGGTGCTGGAGGAAACAAATTCCACACTTGAGGAACCCCAGCTCCTAATGGTAGGCCAGGAAACACGGTCAGTCTCAGCAGACCTGGCCCACGTACCTCTACACTCCAGACGCAGGAGGAATGATACAGAGCTGAATACACCTTGCCCACTTTCTTGGGGCCCTTCACACCCCAGACATAAGTACTATGGTCATTGTACACACAAGACAGCCACGGATTTGCAGGATCAAAGGTCAAGGTGATGGTGTCCCGATACTTCGCATTGGCCACTCCAGCGAAAAGGCGACTGAGGAAAGAGGGGGTCAGGGTGTCCAGGGCAGACAGGGCAAACTGGTGAGTTAGCGCTAATGCAAAGGGGCACTAAAGGGAGGAGCAGCAGGTTGGCCAGCAGTCACTGGAGAAAGAACGCAGCGGCTGGCCTGGCATTCCTTGCCATGGGGCTCTGCAAAAGAACACAAGCTATTTCATAGCCCCCAACATCAGGCGGGGACAGTGTGTGGCCGTGATGCAGCCAAGCAGATGTCAGGCCCTTCTAGACTCACGTCAGAGGAAAAGGAAGGGCACTGTGCAAACCAGTCATGGTCATATATCATTTCCTGCCATTTGCAGATTTAGCCCACTCCTTCCCTGAATGAGAAATTAATATACCCAACTGCAGAACTGCCCCGCTTCCTGGCAGCACTGAAACCAGAGCAAAGCTTCACTTCCTGCAATCACCCAACCCAAGGCCCGAGGCTACAATAAGACCCTCCTACCTTAGCTGCTACCCAGGACCACCCTGAGGGAGAAAGGCCTGCTCCGTCAGGTTTCCAGCCTCTCTCAGAAACCCTAAGGAACTGCCCGTCTGTCCTAGCTGTGGTGTTTACAGGACAATGCATTACCACACTGCAGACTCAGATTACCACGGTTGCCCACAGTGAGCAACAAATGCTAAAAGACCCACCTGTGCTTGACTGCAAGGGTCTTCCCAGAGGTCTATGTGTGCCCTCCTCTCCTTGCAGCATGCCAGGGACGGCCTGGCACAGAGTGGGGCTCTGACAGGACTCAGGGGCCCACCCACACCGCTCACCTGGCCTCTGTGATGCTGGCAATGTCTGTGCCCAGGGCATGGGGCCGGGGCAGCGTGCTGAGGAAGTGCAGGTTGAAGGGGTTGAAAAGGCACACGGTGCCGTCAGCACAGCCGCAGAAGATGTAGTCCTGGCTCACCGAGATGCAGTGGGCCACTGTGGTCTGTGAGCACAGAAGCCACAGTCAGCAAGGGCGTCTGTCCACTCCTTCACCGGACACCTCAACAGCCATGAGCCAAGAGGCAAGGACAAGCGCAAGGCAGGCCAGCTGCCCTGGGCAGAGCCCCTCAATGCCCCTCCCTCTAACAGCAGCTGGCCAGAGGGCCCACAGCCCCGTGCAATTAGGGGGAAGGAGTCAGCAAGCCTTATAAGGCACCTGAGGTTTGGGCAAAGACACACCCAGAAAAGGCCGGCCCAGAGAAAGGCAGCAGAGGCAGCGGACAGGGCCAGCACACTTACTGTGATGCTGTCTGTGTGCTGAGCAGAAGAGGAAAGCAGAGGAAGAGGCAGAGACAGAGAGGGCGAGCAAGCAGAGAGGTTCCCAAACACATTCCTCCGCCTGGGGCCTCCCCCAGCGTGCATGCAGACTCAGGTGCCCTGGAGCCCGGAGGTGACAGACGGGAGGGTGCCGACAAAGCATTCACTTACACTCAGCTCCACCCACTTGTCCAACAGTCTCCGGGTCACTGAACTCGCACAGCTGCCCAGAGGATGTGATACAGAAGGTGCTGTCAGTCTTCTTCCCGCAGCCACAGTCTACATCAGTGAACAGGTTGTTCCGCAGGTTCCCCCAGCAGCCCAGAGCGGCCCAGCAGGGGTACAGTGGCATTCACCTGTGGAGACACACCACAGGTGCCACCCACACACCCTGCAGGCTACCCCCTGGAAAGCAGGCCCTGGGGAGGGAGGGAGAAGGCTTCCCTTGCATATTGACATAGCACCTGGCCCAGCTGAGACTTCCAAGGGGCTTTTGAGCATGCAGAAGGGGGCGCAGGTGGAACATATCTGGGCAGACCCCACCCTAGTGGCTACTTGCTACCTCACCTTTGAGGTCTTGCTGTCATCGAGGTACCAGAACTTGATGTGCCGGTTGCCTGCAGTGACAAAGTAGCTGCAGTCCTCAGAGAAGGATACTGCTGTCACCTGACTGGACACCTTGTTGGAAGCCACTACAATGTTTTTCTGGAGAGAAAGTCAAGGGAAATCAAGGCTCTGCTTCTAGGAGCTGAGGGAAAAGAAACTTACACACTGAAGGTTAGACAAGCTGTGAACTTGACCTCTCCTTCTGCCCCTTCTTCAGCATCCTAGATACCCAGTTGCTCCTTTCTGCTCAGAGTTCTCTAGAAAGGGACTGAGGCCAGCAGGCGGAAGTAAAGGCCACCGGTCAGCAGTTTCTTGGCTCCCCTCCCGGCCCCGCCTGTCCTGAGGCCAGCAGCCCACTCACCTTCCAGGCCCAGACATTGACGATCATGTCATGCTGGTAGCCCACTGAGACAATGTACTTGGCACTGGATGAGAAGGCCACACATGCCATGCCATACTTATGCTCCTGAAGCTCCGCCACCAGGCTGCGCTCCGACACGTCCCATCACCGCACAGCAGGCATGTGTCCACTCTGCAGGGACCAAAGACCCCGAAGTAAAGGCCAGAGGCTATCAAAAGAGATAGTGTCTGGGGTCTTAAAGGCTTGAAGGTGAGCAAATGGCCATCTGGCTCAGAAGCAAAAAAGCCCACATGGAATAAGCACACCAGCCTGTGCGATCACAAGGTGCCAAAGGGACCAGGTATAAGGCATTATGCACAATATATATATATATATATATATATATATATATATATATATATATATATATATGGTATAAGGCATTATGTGTGGTCCCGTGGTGCTGACCCACACGGCGTCACCGTGAGTTGGAATGGACTCCTTAGAAACGGGTTTAGTAAGCAGCACAAAGAGGAAACTCCTTGGTGAACTGGAGGACACGGTAGCTGAAACCATGGGCTCCAACATACTACCCCTGAGGCTGGCAAAGGACTGGGCAGTGCTGCCTTGTGTTGCAAAGAAGGTCCCTGTGATGTCAGAATGACTGGACAGCACTAACAACAACAAAGGATGTCAGGCCCCTTCACTTCCCCAGACCACAGACCAGGTTCAAAGACCCGCATGCGAGTATAGTTTCACAGTTAGACGTGTTTAGAAAAAATAATGTTTGCAAAAGTAAAATCTTGGTTTACATTTTACAGAGCATGCACAATTAGTAGAACTCTTAAGGTCCACCGGAACCTGTTTAGGGTCCCCTCCACTTGCTCACCACCGATAAGTCGATTCTGACTCATATTGATCCTACAGGAGAGGTTAAAATTTCCCCTGTGGGTATTTCTGAAACTGTAGCTCCTTATGGGAATAGAAAGCCTCCTCTTTCTCTGCAGCTGGTGGGTTCAAACTGCCAACCTTGTCTTTAGCAGCTCAGGACTGACTTGTATCTCTATGAAACCAAAATCTACCTCACTGCCAGGGAGGTGATGCTGACTCATAGTGACCCTATGAGGCAGAGTAGATCTGTCCCTGTGAGTTTCTGAGACTGTAACTCTTTATAGGAGTAGACAGACTCTTCTTCCCACGGAGTGGCTGGTGGTTTCAAAGTGCTGACTTTGGTGTTAGCAGCCCAACATGCAAACACTATGCCACCAAAGCTACTTTTGTACCCCTATAAGTAGATAAATATTTCTCTTATATCTGTGTTTCAACCAAAGGCATGGCTATAAAGGAAAAAAGGCCATGAGTGTCAAGAATGATTTGAAAATGTGGAGTTCTTTTGGGAAAGGATATATATATACTTGTGTAAATAAATAGAATTCTGACGGCAAGAGTGGTCAGGAGTTGGACTGTTAATCTCAAGGTCAGCAGTTTGAATGACCAACCGCTCCTCTGGAGAAAGAGGAGATTTTCTACTCCTCTAAGAATCACAGTCTCAGAAACCCACGGGGGCCATTTTACTCAGTCCCATGGGCCTGTGAGTTGGAATGGACTTGATGGCAGTGAGGGCATGTAAATATGCAAACACCCACCTCGGACTTAGGATTTGACCTGCTCCCTCAGCCCCGTGAGCATCTGCAGCCATGGACTTGGCCTTCTGTGAAGAACCCATTAGTGCACCACCACAAAGAGAATGAGTTTCCTCTGTGTCAGTCCATTACCCTGCCAACGTTCAGGATGGAGCCAACACCCTTGGTCTCCCAGAGAAATTGGCTCAACATACCCCTGATGTGGTTGCATGACATAGGACACTCATGCAATGCACTGCATGTGCTCTATTTAATGCACTATCACCAACAAGTCTACATGGGTGGTAACTCTGAAAACCTTGCCCAAACAGCTGGCTTCACCAAAGTATATGGAGTCATGTGGAGTCGTCGACCAGTTCGACTCTGCACTGGCTGTACGTTGGCTTTGCCAAGGGGGCTTTCTCACTGACCGTGACCTGAATCCTGCTTCCACTAAGTCTTGTTTCATTGGTCTGGGATGGCGCCAGGCCAATGGGAGGCTTGAAAGCTCCTAAGGGATTCCAAAGTATGACCAAGGGTGAACACTACTGCTTTTGGCCATCACATCCGGGAAGGCCCTTGGGACTTTGCCACTCAAAGTATGATAGGTCAAGGAACCAGCAACATCAGCATTAGCTTCTCCCATGCTAATGCCATCGAGTTGATGCTGACTCATAGTGACCCTACAGGACAGGGTAGAACTGCCCTTGTGGGTTTCCCAGACTGTCACTCTTGCCCGGAGTCTACAGCCTCATATTTCTCCCAAGGAGTGGCTGGTGGTTTAGGACTACTGTCCTTGTGGTTAACAGCCCAAGAGTACCAGGGCCTCTAGAACTGCTGGATCCTAGACCCCCCACCCTGAACCCACAAAATCAGAATCTGCCCCCCAGCCCGATTTCCAGGAACCTGGGTAAGTGCATGCATGTGAAAGTTTAAGAAATACTTCCTTAGAAACCATTACTTTCCAGAACAAACTCCTCCTGCCAGAGGTGCATAAATGGAAGCCCATTAGGCCATGCTCGCCTAGAAGCAATTTGAGGTCTCAGTGCTCCTATATCCTGGCTGTCATCCAGATTTCCTTATTCTCACCTGGACTGTTGTCACTGCAGCAGGTATTGGTGAGTCCTCAGCACGAACAGCCCCAAATTAGGTCTAGAGACACAGCTCCCATTTCAGAGTAGTACAATCCACAGTTTACTGTAGAGTTTCTGGCTTTTACTGGCTTGGGGTAGGGTCTAGTGGGAAACGCATCTTAGCAAGAGCCATTATGTATTCTGGATGTGCACAATGAGTTTGTCCTGAGGCATATTTATGTCTGATGTTGTTATGTATTCTCTTTCTATCCCATGCAACGTTATTTTTTTTTGAAAATTTATATTTGCTTTTAATTACCCAGACATATAAGTGATTTATAGCTAGGTCTGATCGATTGGAATCAGATGACCACGCCTGGATTAACCATGGGTCCTGGTGACCATTAGGCACTTCTTTCCATAGTCCAAGTGCCCGTTAGTTAACCTAGATAGTCAAAGTGCCTGCTAGGTAACCTAAATAGTCCAAGTGCCCGCTAGGGAACCTACATAGTCCAAGTGCCCGCTAGGTAACCTAGATAGTCCAATTGCCCGTTAGCTAACCTAGATAGTCGAAGTGTCCGCTAGTTAACCTACATAGTCCAAGTGCCCGCTAGGTAACCTATATAGTCCAAATGCCCGCTAGGGACCCTAATAGTCCAAGTGCCCGCTAGTTAACCTAGATAGTCCAAGAGCTCGCTAGTTAACCTACATAGTCCAAATGCCCGCTAGGTAACCTAGACAGTTCAAGTGACCACTAGGTTACCTACATAGTCCAAGTGCCCGATAGGGAATCTACATAGTCCAAGTGCCCGCTAGTTAACATAGATAGTCCAAGTACCCGCTAGGAAACGTACATAGTCCAAGTGCCTGCTAGGTAACCTAGATAGTCCAAGTGCCCGCTAGTTAACCTACATAGTCCAAGTGCCTGCTAGGTAACCTAGATAGTCCAAGTGCCCAATAGTAAACCTACATAGTCCAAGTTCCCCCTAGGTAACCTAGATAGTCCCAAGGCCCGCTAGGTAACCTACATTGTCCTAGTGCCCCTTAGTTAACCTACATTCTCCAAGTGAACGATAGGGAACCTACATAGTCCAAGTGTCCGCTAGGTAACCTACATAGTCCAAAGCCCGCTAGTTAACCTACATAGTCCAAGTGCCCGTTAGGTAACCCAGATAGTCCTAATGCCCGCTAGGGAACCCACATAGTCCAAGTGCCCGCTAGGGAACTTACATAGTCCAAGGGCCCGCTAGGGAACCTACATAGTCCAAGTGCCCGTTAGTTAACCTAGATAGTCCAAGTACCGGCTAGGTAACCTAGATAGTCCAACAGCCCGGTAGGTAACCAACATACTCCAAGTAACCGCTAGGTAACGTAGATAGTTCAAGTGCTAGCTAGGTAACCTAGATAGTCAAAGTGCCCGCTAGATAACCTACAAAGTCTAATTGCCCGCTAGGTAATCTATATAGTCCAAATTCCCGCTAGGGAGCCTACATAATCCAAATGCCCGCTAGGTAACCTAGATAGTCCAAGGGCCCGCTAGGTAACCTACATAGTCCTAGTGCCCCTAGTTAACCTACATTCTCCAAGTGCCCGATAGGTAACCTACATAGTCCTAGTGCCCCTAGTTAACCTACATTCTCCAAGTGCCCGATAGGGAACCTACATAGTCCAAGTGCCCGCTAGGTAACTTACATAGTCCAAATAACCTCTAGTTAACCTACATAGTCCAACTGCCCGATAGGGAACCAACATAATCCAAGTGCCTGCTAGGGAACCTACATAGTCCAAGTGCCAGTTAGGTAACCTAGATAGTCCAAATGCCCGCCAGGAAACCCACATAGTCCATGTGCCCGCTAGGGAACTTACATAGTCCAAGGGCCCGCTAGGGAGCCTACATAGTCCACGTGCCCGCTAGGTAACCTAGATAATCCAACAGCCCGCTAGGTAACCTACATACTCCAAGAACCCGCTAGGCAACGTAGATAGTTCAAGTGCCAGCTAGGTAACCTAGATAGTCCAAGTGCCCGCTAGTTAACCTAAGTAGTCCAAATGTCCGATAGGGATCCTACATAGTCCAAGTGCCCGCTAGGTAACCTACATAGTCCAAGTGCCCGTTCGTTAACCTAGATAGTCCAAGTGCCCTCTAGGTAACCTAGACTGTCCAAGTGCCCGCTAGGTTACCTACATAGTCCAAGTGCCCGTTCGTTAACCTAGATAGTCCAAGTGCCCGCTAGGAAACCTACATAGTCCAAGGGCCCGCTAGGTAACCTAGATAGTCCAAGTGCCCGCTAGGTAACCTAGATAGTCCAAGTGCCCGCTAGGTAACTTAGAGTCCAAGTGCTCACTAGTTAACCTACATAGTCCAAGTGCCCGTTATGTAACCTAGATAGTCAAAGTGCCCGTTAGGTAACCTAGATAATCCAAGTGCCCGCTAGGTAACTTACATTGTACAAGTTCCCACTAGGTAACCTAGATAGTCCAAGTGCCCGTTACCTAACCTAGATAGTCCAAGTGCCCGCTAGGCAACCTACATAGTCCAAGAGCCCGTTCGTTAACCTAGAAGTCCAAGTGCCCGCTAGGAAACCTAGACCGTCCAAGTGCCCGCTAGGTTACCTGCATATTCCAAGTGTCCGTTCGTTAACCTAGATAGTCCAAGTGCCCACTAGGTAAGCTACATAGTCAAAGTGCCCGCTAGGTAACCTATATAGTCCAAGTGCCCGCTAGGTAACCTAGATTGTCCAAGTGCCTTCTAGTTAACCTACATAGTCCAAGTGCCCGCTAGTTAACCTAGATAGTCCAAGTGTCCTCTAATTAACCTACATAGTCCAAGTGCCCGCTAGGTAACCTAGATAGTCCAAGTTTGACCTCACAGCACCATATAAGAGGACCTGGTGGCAGGGGAAAGGGAAGGGGCTTGGTCCATGCACCCCTTGCTGTTCTTTCAGGGTCTTCTCTCCATCTCCGTGCACTTACCTAGCACGAACGGTAGGGTTCAGCAGCGGGTAGTCCGGTGTCCAGCTCTTCACTCTCTCTAGGAACACACCCAAGCTACCTGCTACCCAAGAGGCCCCAGATCCAGGCTCTGCAGATCCAGAATCTGATTTTTTACTGCCACAGTCACTCCAGAGGCTGCCTTGGCACAATCAGGACTCCAGAAACAACATCATGCTGCTGTACCAGCAGTCTCTGGGGCCTATGTCCACTTCCCTCCTCCACCATTGGTGTCAGTCCCCACCCACCCCACACACACACTTGGTGTCCTGACTGAGGCATGGAGGTCAAGGCTCAGTGGATGTCTTCCTCGCCATCCTTTACTGTTTAGTTCAGTAAACAGTAAACCCTGGCCCACCAGGGGTGTTCTTTTAAGCACATGAGAATTTACTCTAGCGGATCAACTAATCATATTTTGGGGGGCCCTCCTGCCTCCTTCTATAATCTGGTGCCCAGGAAATAAAACCCTGTGTTAGAAGCACAGAGGAAACACTGACCACTATTGAACTGGTTTCCCTTATCAAGACAGGTGATGTCTAATCTCCATGCACATCCTGATTTCCCAGGAGTCTCTAGGGGAAGGGAAGGCTGCTCCCAGTTGTGACTTTCTTTGCAGCACTCAATCCTTAGAAGCCACTCTCTCCGGAGAACATTCCTAGAGCACGTGCACGCGCGCGTGTGTGTGTGTGTGTGCGTGTGTGTGAAGATCACCAGCCTGGGGTCATGTTTCCTGAGAACATTCCTAGAGTGTGCGCATGAGTGTGTGTGTGAAAACCACCAGCCTGGGATCATGTTTCCTGAGAACATTCCTAGAGCGTGTGTGTGTGTGTGCGTGCGTGTGCGTGTGTATGTGAAGACCACCAGCCTGGGGTCATGTTTGCTGAGAACATTCCTAGAGCATGTATGTGTGTGTGTGCGCACGCGTGTGTGTGCATGTGAAGACCACCAGCCTGGGGTCATATTTCGTGAGAACATTCCTAGAGCGCGGACGCGTGTGTGTATGCATGTGTGAAGCCCAAAAGCCTGGGGTCATGTTTCCTGAGTCCTGGCACCCTGTTATTGACTCATCCCCACTCTACCCCACCCTGGCTATCAACTCATCCTTCCCCCAGTCAGGAGATGGAAATCAAGTAAAATAACAGTTTGTCGCCCCACTAAAGATAGTATTGAGAAAGTAACCTTCCCTGCTTGAAAGCTGTGCCTTTGCTATACAACCCAGTGCTCTCTGTAGGAGATAAAGTTCTGCTGTGGGGGCAGCTAGCTAAAGCTGGGGTGAAGCACCTGGCCGATTCCCCTTTGTAAGCCTGTGTTAGCTCCGCTTGTGTCTTGCATCATTTCTGGGGATCCTCATGCTCTTTGGCCCCCTTTGCTACGTCCAACGCTTCATATTCTTCTTCACTGTATCCTTCCCTACCCTGTGTCCATGGTGCCTAACCATTAGTGGTTATTACACAGACGCTCATCCTGTACCACTCAGCCTAAGCTGTTGCTCCTTCTCCGGGTTTATATACAGAGGAAGGCATGTGAGCTGTGAACCGGATTTTCCCTTGGTGCAGTGGGTGAGCAGAGTCCCCCGCTGGCAGCCTCCCTAGCAGTTCCCACCCACATGTGTCAGACCTGGGACTTCCATCCTGGAGGCTACCCTAGGCTGGGAGAGAGGCAAAGGTAGCAAAATATGTCATTTCACATTTTGTGACAGGTGTATTGAGGCGGAACCTCCATGCCAAACTTGGCAGCCTTCATCAAATGCACATGTGGGACTTAGACAGGCCGCCACATGTCTCATGCCTGCTTGGTACCATGAGACGCTACTTTGGTCTAAACCTCTTCTGGAGCCTGCGATGGAATTTCTTGGCTGGATTGCGCCTCTCAAAACCTATCAACTGCAGCCACATAACGTTGAAGACAAAGTAATGGCACCAGGGAACATTCTTCACTGTGTTGGGACCTTCTGAGGTTTTCACAGTAGGGGTGTTACCATAAATCATAAGAGGTGCAAAATGAAGAACTTGGGATGGAAGTGGGTGGGAAACACTGCTGAAAACCTCCTCCAGAGCCCTGCCCTTTGAGAAGTCAAAGCTAGCACTCAGAGAAGGAGACGCAGTATCTAACATAGTTAAAGGTATATTATGCCAACCTCGTCAATGAACTCATGTGGGGTTAATTGAAGGGCAGGGAGATCAATGGCTCTGTGAGCCTAGCCTTTCTGGTCTCTTGCTCTCTGATAGTGCCACCAGGGTGGATATGCATTTGTTAGGTCCCTAAAGCAGCTGGAAAGACTCATTTCCTGGGAGATCCCTGAGGAGAAGCCGCATGGACCTACCCTGTTGCAGCCCTGGTTTCTGCAGCAGCCTCATGGAGAACCTGCCAGCGCACGGACTACAATTTCCTCCTGCAGTCATTGTCTCCCCGTGTGTTTTTGGATTGTGAGGAGGACTTTGTAGATTGGTGTCAGACACATGGGATACTATTGGACTGGTGGTCTTAGATTGAACTGGGTTGGGATGCTTTTCAATGTTCACTTAACCTTTATATAAAACTCATAAAATATGAGTGTATGAATTTTGTTTCTCTAGTCTACACAGACTAACACACATGACACCCCCTCTAGATCCCGCCATGCAGCACAGAAGTCACACTTTAATGTAGGAGGGGGAAAATCTCTATTATGGAACAATGAATATCATGGCTGAGAGAAGCCATTAGCCTGTGCAGAACAGGCTAAAGTGGCTGGCATGGATACTTTCCTACTAATCAGAGCAGAAGAAGCGTCTTCTAATTTGCCAGATAAGACATATTCTCGAAGACAGTGACGTGGGCAGTGGTAAGGGTAACTGGAGTAAGCCCACCTCCTCCGCCTCTGCTGCTGCAAGCTGACTGGGCACACAAACACCCTGGGGGGCAATGGCTGAGTGTGGCTTCTGACACTGAATCCCCTGAACGGACAGAAATTTGTGAATACATCCCTGATACAGGTGCTCGTGGTGGGAAGGCTCTGGCAGTCAGGTATCGCCTGGTGGAGGCAGGGTCTCACACTTGCCACTCTCCTGTGTTCTACAAAGAGAGGAGCCCTGCAGCTGGAGGAACATCCATTAACTGAGGCCTGCGTTTCTTTTCGTGGACATAACGTTGACGCAAGATACTCCTGATGACAGCCTGGTGTCCCCTCTAGGACTTGGCCAACATCTGTCGTGAGCACCTGAGCCTCCGTGACCTTGTTAGGAGACACTGGTTGTCTTTGAAGGGGCCCAAGGCTGTGACCACAGGGTAATACGGGCTTTCCTTTTTGCAAAGGATCACCGTGTCCTGTAGATTTTTTGCTGGAGCAAATCCACTGGACAAAGTGCTTCCTCCATTTTTTGCAGTGGCCCTCAGCAGGAAGCTGTCCCTTCTCTGGTGGGAGCTGTGAGGACTTGATCTCAAGGCACTCAGCCAATGCCTTGTCTTGCACAGGCTGGCTTAACCCACAGACTTGGGAGATGCCTCTTCCCGCTAATCCTTTTCCATGCTCTTCTGGATTGGGCCATTTATGAGTCTCCCTCTTGTCAGTGGGAACAGCATCCTTCCTTCTCCTTGTCGAGGGGTCCTGAAGGTTGGGGCTTTTGAGCTTCTGCTGCCCCATGTAACTTGCTCTAGCCACCACGAAGCCACTTGGCCCTTGACATATTGGCTTATCCCCAGTGAACAAATGCTGGGGGCGGCAATGGACCACCTGAGAAGGCAAAACATTGGTGGCAGTGAGCACATCAGTGGTGCAGTCCTGAAGGAGCCCGTCAACAGGACAGCATGGAGAACCACCCTCTGCCTCTACCTCCACCTGGAGCTTAATCTCACTGCACACTCGTGCTGTAAGGCTTGGCTTTTCAGGAACTGGAGCACACTTTCCAGGTAGCAGGAAACTTTTACTACATCCTAGAGCCTCGAAGCACCCCCGGTCCACATGATTGGTTTGAGATTTTGCCAGCACACTGGTTTTGAAAGTGTCTCTATCGTCTAGCTCTATTGAAGAGGACTTCTTGACCACCACCAACCCTGTCTCTTTGGCTCTTGAAGATGGACATTCAGAGTTCACTTCCAATCTGGGGCCTCCTGGGGCACAACTAGCACCCTCTTTCCTTGACCCCTTGCTGGTCAGTACTGGATTTGAGGTTTGCTCTAGGCTCTCTCTCTGGACACTTTCATTCTGGAAGGTTCTGCCAAGGATACTGGGCATGAAGGCTGGAAACGGCTGCCTGAGGGCCAATGAGCATCCACTGTCATTATCAAGTGGGGGGTAGGCTGGGGTTCCCTGAACAGGCTCCTCTGTAGGGGAGCAATCAGCAAAAGGACTCTCCAGGGTAGGGCTTGATTTCTTTGGGGTCACTCTCTCTCCCCAGTCTGCCTGACAGGGTTCTCCCAGGACCTTGACAGCCTCAGTTACTGGGTTAGTTGAAGACTTAGGGGTGGCTAAGCAGGTGGACTGTGGAAAGGACATTGCGTTGTCTTTTCTTGTCCTACAGAGGTTTGTGGGCTCAAGGACTTTGAGGGGCATGCACCACCTCTGCCTCATTTGGAGCCTTACGATATGCGAGTCCAGCACCTGTTGAGTGCCCGGGCTGAGAAAGGAAAGGCTCTGCGTTGTGTTCAGGAGATCTTCCAGCTCTCCCCAGGAGGCCACATTGACAACATGTGGGTGGGTCAGGGAAATAGACAGAGCATGCGTGGTCGCAAGACATGAACGGCAAACAATGCCAGGGATCTGATCCTTTCTAATCTGCTCCACCTTCCTGCACATGTGGACATTCAGGGTGTTTTCCAGTAGGATTTTGTTTGGAACCCTTAGGGTGTAAGTTCCTGCGTTAATCCCCTTGTGTATCCTCAAATCACTTAACTCCTTTGAGTCGGCTCCCAGAGTTCCTTTTGGGCAGTAGTTTCCTGATCCATTGATAGATAGATTACATTTGGATATTTTCCTCAAGTAATTCCCTTGTCCATTGACCGAGTTGTTCCTCAGCTGGACACCGGCTCTGCAGCACGCAAGCGACGGTCCAGGGTGTGTGCATCTTCCTGGGGACACCGTCTTCATTACATTCTTCCCCTGCTTGTCTCCAGGTGTGGAGCAGGAGCATTCGGGCTGCTTCATATCCAGACAAGTCCCTGGCCATTTTTCCTGAGGCTGCTTTAGTGTCAGAGACTCAAGAGTCCCATTGCCGAGGGGCCCCTGCAATTGAGGGAAGTTCTCTTGGCGGTGGAGCTCCGATTGCTTCAAGCAGCCAGGAAGCTTGGGGTCTGTCTTTGGGGTCTGGACCTTCTGATTGTCCTCGGGATGAGTGGGGTTGCGAAGACAAAAAGCTTCCTGGGGTCGTGGCATCATAAAGGGTAAAGAACTCTCACGTTCCTGTTGTTTCTTTAAAAAACGGCTTTCCAGCTGTTGAAGTTAATTTGGAATGCGTGATTGGGACTTAGTGTGGACGGTAAGACAGGATTCATCACAGGGACTCTTGTGAGGAGGAGGAAAAGGTACTGCGAGTGGGCCACGGGGCTGTGGACCGGGCGGAGTCAGGACTGTAGCCGGCGGTGGGGCCTGGGCTTGGCATGCAGTTGGAAGTAAAAGTTGGAATCGGCCTTCAGTGTAGGGCAAGGAGTGACGTTGCAACAAGAGTGGGTACTCTTTAGCTTGCATTTGAGCTGGTAAGGTATTAGGAATTTCATTAAATAAGACAGTGGGAAACTCTAGGGTGGATCCAGAGACCCTGAGAGCAGCTGCCAGAGACTCGCTGTGCAGAAAAGGTAGACCCCAGAAAAACTCACTGAATTTTTGTGGAAAATGCTTCTGAGGGCTGGGTATCTGCTCTGCTTTGATGCTGGCATTCCAGAAGGGCTGGGGAGGTGCAGTGATCTGCTCCCCATCGAGTGCCTTCAACATATTTAAGGCCTGCAGATGGTATTCTGATACACCCTTTCCTTTTTCTTCCCAAATATTCCATTTCTCTGCCTTTGTGATTTCTATTTCCAGCAGCTTGTGGACATTGGGGTTGAGCAAGGTGGGCCTCCCTACTTCCCCCTGCCTCTTTGTGGGTCCTTCCCGAAAGGTGTCTTCTTGGGGGTGCCAGGTAGAGTGCTCTTTCAGAGACCCAAAGTATTCCAAGGAGGGAAGCTGTAAGTTCTTGGCAGCTGCCCAACACTGGGGTGGGGAGGCAGTAGGGAGGCCTGTGGGATGCTGACTTGTGATGGCTGCCATGGCAGGTGTGGAGCAGCGGTTGTGTGGAGATGGGCTCTGCCTGGGCCTTGCCAACAAGTCATTCTGAGAATGAGTCCCTGTGGGGTGCGGGGCTGGTGAGTCCCAGAGAGTGCTTGGAGGCTGCAGGTAGGCCTTTGAATCCGGGGGTTTGGCACTGGGTGAGGGAAGAGCCAGTGGTGTGGGTGAAAGACTGTCAGGTTCACGGGAATGTGCGCAGTCTGGTGATTGACTCAAGGCGGGTAAGACATGAGAAGTTGAGATGCACATCTGGGCCCGTGGAAGGGTGGAGTTCTGAGACCTAGGTGTCCAGAATGGATGAGCCGCAGAACCGTGTGGGGCGCGCGTACCGACATGGACTTCAGCCGTACCTCTATTTCGCCAGCTACCAGAGAGGGCTTGAGCTTTCTGTTGACCAAAGCTGCCAGTGTCAAGTGGGTTTCCCAAGTGGCTGCAGGAGACAGAAGGACCAGATTACAGCCAGGACTGAAGGGGCAAGAGACCTAGCAGGCTAGCAAGGGTCGGTGCAAGCTCAGCCCCTCCCCAAGCCTTGATGGCCTGCTCTTCCTGCCCCACCCCACTGCCCGGGACTCCTGTCATTCTCTGCCCATCCCTGAAAGTGTCCCCCAAACCAGCGCATCCCAGCTGCTCTGCAGCCCGAGGCCACACAGGCACCCTGGTTGGAAGATGCACCCCGCGGTGAAGCAGGAAGGTTACTTACTTCTGCCTAAGACGCAAACGCAGGTTCTGAGCGCCATGTAGTTCTTGCAGGAAACTTCGGAAAACTGGAAATCAAGAGAACCGTTATGGTGCAGCCCTCCCAGAGGACCGAAAGGAATGTCACACGGGCTGTGCACTTAGGACGTTGGACTCTCCAGAGCTCAAGGTCAAATGATAGCTTACTCCCACGGGCAGGAGGTGCTTTGGCATTTCAAGGAGCATCGGTTTCCAATATTGTCTGTGGGGTCTCAGTGAGCAATCTGAACCTTGGCAAAGCTACACAGCTTATCGCTGTTACCCCTCAATGTTCCACCTCCAAATCCACCAGAATCTGCTCCTGACACCCCCACTGCTCCCTACTGGGTCCTACCTTGGCCAGCCTTCATCCCATCCTAGGCCCCTCCTGTACATCTGGGAAATATCTGGGTTCTGTTTCCATCCCCAGTATCCTTTTGTTCAGGATTATTACCTGAGAGAGACGGGCTGTTGCCACTGGCATCCTGCAGAGGAGGGGACAGGAGAGCTTACAGAGGTTGGTTGAATGGGCAGAACCTTACCTTTCAGAGCGTCACCTTTGTCCCTTGACCTGCTGCTTCTCCTTGTCTCCACCTGAGGCTGGGGCACAAGAGAGGAAGTCAGGCTGGAATCCAATCCTGCGTCTGTTCTTTGTGACAAACTGCAGGCATTTACTGGTGATTAGAAGAATGACAATCTCCATGGAATGACTAAAGCCCAGAAACCAGCTTCTGTGTGAGACCTAGAGTGCATTTCTTCCGTCAGCCTTCCTCTGCTCACGGAGAGCACACACTCTCAGCACTCAGTGTTCTGGTGGGAAAGATTTTGATTATGGAGGCTGAAGCTCTGGGCCAGCCCTTGACCACTTCCTCCCCGGGGTCAGCCATGCTTTCTCAATTAGCCCAGACAGAAAAGGAGCCTTGGCCCAGAGACTGGAGCTCAAGGAAAGAGACTGAGGACCCAGTGATGAGAGCTGCCCTTTGAAACGTCTAGTCATCTAGTCCTTAGCCACTGCGTCACTATATTGGGGATTTTTACCTATTGCCCTCTATAACAACTAGAGATGGGAGGTCTGAGATCTTCAAAGAGAAATATTTTTGAATGCTCATCTTACTGGCAAATGATTTACATATCATACGAGTCAATAGTTCAGTCGTTCAATCAGATCAAGGGCAATGGTACAATCAATGATTACCATATCCATTTTAGAACAACACCCCCCCCCCATGGTTAAATTGCCTTCAAAAGGAGTTGTGTAATCACAGTCAGGTCTAAAGCTCTCTGTCCCCTCTGGCCTCCTTCATTTTTTCGTCTTGAAATCAATCCCCCTTCACTCCCTAGCATCCCGATGGGGGAGTTCTCCACACTGCTGATCTCACAATCCCTCCCTCTGCCATGAGATCTCTCCACCTGCAACTCTGTCAACCCTTGTGTCCATGATCATGATGCATCCACGCCTCCTGTGCTTCACAAACAGGGAAAGCCAACAGAAATAATGAAAATCAACATAAGCCGGCAAGGATAAAATGATACCAATGCAGTGAACAAAGTTCTAACAGTGAGTAAGGACGCACCAGCCCTCATCAACATTCCAAAGCCAGGGCTGATGGTCTCTTCTTTCTTGAGATTTCCCCTATCAGGAAATTAATTACGAAAGGAAAAATTTATAAAACAAGGAAAAATCAATCTCTCCTATGGCTGGGTTGAGAATTTCTTACCTTTATCCTTTTCCTGGGTGGTCGCACAGGTGGAGTATTTGGAAGGAAGGGGAGGACCAGGAAGAAGCAACCCACTCCATACAGGATGCCCAAGGTCAAAACAGTGAACCAGGTGGGGTATTGGTAGGTCAGCCAGGAAGCACTTTTCTGTTCCAGCAGAAAGAGAATCTCCTCCATCTTCTGGATACAGCGGTTGCACTCAGGCAACTGAGCACTCTGAGTCCCCTCTGGCTTCAAACCCACTTGCATCACAAACCTGGGCCCACATCACTAAAGGGTCACAGTGGGGTGGGAGGTGACAGCAGGACAACACATAATCCCTCCCTCTACCCTCCAGCTCATCACATCCCTCCCCTGCTCTGGTCTTCTCTCTCCCACTGCCTGCTCTGGGCCTCCAAAGTCACCAGCTGCGCCTGATGGAATGGAATCTTAGTGCAAGTTCTTATTCATTCCACCTCCCACCTAGGTATTACCTGCTTCCTTGGCAAGTTGCCTGAATCATGACCAATTTCATAGGCTTAGAATATCTGAAGTTGTCTCTGTCCTCAATGAAAACCTTCTCAAGTCATGGTTTTACTTTGTCTTATCCAAGATAGAGAACTTAGGTTTATGTAACATTTATTTAGCTTTATGAATGTTGGATGAAAAGCTTGGAATTTGACTTCTATGACCAGGCGAGTTATTCAAGAGCTGAGGTATATCTCTCCCAGGAGAGAGATCTAACAAATTTTCTGCCAAATGGTACATTTGGGGAGACAAGGAACACTTAAGCATTAATCATTCTTAACAGTGTCCCCTGCAAATCTTCCTTGTGTGTGACTACTGCCCATTTAGGGCTTGCTCTGGGAACACTTGATGGGGTAATAAGCCTTGCAACAATTCAGGCTCAAAGGGCAAGCATCTGGCTGAGCAAAATAAAGAGATAATATGGATTGAGTTGTGTCCTTACCACTAACACTTGAGATATTCCCCCAAAATTCGTTGGAACACTAACACTGAAGGCTATAATCTGATTTGGTTATGTGAGGGCTCTCTCTGGGAGAAATGTACCTCTGTCCTTGGCTTCACACAAGAACCAATTGACGCAGAAACCTAGTTTGTGATCCAAGTGACTTTATAAAGGATAGAAGAGGCAAATATGCTCGTGGGGGGTGGGGGCGGACTGGACAGCCCACGCACGCTGGGTTGCATGACAGCTGGTTTGAGGCCCCCACCCATACCCTGTTGGTAGGCATGGCTGACGGTACTGTTTGACCCCATTGACTGAATTAAGCCCACCTGGTCTAGATGGGGGCCCGCCCAGGTTGACCTGCTTCCTGTCACAAGGACCTAAATGTGTGCATCTTTCCAGCCTGAAGCAGCTTTCAACTGTCTGTGATGGGGAGGAGGTTTGGCATGCACAGCGACCACCCTCAGTTCTGCCTCTACTTACCTAACAGGTACACGGCATTTCTTTTCTGTTTTTTAAAACAACAACAAAAAAATCATTTGTAATCTTTCTATTCCAGCGGTGCTAGGAGCAAGGCAGAGGCAAAACCCAAGAACAGGGTTCTTCTCTGTTGAAGCGCGATAAACTCACGGGGAAGCAAACAAGCATCTTCATCCACGTGAAGTGAATCTGTGAATCAGCAGCTCCCAACTGACCAAAGCACGCACAGAGCAGCCCAGCATCAAGGTCCGTTTCTGTGCACTGCTCCCACTGTGAGGAAGAGCTTCATGTGCATTAAAAGGGAACTTTTGTAATATTTGAATTTTGAATAGTGGTTTTTGTCAGAAACTGGAAAAAATCTCAAAGCCTGAAGAAACTCCTTTCTAGTACTGAACATTCAAGGGAGGCTGTAGAAGCCTGAAATGATTGCTAGGTGACCACCTGGATCTGCTTGTTGAGTGAAAGTGGCAGAATAGCAGCAATAGAGCAGTGGGTTCATTCTGACCACTGACACTCATGGACCTGGTTTACAGGCAGTAGAGAAGAAGATGAGAGCAGGTTGACTGGTTTGAAGTCCATGACCTACTCTGAGGGGACTAGAGTTGTGGAGAATTGGTGATGGGGCCAAGGCCTAAAGGCAATGCGACCAATGGACACTGAGGTGAGGCCAAGAGAGGGAGCCCACATTGACTTGACCCGAACCCGACCAGATGAAGAGAAGAATGTTGAGCCTGTGCACTGGTATATACTGCTGCAGACTGTATAGACGATCTGTCCTGCTTTGACTTTCTTGTGGATGTGGACTTCACAAGGTTCCAACTGGCATGAAGACTCTTTATTTTGAAGAATATGATGGTCTCCTCAGAGCACTGGGTTGATGGAAGTAGGCAGTAGAGAAACTGGATAGCCAAAATGGGCCAGATAAAGGCGTGAAGTGGCTAGCTTACAAGATTTCATAGATACTGGAATATATTCATAGAATTATAGGATTAATATGTGGGTGTACCTTACCTGCAATTGTTAAGCATAGGATATTTTTGTTTCATCACTTACAGAATATTATGTTTAAAGGAGGGTGGCACGGAGTGAAATGTATGCATTTTCATATTATACTGTTAGATACTGATATGATTCTATTATTGTTTTGAAATTATATACGGCTAAAGAATTTTGTGAAAATGTCAAATGGACAAGGGGTGGTCTGTTGTAGTTATACAATCTGGTGTCAATTTGGGACTTGAGAGGACTAAGAGTGAAGGGGTAGACTCTAGTCTCTCTATTGGGTTATGGCCAATGAGGCCTCTTTGTGGGCCTGGCCTTCCCGTCAGGGTTCTGGGAAATCTGGTATTTCCTCCTTGGAGGCAGCAGACTATCTTTCTGCTCATTCCCTGAGAGATGTCCTACTAACAAGACACATGGCACCACACTGATAGAACCCATGCCCTGGGAACTGGAGGAGCCACATGGAGACCCTGCCAAAGCTGAGATGCTTCTACCACCACTGGATGCAGAAGACTTTGCAACTACTGACCTGTGATCTTCCTGCATTTGGGGTCATTGAAGGTGTTTCATGAGTCTGAAGAGAACATTATAGATTGATATCAGACATGGGCTAATATTGGACTTATGGACTTGATCTTGGTTGGGCTGGAATGCTTTCTCAATATACAACTGTTTTTGTATATAAAGGTCTTTCCTATACACATATGAGTGTGGATTTGTTTCTCTAGTCTACCTGGACTAACACTCATGGATCCCTTTCAGGACTGTAAGTTCTGTTCCCCTGACTGCTGCAAAGTATGTGACAGAGAAGAAAAGGGAGAAGAGTGAACTGCACCCATTTATTGAGGTAAGAAAAGTGATGAAGGAGCATGGCCGGTTCCCCAAACTTCATGAGTGGAAAAATGGGCTCTTGGCACAAAATGACATTTAATCTTCACCAAGAGATTCAGGGCTAAATTGCTGCCCTATCTCTGACCTCAGCTTTTGTTTTATTTTAATTCTCATATAATTCACATATATCATTCAATACTTCAGTCATATTAAGATTTGTGTAATCGTCACCACAATCAGGTTTACATCATTTCCTTCTTTTATATTCATTTTTGTTAGCCGCCCCCCCTCACTCCCCCAAATCTTCCCTGCCTGTCCCTAGGTGATTGTTAATTCTGTTAGTGTCTCTCTGGATTTACCTCTCCTGGATTTCATATGTATTAAAAAAAAATACAAAACAAAATCAAGAAACAAGTAGAAAAGAAAAACTAACAATGACAAAAGAGAGAAAAACCTCAATCGAACAGAAAGTGAAAAATACTAAAAACTGGAACCAAATTAAAATTAGTCTGAAGAGATCAAATGATGAGGTGTTACATTTGAACTTAACTGTATCTGTTCATGTCCATGGACTGTGGTCAGAGGGAATTCACCCCGCCTGTGCATTTGAGTCCTTTTGCAAACTGGGTGTTCCGAACTTAAGCTCTGATTCTTGTTCATACCTGCAGATTGAGATTCTATTATTTATCACCCTGGCATCACACTGGCTGTGCTGCTTGTTCTGGGCGGACTTAGTTGACATCTCACTTAGATGGCTGCTTATTTTCAGAAAAAAGGTTTAAGTACAAGGCCCTGTTCTTTGTGATAGATGTGCACCATCTGATTTCAGGGTTTTTTTACACCCTATGCTTTCCAGTCAAATATTCACTTGAGGTAATTCAAAACACTCACTTGGCTCGATGACGCCAGAATAGCTCCCCTCCATGCAGTTCCATGGAGCTCAGCATAGTTAGGACGCAGAGATGAAAAGACGATTGAACCATGTACTGAACGTTCAGGTTTTTCCCTGCTTTTGAAAATCTGTTTGCGCTTGTAGAGTAAATGTTTTGTACTTTTTAAGAGTGTAAAAAAAATAGATGGAGGGATTCAGAGAAAATGGCGACCAGATAGGACCCATCTATCTGGAGCTCCTGCTGCCAGACCAGAAAAATAGGAAATTAGGTGAAGGAAACGGGGAGGTGGAGTTCTGAAATTAGAACTAGGGTAACAGGGTTTCTCCTGAACCCCTTCTTTTGTGGGATTTCCACTCACAAAGCAAACCAAGCATGCTTTAAAGCACTATAATTTTGACGAAGTGGCAGGCGCCAGATATGCCCTTGCCTGGAGCAGGGATCCCTGCAGGTGGACGCCCTGAGAGGGGGCAGAATCTCAGACACGAGGGGAACCCCACACTGAGCTCTCCATGCGGTTGGATGCCTTGAGCTCACGGTCAGGGGTTGGTGGTGGGTAGCTATAATTTAGAGTAGAAGAAAAAATATATTATTACCTTAGGAAGATCATGGTGTGGGAGAAAAAGGCAGAAAGTCGGGAGTCCAGGGAGCAAATTTAGTTCCAATTGGCCGACTAGTAAACAACCCCCCTGATAAGCTGGATCTCCCCCTCTGGGGGTCAGCTTGACAGCCACCAAATCTGAGAACATCACAAGTAGAATTTTTTTTAAGGGTGAAACATAAATGATTGGTTTAAAACTCAAACCCAAGTCTGGTTGCTCAGCTCCAAGCACCACATAGGGGAGTCCCTTAACATAAATCAGCATAAGAAGCAACCTAGCTAAGGAATGCCAAAACTCAGCCACAGGGCCTGGCAGCTTTTACCATAACAAAGACCCGCTGTAGCAGTGTCAGCCTTAAACAGCACTGAGCTGTAGCCCAGAGACTGTGGGAGACAATTTCATTCTAGCTGGCCAGAGGGATAAAAAAGAAAATCCTCTGATCTAGGAAGCATCAGCAGTCTAGATAGGACAACAAGCTTCCCTCTCAGTGATTCTACACATAGCTGGGGAGGCCCTGCCGGTCTTGGAGCCCTAGACGGGGCTGAGGGAGCCCCCCAGTACCCCCTCACAGCCCCTGCTGCAGTGCTACATGCAGCACAAGGCAGGTACTCCAGCACCCAAGTGACCCCTGGCCACGGGCGCGATCTTGCTTTTGAAGTAATCTCACACAGCATCTGTGGAACCCTACATCAGGGATGGGAAAGTCCATTAACGCATGCCCAGGAGAGCCAGCATAGGAAAGCTGGATTTTCCTGCCCGTGGGCTCCGATGGATGTTGCACCTGGAGCAGCCCACCTGGGCCAGATGATTGCAGTTCAGCCAATGGGATTGAACTGGGGTCCTTCACCAGCCTCCCCGGGAACCCTTGAAAAGGCAGGGACCAGAAGGGAGAGGGGTGGTCTGGTCGTCTTCCTGGGAGGAGAGAGATCCTTGCATGACCTGAGGCAGTCTCTGCCAGGCCCCATGGTCAAAGGAATCCTATGGGTGCCTTGTAAAACCTGACGCTTCTTTTAACTCTCATTAAATTCACTTGGATCACGAACCCGGCTTCAGCATGAAATTTTTCTCGCGGGGAGCCAAGGACTGGGGTTGGAATTTAGGCCAGCGAGAGAGACCTTACAAGTCCATGACCCCGTGACCTTGAGGAAGAGTTGGAATTCCTCTGGCCTCAAGGACAGGTGATCAAGTATCATTACCTCCTTACCCACTGCTCTACTTATTCTCACTTTATTCACTAGCCCTTCTAACTTTTCCACCGCACTCAGTTTCAACGTGCTCAGGTTGGTGTTGGGCTTTTATTTACTCGCTTTCTTCTTTATCCCTCTTTTTTCCCCCTTTTCCCCTCTTTTTCCTCTTCTCTCCCACTCTCTCCTCTCATATGCCACTAAAGGCTTCCAGGTCACTTCCCTCCGCTTAGGGCAAATCAACCCAAATAGCAGGAGGCACTCCAGCCTGCCCTCTGTGGGAGTGCTGTACACCACACAAGGCACCTGGGACAAACACCTACAGTGCGCTGCACCGTTGAAGAAACCTCCGTCATGCCTCTAAGGTGATCTCGTCAACTAGGGCAATTCTGCCCAGCACCACTGGGTCCCGGCATTAAAAGGGCACACTGACCTGCCATGTTGGAGCAGTGTCTAAACCCCTCTGGCCCCTCATCCAAGCAATCAGGGATCAGCTACTACTTTATACTTTATTTCCTCCTTCTCTCTCTCCTTGCTCTTTACCATCACAGCCAACCTTAGTGAACTCAGTTGGATTTATTTCCTTCTTTCTCTTTATTCTCTTTTTCTTTCTTTCCTCTTTCTGTCTTTGCTTTCTTCACCTCTCTCTTAGCTTGTACGATTCTCTCTGCTCCCTCTCATTGCTTGCACATACCACTGCTGGTTTCCAGAGCCCTACACTCAGCCTAGGGCAACCCTGTCCTCCCAGTGGGCAGCCTGACCCCTAAGACAGTACTGCACACAGGACGAGTCAGAGCTACACACAGCATAACACAGGGTCAGTTATTTCTTTAACCATTTAAAAAATACTCTCTCCTCCTCCTTCCTTTTCTCTTCTCTCTTTTCCCTTTTATTGGGCTCTTCTTACAGGTTTTCTGCTTTTCTCCGCTCCATCAAGCTCTTCTCTACTTCCTACCACAGCCTCCACAGATTTGGTTCTCCTTTTTAGTTGTTTTCTTTTCTTTCTTTTTACTGTTGTCACCTTTATTTACTCTGTGCATTTTAGTTGTGTGTGGGTGAGTGGTTGTCAGTCTGGTTGGCATTATTGCCCCAGTCTGTGTCTTCCTCTTTCTCTCTTTTTCCTCTCCTTTCACTCTCTTTCCCATCACAAGACAATAGAGGTCTCCAGGCCACTCCCCTCTGCCTAGGGCAAACCTGAAGGCCCAACTGAGGGAGCTCCCACCCCCCACTTATTGGTGTGGCAAGCAGCTGGGGAATTCACGCTGGTCCTCTCCCACACACCAGGCCACAGGTTGTTCTCCCCTATAAAAAGTGGGGGCATCCCCAGCCTAAATCCTGAGGTCCTACAAGTGACTGGGGGAAACGCCTGACCAGCACTTGTGGGGCTCCACGCTACTGTGGGAACATCCACCCAATCTCCAAGGCGATCTCTCTGTACATCCCCTTGTCTAGCCAGATTTGTAAAGTAGAATTGGGTCATGATAGTGGGGGGAGGAAGCATTTAGGAACTAGAGGAAACATATGTTTCATTGTTGCTACCCTGCACCCTGACTGGCTTATCTCCTCCCCACATCCCTTCAGGAAGGGGGTGTCCAGTTACCTACCAATGGGCTTTGAGTCTCCACTCTGCACTCACCCTCATTTACAATGACATGATTTTTGTGTTCTTTGATGCTTGATATCTGATCCCTTCAACAGTTCATGGTCACACAGGCTGGTGTGCTTCCTCCATGTGGGCTTTGTTGCTTCTGAGCTAGATGGCCGCTTCTTTATTTTCAAGCCTGTAAGATCCCAGATGCTATAACTTTTAATAGCCAGGCACCATCAGCTTTCTTCACCACATTTGCTAGTGCACACATTTTTCTTCAACCATCATGTTGGAAAGGTGTTCATCATGGAATGCCAATTTAATATAACGTGTTCTTGCATTGAGTAAGTACTTGACAATGTCCATCTACTGCCTTAATACTAAGTCTATAAATATATGAACGTTGATCTATTTACGAACCCTCCTGTATAAATATATTTACATATGTACATGCCAGTATGTAGACCTCTAGAAATACCCTTTGTCACCTAGTTCTTTCCTCTATTTACTTTTACTTTCCTCTTGTCCGACTATCGTGCTCAGCTTTCACTTGGGTTTGAGTAATTTCTCTTGGTTACATTACCCTTGCTGAATACCTACCAGGCTTCTCACACCCTCCTTGCGACGGATTTTGGATTACTTGTTGCTCCCCTGTCGCTGGATTGGTCAGCATCACCTCCTTACCCCCTCCTCTCTCTCTCCCATGTCCCCGGGAACCATTGGTCCTGTTGTTTTCTCCTCCAGACTATTCTTCCAGCCTATCTTATCTAGATAGATCTGTTGAGATAATAATATGCACCAAAAATCAAACCATAGCAAGATAGGCGATGGGTGAGAACACAGTGATGACAAAAAACAACAACAGAAAACCAATGATCAATAAAAGAGTAAATTAATTAAAAGCCAAAAAAATTTTTTTAAGAAAGAAAAACCTGTAAATAGATCAAGGTCTGATTTTTTTTTTCTATAGGTGTGTCCTTCAGTCAGGTCTGATGGCGTATCATGCTCTGGCCCCAGAGTCTGTCCTTTGTACTCCCTCAGGGGCTACCCGCTCTGCTCCCATGGTTGCTCTGCTGCATGCTTTTAGTGATTTGCCTCCGTGTTGGAGGGCCAGCCGGGTCAGTCCCAACACAGAGTCTCCGGTATTGTCCCCATAGGGCCCTGGGCCAGCAAGGGATGGCATGTCTCATAGTGGGATCAGCCATATGGTCCACTCTGTACATTGGCTGTTCAGAGTGCCAATATCATCCTCCAAGCCTGGTGGACCAGTGTGTGCTCCACTCTCTTCCTCCCCCTTCATTTGCCCCTGTGTGCTCTGATCAGACATGTGCATCTCCCCTAGCTACAAGTTCAGTGCCTTCTTCTAAGGTAAATTCTTCTGGGGGGAGGGGCAGTTGTCCACGTAGCTGGTATGGAGGCTGGACCATCCACTTTTCATTTAGGATCAAAAGCATCTAGCTTTTAGCATTAGGTGCTATTGAGTCAGTTCCAACTCAAGGCAGAATGAACCACTGCGCAGTCCTACACCATCTTCAAAACTGTTGTTATACTTGAACCTAACATTTCAGCCTTTTCCAGGGACTGGCATCTCCTGATAACATATCCAAAGCATGTGAAGTCTCCCCGTGCTTGCTTCTAAGGACCTTTCAGACTGTTCTTCTGACACAAATCTGTTCATTCTTCCAGCACTCAATGGTATTTTTAATATTCTTGGCTAGTGTCATCTTGATGGGTTGAAACACTATCTCGCTCTAGTGTTGATGTACATTTTTCTGATGCCTAATTATACTGAGTATCTTTTAAGGTAATCATTTAATTTTTATGGCATTTTGAAAAGATGTCAATGAGGTCTATTTAATTTGTGTTCAGATGGAAACACATAACTCAAACTAAATATGTGACAGTAGAAAAAGAATCCATTTTATCCTAAATACTTGAGATATTTATACAGCCTACTCAAGTTTTTATCAACATAGATAAGGTGCCTGTGGTGGTGGTGGTGGTGGTGGTGGTGGTGGTTTTTAAGAGTTAATCTCTAAATAGGGGGCTGCAGTACTGAGCACTGAATCTCCTTTGCTTGATTAATTTTTATGTTAGGGAAGTAATACAAGGATTCCATCAAATGACCCATCAGTTTGAGGAAAAAGCATATCAGAATTGATGGTCAAAGCCTATATGGCTTTATGGTTTAGTCTCTAGGGGTATGTAACGCTCTTGTGAAAATAGTATTCCTCATGATAATAACGAGGAACTGGTGGGCCTCCAGGGCTGGGAGCTGAACTGAGGGGCAGTTCTACCCTGTCTAATAGGGTCACTATGAGTTGGCAAAGACTCGATGGCTGTCAGTTTGGTTTGTTTGACTTGAGTACTGGCATTCAGTGTGTTTATCGAAATCAATAAATTACAAGCATTTAGATGTCTATTTTTTACATACAAAATTAAAATCCCCCAAGCCTCTGAAAACTGCGAAGATTTCACAGCACTAGGTTGGTACTCTCCCATCCAAGAATCAGTGAAACTGGCAGGGTGTGAGGCATTCAGGCTCCCTCAGTTCCTCCTACTGCCTTCCCTGACCCTGGTCACTTGCTTCTATTACCTCTCTTGGACCTTACATGCATTTGAATTAGAACACCATAGAGTACAGTGCTCTACATGTGCAGCAGCTCTAACCATGTCACTCTCGGTCTCTATGAAGCCTCTTCCAACAAAATTCAAATGCGATTGTATGTGCACACATAAACACACGCATGCACCAGAGCACCCTTCTTAACAGAGAGTCAGGAGGGTCTCTTATTTGCTGTCCTCACTTTGGACACAAGTCCCTTGATGATGAGTAGGAGAAAAGGAACATCAGGTAGTGGGGGAAACCCTAAGGAGGAACAGAGGAGAGCTTTAACTAGGAATAATGCTACTAGGGGAATGATGGCATGTGAGGAAAATTAGATACTTCCAGACTGTCAGATTTTTCCATACAGCAAAATTAACTTTTCTAGTTTTGTCTAAAACTGGCCCCAGGAAATTTCAAATAGCACATCTCAGATTATCTAACCTACAAAGGAGTAGCCGGCCTTCCCCCCACCCCCACCCCACCCCCGCCAAAAAACCAAGCGGTACAAAGCTCCACTGGGTACACATTTCAAAATATACATTCTCCTGTTTGGGCAGGCATCTGGCAACTTGCTCTGAGCTAGTGCACCCACACTTTTTTCCCAAGGTCATTGCTGGTGACAAGACCTTGTGCTCTTCTCACAAGCCAGAATGCAAACATAAATCAAGTCAGTGTAAGACGCCATCATCACCTCACTCAAATACACCTCGTCAAGTGAACTCAAACTTCAAGAAGATGCTCATTTGTTTGGTTTTGTTGATGTGAGGGTGATAGTGCATTTGGAGTTTAGTCATTGCACTAGGTCAGACTGTTAATCAAGCTTCCTATATAGAGGTTCTGAAGATATTGTGTAAGAAGGTCTGAGTTGTCTGGCTAGACCAGAGCTTGCACACTGCTATTGACTAGAAGTTCCGACACACAGAATCCAGGACAGATAAACCCCTCAGGACCAATACTGAGAGTAGCAACACCACGAGGGAAGGTAGGGGGGAGAAGCAGAAGAAAGGGGAAACCAATCTCAATGATGGACATACAGCCCCACTCCACCACCCAGGGGAACAAACAGCAGAAGTTTGGGTGAAGGGATACAGCAGAGGCGTAAAATATAAAAATCAAAAGTATGTATAAAGTATCAGTGGTTCACGTGGGTGGGAGGAGGGGAAAAAAGGAGCTCAAGGAGAAAGAACATGTTTGGAAATGATGATAGCAATGTATGTACAAATGTGCTTCATACAAATTGGTGTATGAATTGTTACAAGAGCTGTAAGATCCCCCAATAAAATGATTTATTTAAAATAAAAAGGACTGATTAGTGGTAGACAGGGGACTGGTTTTGCCACCATGACAGTGCACCTGCTCACACAAAAAAAAACAGCATGCCTCTATCGCCCGATCTGATCCCAGCACACCGAGGCAAAATACTAAGGGTGTACAACAGAACAGGAAGGGGAACAGAGCAACGAAGTCCCCAGGGAATACCAAAAATAGACTTTGGGGCCAGGGCTAGCTGACCCATCATACTCTATGAGAAAACACTCCTAAAGGCCAACAAACAGTCCTTGAACTAACTAAAAGCTTTTCTTTCTTGTGTTTTGTTTTGCTTTTTGTCATTGGCTTGTTGGTGGTGGTGTTGTTCTTTTGTTTCATTTTGTTGCTTGGGTTTGCTCTGTCTCGTTTTTGTGCATGCTATGATTTCCACAGGTCTGTCTAAATGAGATAGGCTGGATGAACAATCTGGAGGAGAAAACAATGGGACTGACAGCTGGTGGGGGGGGGGGAGATGGGAAAGGGGGATGTAGGGAAAAAGGAAGTGCTGTTAACAAACCCAGGGACAAGGGAACACCAAGTGATCCAAATAGATGGTGAAGAGGGTGTAGGAGGCTTGGTAGAGTGTAACCAAGAGTAATGTAACCGAGAGGAATTACTGAAACACAAATGAAGGCTGAACATGAGAGTGGGACAATCGGAAAGTAAAAGGAAATCAAGGAAAGAGGTAGGAAGCAAAGGGCATTTATAGAGGTCTAAATAAAGGCATGTGCATATGTAAATATATTTATGTATAACGATGGGGAAATAGATCTATATGCATATATTTATAGGTTTAGTATTAAGGTAACAGATGTACATTGGGCCTCCATTCAAGTACTCCCTCAATGCAAAAATACTTTGTTGTATTAAAGTGGCATTCCGTGATGCTCACCTCCCCAACACAATTGCTGGAGGCAAATGGGTGCATAAGCAAATGTGGTGACTGAAGTTGATGGTGGTCGGCTATCAAAAGTTATACATTCTGGGGTCTTAAAAGCTTGAAGTTAAACAAGTGGTCATGTAGCTGAGAAGCAACAAAGCCCACATGAAAGAAGCACACCAGCATGTGTGATCACGAGGTGTCGGAAGAATCAGGTATCAGACATCATCGGAACAAAAAAATCATATCTTTGTGAATACGGGGGAGTGTGGAGTGAAAACCCAAAGCTCATTTGTAGATTATTGGACATCCCCTTACAGAAGGGTAGCAGGGAGGAGAGGAGCCAGTCAGGGTGCACTGTAGCAACAATGAAACATACAACTTTCCTCTAGCTCCTAAATGCTTCTTCCCCCACAACTAAAATGATCCCCATTCTACCTTACAAATCTAGCTAGACCTGAGGATGTACACTGGTACAGATAGGAACTGGAAACACAGGGAATCCAGGGCGGATGATCCCTTCAGGACCAGTGGTGAGAGTGGCGATACGAGGAGGGTAGAGGGAGGGAGGAATGGAAAGGGGAAACCGATGACAAGGATCTACATATAACCATCTCCCTGGGGGACAGACAACAGAAAAGTGGCTGAAGGGAGATATTGTATAGTGTAAGATATGACAAAATAATTTAGAAATTATTCAGGGTTCATGAGGGATGGGGAATAATTATCAGCTGATGCCAGCGGATTAAGTGGAGAGCAAATGTTTTCAGAATGATGAGGGCAATGAATGTACAAATATGATGTATGTATCAATTGTGATAAGAGTTGTATGAGGCCCCAAAAAATGATTATAAAAAAAGAGAAAAGAAATAACAGTATGAAAACATCCCCCAAAAAAGCATGCCTCTCTTGTCCCTCATATCCTAATCACCTGAACTCACTCCATGTGACTTCTTTCTGTTTCCATGAATGAAGGACAGTGGTTTGACAACACAGAAGAGGGGGGGAAAAAAACAAGGGTGTCACCCAAACTGCTGAGTTTGAAAAATGTTTCCAAGAATGTAATCACAGATTAGACAAATGTGTGAAGTGTAATGGAGAGTACTATGAAGGGGATAAAAAATTTAAATGCATAGTTTTGAAAAAATTGTAGTTTTTGTCGGGTTCCCCCTAGTAGCTTCCAATTTCATAGCAACTCAAGCCATCACCATACATCAAACTGACAGAGAAGGGGTGGGTTTTGTGTGTAGGTGGTGTTGGTTATTGCACAGGGGCAAGGGACTTCTGGTGGCATAGTAGCTTATGCCTTGGGTGTCAACTGTAATGTCAGCAGTGGGGAACCACCAGTCAGTCCTCAGAAGAAAAGGATGAGGCGTTCTACTCCCATAGAGTTAGCCTTTGGGAAACCCACAGAGATAGTTCTGCTCTGATCTCATAGAGTCGCTATGGCTCAGCATCGACTCCATCGAAGTGAGCTGACAAACTAAAGGCAGGAGATCTGAAAGAGGATGCGGAGACGTTGTCTCAGGTACTTTGGACATATTACTATGGTGGAACCAGTCCTGCAAGAAGGGCATCATTTTTGGCAGAGGGTTAGCAAACAAGAGGAAGACCCTTACTTAGGTGGATTGACACCGTGGCTGCGAGAATCGGCTCAAATACAGTAACAAGTGCGAGGATGGCGCAGGACTGGGCTTTGTTTCTCTCTCTAGTGCACAGGCCCCTATGAATCCGAACTGACTCCAGGGCTCTACAATATCAACTACTACAACCCTGAAGTTCAAACCTACCCAGTGGCTTCCCAAAAGGGAGGTGTGGCCATGTGCCTCTGTAAAGATGACAGCTAGGGAGCCCCTGCGGGGCAGTTCTACTCTGTGGCACAGGGGCAGCCAGGAGTCGGAATGTGCTTCACAGCAAAGGGTGTGCTTTGTCTCAGTTTGTGCCTGCTGCTGTTTATGCTATGCACTGAGTTTAACATGTGACACTCAGGAGCGAATGAATGGAAACACACCCATGATGCTTCCATGATGCCAGATGCAAGCTGACACTGTTTCTGAGTTCTGGGCATATTATTTTTTCAGAGATAATTTCCTGTAGCGGTGACACACCGAGTCCTATTTCATGTAAAAGCATCAGCAGCAGAGGAAAGCACTGCACAGAGAGAAGACTATGACACGTAACAGGCTTTCCATAGAGGAACAAAAGGGTGGATGTCTTGGGCTGCACTCTTTTCTTGTATACAGACAGTAAACAAGCTGAACACATCTCACCTAAGCATAACATTACAACTACTTGAAGCCCAGCTCAGGCATCTGGAGAAGAGGCAGCAAGGAAGGATGGGAGAGAGTTAATGGGCTGGGCGTCCCCAAAGGTGCAGAGTGGGAATCAAGGGAGGATCCAGGAGGAGCCAAGGCTTCTGGCAGAAGTCTGAGAGGAGAGCAGCAGAAAGGAGCTGCTCTCTGGGTCCTCACAGATGTAGCCAGTGAGAGAGCAGCAGTGCTGCCCCCTGGCGGCGCGCCGAAGGCAGGGCCACTTCCCCCAGGGCTGGAGAGCTCTGGGGAAAGACAAATCCTGTCACTTTGGATGCCAAGTAAGGGGGCACTGTGTGCCGGTGGTGTACCTATGTTGGCCAAAGCGCTGCCCACTGTGCATTTGCTTCCCACAAGCACAGTTATCCTTCCTCGTGCATCCAGGAAAGACAGTTCTAGAAAAACACAAGCAGTAAAATAAAACACTGCCAGGTCTCGAACCATCCTCACCATTGTTACTATGCCCACTGATGTAGCCGCTGGTT
The DNA here is from genome assembly GCF_050624435.1 of Tenrec ecaudatus. Lineage (NCBI taxonomy): Eukaryota > Metazoa > Chordata > Mammalia > Afrosoricida > Tenrecidae > Tenrec > Tenrec ecaudatus. The sequence goes on from NW_027457659.1 coordinate 921,933, forward strand.
CGAGCTGTTTTATTGCCCGTCCTCCACTTTTTGCCAAGCATCATGTCCTTCATGGACTTGATGTCCCTTCAGGGACTGGTCTCTCCTGACAGCACGTCCAAAGATATCAAATGAAGTCCAGCCATCCTTTGTCCCCATGTTCTCTTGGCAGTCCTTGTACTTTTATTGCTCAGTGTCTGATTATTTGGGACCAGGCCTTATTGCTGCCCCTTCCTCACCTTGGCCCCCAATCCCGACCCCAAGCCCTGCACATCCACTGTGTGAAACCTCCTGTTCCTGTAACCATCCCTGTGCTTTTGTGTGGGGGGTCTAGCTGGGTTCCCCTGGCAATTCGCCAGCTGCCCTTGGGAAAGTTCATGGAGTCGGCTAAGTAGTAGAAAAGCCAAACGTCCAGCTGAGATTGGTTTACTCCCTAGCACCCTTGGGCAGGAGCACAGCCCCACTCCCGGTCCCAGGTAGCCAACGACCACACCTAGGTTCTCCGGACTTGGCAGCTGTAACATGTGGCCTGGGCTTCCCCTTCATTTCCTGCTCCTTTCTGGCTTGCTGTCTGACTTTTCTTTGTGGAATTAAAGCTGCAAATTGACAGGATCCCATAAACACTCTAAAGTCACAAAAAAACACCAAATGCCCACCCAAACATGTGAAACTTCAAAAAATCATCCTTAGAAGATTCCCAAACCCTAAACATTCCTAAACCCCATATATGCCCTGAAAACACCATGAAAGCCCTAAGAAAACCTAAAATGCTGGGGGAAAAAAACACATATAATATTAAAAATACCCTAAAATCCCTAAGGAACTCTGTAACATCACTAAAAACACCATACTGTGCTGAAAAATACCTATACACTCTAAAAAACCACCCCTAAATCCCTTAAACACTCCCTAAAATCTTATAAAACACCCTAAAAACCCCAAACCACCCGAATGCCCAAAACACACCTTGAACGTCCACAAACAACCTAAAAGCCCTAAAAAATCACATGCCACCAAAAAGCCCTAAATGACCGCAAAATTCCAACTCATAGCCAGCCTATAGTGGGCTTCTGGAGCTGTCAGTCTTTTATGGGAACAGCTTTATCGTTCTCCCAAGGAGAAGTTGGTAGGTTTGAAACCCTGACCTCATGTTTAGCAGTCTAATAATTGCTGGACAGTGCCACCAAGGCTCTACTGGTGTAGTGGGTTACACATTGGGCTGCTAACCTCAAGGGAAACGGTTCAAAACCACCACCCACTCCTTGGGAGAAAGAAGAAGCTTTCTTTCTATTCCCCTAGATTTCTCATTGAAGGTGTAAAGTAACCTGTTAAATGCTCGCAGTGGCAGCAGCAATGTCTCATAACCATGGGGAAATGTGGTTCAGAAACTTCAGAAGCAAGCATCCACCAGTAGGTGACTGACCAGCAGTATTGACTTGGGCAAAGAGAAGGTGACATGGAAGGGTAAGGAGAAGAATGCGTGCAGAGGGCAGGTTGGCAGCTGAGCCTAAGTCCAGTAGAAACAACAGAAGAATGGCCTGTTCCTGGAAGGGCCACGGGAGATGGTGCGACTTCATGTAGCCCCCACTTACATGTGTAACAGCAGCAATTGCCTGAACACGTGGTCTCCCCAGGGAGGAGCCTTTGTGTGGTGTTAAGATGCTGTTACTGTCTGTTGTACTGTGGTGGCCTGCATTTGGCTGTAATGGTGGAAATTTTGCAGCCAGTAGTTCAAATGCCTGCTGGGTCACTCACTGCAGGTAGACTTCAGCAGTTTCCAGACAGAGAGACGAGGGACGAGGACCTGGTCTTCCACTTCTGAAAGAACTGGCCAGTGTGAACCTTGTGAATGGCAGAACACTATACCTGAACATGAGTACCGCAGGCTATAAGGCATGATGGATTGACACAGTGGCTGCAGCAATGTGCTCAAACATAGGATAGTGCTGGCCTGGAAAATAGTTCATCGTCCATTAAAAAAATCATTATATAGGGGCTCATACAACTTTTGTTGTTGTTTTTCCCTAAGGGAGAGCAGTGTATTGGTACACTGAGAGGTATATAGATCAATGGATTCGAACAGAAAAGCTACACATATATTCACCAGTCAACAGGAAACTAGCCTTCGAAAAAGGACACAGAAATATCCAAAGGGACAAATTCTGCTTGCTCAACAAATGGTGTTGGACAAACTGAGATACCGTATGTAGGAAAATGAAGCAAGCCCCAAACCTTCCCCCATGCACAGAAATTAACTGAAGAGGGGTTAAAACCTGAAAGTAAACCTCCGGGCTATCATAATCAATTTTTCGATGACCTCATCGGTCAGAAATCATTGTAGGAACGCCAAAGCGTTCTTGTGTTCAACGTCTACATACATAGCAGGTGCTCCAGTAAAGGGGAATCTTGGTGGAGCTGGCTCATCCATTCCTGAAGAGAGTAGAGCACCACGTTGGCCCATCACAGAGCTCAGGTGTAGAATCTTCCTCACTGTCATCCTTTATCTCAGCAGTGTCAGTGTTGGATTATGAATTTCCCAAAGAACCAGTATCGCTCAATTCTGTGCACAATGCTGACTCACTCTCGCTGTTATTTCACTGGTCTAAAAACCCATTTAGGTTAAAATGACACTTTTTTGATGCCATGACCTAAAATTTTTAGTGAGAAAATGTTCCTAATGACATTACTTGGGTCTTCCTCTAATCCTGATGCCATGTTCTTTTTCACATAGACCAGCTTCTTGTAAAAATTGCTCAGCATACAGATGGAATAAGAACAGTGAAAGGATACAACCCTGATGCACACCTTTTCTGATTTTAAACCATGCAGTATCACCTTGTCCTGTTCACAGTCTCACCTGGTTCTATCTCTTGGCCTTTGTATAAGCTCCATATGAGTACAATGAAGTGTTGTGCAATGCCCATTCTTTTCCATGGTATCCCCAAGATCCACCTCCTTCCACTCGTGCTTTCCAGAATGTGGGGTTGGGACAAAGCCTGGATAGTCTCATGGCAAGACCAGATCAGGAATGGAGCTGAGCCGGGAGCAGCTTTATTTGCTTGCTCCAGGGAAAGTCTGCCAATGTGACTAAGCCTCAGGGGCTTTCTACAAATGATAAAGGTGAATCCCTCTCTCGTTACCCACTGATCATCTCTGAGCCTCTTGCTCTCATATCCCTTGCACAGACCTCTACCATTAGATGGACAATTCGGTAACGTTTGAACACTTTTCTGATGCTGAGCCTGGGGAGCAACTAATAGCTGAGTAAATATTGATTGAAAGATGGTGAGTGGAAGAAAATAGCTTTGCCAGGTCCAGGTTGTGATGGAGATGAGAGTGTTACCAAATCCTGCTGTCCCCATGGTGGGTTAGCTGTATTGTGCCCAGTCCTGAAAGTCTGAGCCAGGGGTTTTAACGTGGCCCCTTTCAAAACATATAGGTGGAATTCTTGGACCATGAGCTGTCCATAAAGTGTGGCTTTACCAAGGTGATGTCCGCCCTGGAACGAAACAACCCAAGAACCTAGATCTTTGTGAAGGTGTTGGTAAGGGATGCCGCGGAAATCATAAACTTGACTGAAAGCAAAGGAAACTTTGCCTTCATGTGTCTGCAGCTGGACGAAGTGGTGCTGGAGCACACCCTCCTTTGCGATTCTTCTTGTTCTTTTTATGAGCTGCTCCCTGGCCTGTGCAGTCCCGTAAATCTGGAAACTCTTTGCTGGTGGGGGCAATTGTTTTATCCTCCCCCCAGATCCAGATGTCTTGTCCATGGTCAGTGCGCAGTCCTTGTTAGCCAGAGGAGTGGGGCATCTAAAGGCAGGCAGGGGTCACATGCTTTTTTTCTACACTTTCTAGAAAGACCAGAGCTAAACATCTTGCAGCCCTTTTCATGGCCTCTTTCTTTTCTATATTTATTTTCCAGGAAAGAGGAGAAGAAACGCGACAGCATCTACTGACAGCAAGTCAAATGCCATCGTGTGTGTTCAGAGGGCAGGCTGGTACTCATTTGCCTAACTCCTCAGTCCCATCGTGCCATGTCCATGTTAGATTGTTTAGGGAAACAGATGACATATGTTATGATGCTAAATAAGCTGAAACAGTGCCAGGATGGAGGCAGAAGGGGTTTATTTGTTTGTTTTTAAATGAAGCATGGCTTTCTAGTGACTTATTGTGGTGGGGAAGGGGGGCACCGAGGGCAACAAGACATGGTTGTGACAGTGGTCTGGGAATTGAGACAAATCATTGCTTCTGCAGCAGAGATGAGCTGCCTCTGACCTGTCAGTTACTTGAAGGGAGACTCTGCATTTGGTCAGACAAGTCTTAGTTGGAGATGGTACCAGCTTTCCTCCTGAGCCTCTGTGGTTCCCTTTGGACTACACAGGCCCGAATCGCTTTTAGCTGAGCAACAGCAAATGGCAACACAGACTTGCCATATTGCTCTTTTGCGTACACTCTTTAAAAATCGTACTAAATATACATGCATCAAAACATTCATCACTTCCACGCTCTACAAGATTATAACTAAGTGGCATTCTGCATGTTGTTCATATTATCATCCTTACCCATTCCAAAATTATGTCATCACCCTATGGAAGCTCAGTACCGTCTCAGGGATGGCACTTCCCCTCCAGGCCCTACTGGGTTAGGCTGGGTTGACTAGAGAAATAAATCCAAGGACACTCATATAGGTATAAGAAAGACTCCACCTCACTTATTTGTCCAATTGACATGGCATTATGTAACAACCATACTTACCTTCCTACCTATCCCTGGAAACAATTGGGAGATGTTTGTCTCTATTCATTTTCCTAGCCTAGATATTTCTTGTAAGTGGAATTAAGCAAAATGTGTCCTTTTTGAAGCTGATTTATTTCACTCAGCATAATGCTTATGAGGTTCATTCCTCTTGTAGCCTGTGTCAAGAGTTCATTTCTCTTTATGGCTGAGTAGTAGTCCATTGTATATACCGTAGGCAACATGTTTGACTTATCCATTCACCTATTGATGGGTATTTAGACCGTTGACACGTTTGCGAGATTGGGAATAATGTTGCAAGGGCCATCTGTGTATTTGTATCTATTTATGCGCTTGCTTTTAATTGCTTATATCCTTCATTTCCTTTTCTTTCCTTGTTAGACTCAGTATGATCCCCTTCTGCCCATCCTCTAGCCTCACAACCTCTGTGTCTGATGTGCCAGGATCTCACCAGGAGCCTTAACACCAAGATTCTGAGCCCTGACTGAGCATTCTGATCATCCAGGGAATTGAATATTCCGGAGCACACAGAAGATGAAGTTATCAAAACTCCTTAGGCATAACCGAACAACTGGAGGGAGTGCTTTATTGGGCTTGGGGGCTGGGGATTATAGTTGTGAAGGACACCAAGAACAATTGTCATTACCTAGACTGTAAAGACTATGGTCGACATCCACGCTGGTGAGTAGCAGCTGGATCTCAGAAGCTCACAAGTGGCCATCTAGGTGGCAAGTATTGTCACCCTCACTCTGGAGGAAAGAGTGGTGAGTGGACCACATGAACATTAGACTTCATGACTCTGAGCACAGAATAACTAGATGATCTCCAACTATCAATTCCAACTTCTTTGAAAGGGATCACATCAAAAGGTCCTAGATAGTGAAGCAAAATTCACAGTCATAAAAGAGACCAGGCTTATTGGCTGGATAGGGACTAACAGAACCTCTGAAATGATGGTCCTTATTCACTAAGTTTGAAAATGAACTCCTACCTGTGGTTCAATATTCAGCCAAATAATAGATTGGTCTACAATGGGAGCAATTACACAAGTGAGGCACACAAACCTGAAAACAGCAAACCATTTGATCTCAAAAGGGCAGTATTAATCCAAGGCCCAAGTTCAGAAGGGTAGGAAGAGAGGAGGAAGGGAAACAGAAGACATAAGTAGGGAGTGGAATAAGTCATATTATATTGTGGAGATTGCAATAAGTGGCATAAAACACAATGTGTATGAATTGTTGAATAAAAAACTGATGATCTTGGTAAACCTTCACCCAATTCACAATAAAAACTTAATGAGAGAGAAAAATATCCAAGCACCTAGGCTGCATTCCAGGCCAATAAAATCGGACTCAGTGGAGATGGGACAAAGATGTCTTTTGGACAGCTCTCTGGCGATCCCAATGAGCACACAGGCTGATACCCACCATCTGGAAACTATGGGGTAGCTGCTTCTCCGGTAATGCCTCAGGGGAGCGCTTGGGTCCGTCAAAGAATGCGGGATGATGAAGGGGCAAAGGTCATCAAACCTCACCCACAGCTTTACACTGGGGGGCTGCTCTCTGAGGAATGTGGGAAGGGTCCACTTGCATGCTGTCTCTGTGCAGCAGATCCAACAGACTCAACACCTTTCCAAAGCTGGCAAGAAAGTCCGAGAGACTAGATGTGGGCACCACGCTGTGAGTTTCCCAGAAGGCACGACACAGATTGAGAGCAGTCACGGGAACACAGACTCCTCCGGAAATGCTGCCATGCGCAGAACATGCATCTCTAATTTCATTTCACACTGACTCAAGCATTCAGTCCTTTTTACGAAAACCCAGCTTCTCATTACAGTAACCGGTTTAAAATGACAATCTTCTGTTGAGCAAGTCTAAGAAATGACCTTCCTTTATTTTACATGGTATAAAAATTCATTTTCCTAGGCCGATGGGCTCTAGGGACAGGTGTTTTTATGTACTAGACATGGCTTTCAAAGTTCTTCAATTGCCTAAATTAATAACGACTTTTTTCCTTTGGCTTTTCTAAGGGACACATTAATTTCAATCTTTTTCTAAGGAAGTGAATCTCTAGCTATCTCATTGGGATAACTTTCTGCCTTCAGAGTAGAATTTGAAATAATCTGCAAGGTTACCCCTTCCCCACCCTGCCCCAGCAGCCCAGCCTCTTTCTTCCTTCCAGCCTCCAGCCACCGGGGTTTGGTTGGGAAAGGAGATGCAGAAGGGAGTCTCTGGATTTTTCTATCTAAAGGTTGGCCACAACCCCCAGTAGACCAAATGTAATTCATTATGGCGGGTTTTGGTTTTACTACTTTAAGAGTTATCCTTAGGGAAATTACAAACAAACAGAAATAGGAAGACTTTATATTTTATTAAGGGATGTACGGCTCAGCCTCATTATATTTTAAAAGACAAAGTATAAAAAAAAATCTGGCTCCATTTAAAATGTCCTGACTAGCAGAACTTAAAATACACAAATCTTAAAATGAAAGTCTAGATGAATAAATAAAATAAACAACGAAACAGCTTTCTCAGGAAAAGCCATAATAAAGAGCTCGACTACTTTTTGAGCTGTTTAAGATGCTCGTGTTAAAGGGAAAAGAGTATCATTGTTGACTTTGAAATGTAGAACCATTTGCTTAATTCAGTGATGCTAAAATGGGCAGTTTGGCTGAAGAAAGAAATTGGCTTGTAGCATTTGATGAGCAATTTCTTCTTTTGAATATAGAAATGACCAGGGATGCGGACACGCTTTTTATTCTTTTGAGGACCCTCTAACCAAGAAATCTTTTAAATGATCATTACACAGTGAATGCCTGGAGGCTCTGGAAACTATTTATTTTGACATTATTATAAGCTCAAAATGATTCACCAATGCAAAAGAAGAAGAGAAAAAGCAATTAAATACTAAGCTGTAAACACTGGAAGCTTTTCTGTGCTGAAAATAATTGGACAGAGTTTTTTCTTTTTTTAAGTAATAGTGTCCAAAGAGATTCAATGATCTTATTGCTTATGGATTTGGAGCTTAACTATATTCCTTATTTTAAATTTGATATTAGAATAGCAAGATTATAGACCATGATACAGTGTGACTTGGAGAAGTATCATTTCATTAAATTACCAAGTTAAGGCTCAAGGAGCCTGGTGGAATGTGTGTGACCATGAGGCCGGCCAGTTGGAATCCGCTAGTGGCTCACAGAGAAAGATGCGGTTCTCAGCTCCTGTAAAGATTTAGAACTTCGGGAACCCACAGGCATAGTTCTACGTTGTCCTTTCAGGGGTCCTCAAACTTTTTAAACAGGAGGCCAGTTCATTGTCCCTCAAACCCGCTGGAGGGCCGGACGATAGTTTAAAAATAAAACTATGCACAAATGCCTATGCGCACTGCACATACCTAATTTGAAGTTAAAAAAAAAACGGGGCAAAAACACCCGGCGCGCTGAATAAATGTCCTCTGAGGGCCATGCGGCCCGCAGGCCATAGTTTGAGGACCCCCTAGATTGATATAAGTCAGAATTGACTTGATAGTGTTAGGTTTCTGGGGTGGTTGACCTCAGTTCTTGCTTAGCAATGCTGAAAGAATTCATATGGCAGAAGCAGTTTTGTAAATCCAAGTGAATGTTATGGAAGAAAGTTTCCGGTATCGCAGTCCCCAAAAGTCCCCAGTATCTCCGGAAAGCACGCCGGGCTGCATGGCAGGGGTGGGGAAAGTTTGCAGCTGAATATGGCGGTTTCATGGGAGGAATACCTGAGCAGGAGTGCAGAACCAGCTGAGGAGCCACGGCAGGAACCCCCAAGGGCCTCACCCTCCACTTGCAGAGCACGTGAACAAGGGAGGGCGACAAGGAGCCCAGGCCTACTTCTATCACCTCCCAACACCACTGGAGGACATTGGTCGATCGTATTGGTTGATTTCGGTGCACTTTTGTGAAGTCCTATTCTGTATGACCAGGTGGACCTTCCACCTGGGTCTACATGACTTGGGTCAGAGCATGCTCAGTTCTGAATTTTGCCATAGGTGTCTAATGAGTGTGCCTGATGTATTTCCAACCCCTTTATTGTGGCCCGGACAGCTCATTTTCGTTTAGTGCTGGCATTTGGGAAGACAAGCCCTAATCTAGCAACCTGTCAAGAGCAGTAAGTGAATGGAATTACAACTCAACTCATAGCCATAAATTCAATTCGGACTCATAGCGACCCGAGAGGACAGGGCAGAATTTCCCCCTCAGGATTTCTGGGGCTGGAATTCTTTACAGGAATAAAAGTCTCTTTTTTCTCCCTCCCAATGGCTCCAAAGGACTGACCTTGCAAGGAGATGTCCAGCGGGTGCCAGCAGGCTCCTTCATTGAAAATCTCTGCTAGTTTCTGAAGCGGGAGGGAAATTTTGAGGAGGCCGTCTGCGGCAGAGTTAACTCCCCATTAAAGCCAATGAGCTTTTCCACATCTCTCAAAAAACAAACAAAAAAACCTAAAGTGACTACTTCAGATTAATATGCTGTAGGTAGAACCAGCTCCCACTCACCAAACCAAACCAATCAACCAACCAAACAAACAAACAAACAAAAAAAACCCCAAATCCTGTTGCCTTCAAGTCAGTTCTGACTCATGCTCACCCCTTGTGGTACAGAGTACAATTGTTGCATGAGGTTGGCTAGGCTGTACCCTTTATGAAAGCAGATGACTCCTTCCTTTTGTGGTACAGCTAGGTGGTTTGAACTGATAACCTTTATATAAGCAGCCCTATCCAGCGATCTATGTCAACTAAAGTGTCAAAGCATGTAAAGACTGATCCACAACCCCCACTTCTCTCTTCCTCTTCTGTGATGACCTGGAATCCACCTTTTGATCTGGTGGCACCATATTTGTGAAGCAGCCCGAATCACTGACGGACGGTGTGCAGGACAAACACCCTGTAGAATTGCCCTTCCAGTGTCAGAATTTGCATGAACAAGAATAAACTTCTAGATTTTAAGCCACTGAGGTTCCAGGGGTAGCTTCTTTCTGCAGAACAGACTAGGCTACCCTGCCTGATCATCTCTTCACAGGGTTTTTGTGGAGAGCTACTGGAGCAGCTCGATCCAGGGGAGCTGCCAAAGCAGATACCTACACTTTATCTGGGATTGTAGGTTGTAGTACCAAAGTTTTTATTTGCCCGGGAGGCACTGAGTACATTTTTTTTCTTCTGAAAACAGGACAATATGTAAGTAAGTTTGGAGACATATGTAGCTGGAGCTGAAAGTCCTCTTACCTTGCAGTTTTCTTTGGTAGAGATAGACTTGTTCTTAATGAAACCCATGACAGTCAGTGTCACAAATGACTTCTGAGGAGAGGCCAAACAGCTAAGTCAAGGCCAGCCTACCATTCTCTTAAATGCTGTCTCATGCTCTCATCTGCTCTGACGTGTCTGCTCAGGGGCATGTGGCAGCCACTGGGCGGGCCTTACCATTGGCACTGAAAATCATTGTAGGGGATATTAGAGGATTTACATCAAGAAGACCTGACTTCCTGGCCATTGCTCGGGGGCCACAGTTCCCAAGACAATCAGTGTCAAGGGCAAAACAAAATAAAACATGACGAGGGCTCTGGGGCTGGGTTGAGCTGGATATGTAACCAAAGCCCCTTTCTACCAGAATCTTCCCAAGAGGAGATTGCTCTTTTCCATAGCTAAACAATTTTGTTTAACACACGTTCTGCTGAGGAACCTTCTGGGAAGCAGAAGAAAATAAATCTGCCTTCCTTTGAATTAAGCTGGGTTGGGTCCAAGCCCTGTGTAGTGTCTATTCTTCTCATAACATCTAAAGGAGTCTGATTTCACCATTCTTAGCTATTAAAAAAAAGTTCCAGGCACAATAATTCAATTTAAAATTACACACCAGGAGTAGTTCATATTTAATACACTTTATACAGGTATTACAGGTACAAGGGACGTACTTGTTAACTGCCAGGTTGCTGGCTTGAACCAACCAGCTACTCCACAGGAGGTACTGTGTTTCTGTGAAGATATACAGCTTGGAAGCCCACTGGGAGAGCTCTCCTCTGGCTTGAGTCTGAAGGTGCTTGACAGCAGTAGCCTTTTGTTTTTATAGAGGTATAAAGCTTTCTTTCTTTTTTTTTTTTTTTGGTATAAAGCTTTTTAGAACAACAAAAACAATTCCTTTTGGAAGTAAGCCAGAGCTAAAACCACAAGTTACATGCTTTACTTTTTTTCTGTCCTGCTGCTGGCAGCCACCCTTTCATCGATTGTGCACACCAGCATGGTGGTGAAGTGGTGAACTCTGCGCTCTCACTCCCCTGGCTTCACCCTCGGTCTCCTCACTCATCGTGTGGCTTCACCCAACGCACGGAGCCTCCTGCAGGCTCCTCACCCTGTGTGTGTAAAAGTGCGAAGGAGACAGACTTCCTCAGAGCTGTGCTTTAGAGAGAATCCTCCTCACATACTCAGCACTGCCTTGAATAGGGCAGCACTGCATACATGACAGCTACTTGATGATTGTTGATGGTGGTGGTGGTGTGTTTGTACGGATAAAAAAAGAGCCCTGAATGGTTATGTAACAAGTAAGGGAATAAATAGATCTTCCTTCATCCACCTTCATCTTTCATTGTTCTATCACTCTCTGATTGCAATATTAGAGGCTAAAATGGGCAGAATTCCCACCTCTGAACAAAGTTTGTGCACATGGGTGTGCATGCTTGTGTGTCCATGTGAGTGGGCCTGTACAATGTGTGTGCACGTGTGTGTGCACATGTGCACTGGAGCCTGGCAGCAGCAGGGGAGGCACCTGTCTCTGTTCAGCAGTATCTGACGGCTGCTGCAGGGGTAATGAGAAGTGATTGATGATCTGTTCAGGGAGCTCCTGGGGTGGACTCAGGGAAGGAGCAGCAAAGAAGACATACTCATCTCCCCCGTATTTAGATGAGGTGACGGAGGTGGGTGGTAGAGGAGCAGCTACTCAGTAATGAGATAACAGGGGAAAGGCCTTGGATGAGGTGCCAGACAGCCCTGCTTTCCCAGAGAGGGTGGGGACTGGGAACGAGGCTGCATCCTGCCTAATCAGTTACAGTTGCTCTGTCACTCTGGAGAGGGAGGCAGATGAGGCAGGGAGCTTCCGGAATCTCTCATCTCCAGTCCTTCTAGGTGGATGTGGGAGCGTGTGAGGACGGCCACACTGGAGGGTCAGGGTTGATCGCCTTGCAGTGTGGAGCCCGGCCTGGACCTGCGTTGTGAAGGGTGACTAAGGAGCTCTGGGGGCAGGGTTCTGGGTGGCGGCTTTGTCTACTAAGACCCACAGCCGCGCCCTGTGTTGCAATGTTGGCATGCAATGTGCAAAGACTTGAGACAACGTGAAATGGACCATCCACTTCACTTGGAAAGACAGGAGGGCTGAAAATCAGATTGGGAGATCTGATCTCATTTGCTGCACAGTTGTGAGAGGAGATATTCCTGGCTTCTCTCATGTTGGGAACCGGACATAATCAGCCTGACAAAACCAAGGCCATATTGCCTGCCCAGCAGGGCTAAAGCCACGTCACCTCAACCTTATCTTACCCTGACACACACCAGATGGCCCACCCTTGTCTGCTCCAGCACCGGACATTCCAACTGCAGACTTGCGGCCGCCTGCCCTGTGTGATCTACACCCCCGCCCTTCCTTTTTTTTTTATCTCCCCTTTGAACTCCCTTGTTTGTCTCACCCTTTATAGAGAGGCTAGTGTAGCAATAAACTCAGACCTTGACAAGAATCTGCTTGGTCTCGCTCCTCTCTCTCGCCCGTTTCTCTTTCAGGCTGGGTCCTCCTTGGAACCCCTCGAATAACTGAGTCCCTCTGGCATGAAGGAGGTGATACGAATGCATTGATAGCCTAGTATCTGTCAGCTGGGAACCACAACATAGTGAGAGCCCTTATTAATCATTTGGAGATTAGCTGAGGGGTGGGAGAAGCCAGGCATGAGGCTTTCCAGGGCTGCTCAGCCTGCACAGGAGTCCTTTCCTGGGTTGGACAGAGGTGCTGCCATCTGAAAGCTCAGATAGAGCAGTTGGAAAATTAACTGACCTGGTACAAGATCTATTTACATATATCAAAAGATCCTGGGTAATAACATCTCATGTTTGTGCAGCATGCCACATTTGTCAAAGGGCTTTCTCATTTACTGTCTTACTTGGTCCTCAAACTAAGAGGCCTTTGGGCAGCTATTGATGTTTAATTTTGGGCGTGGTAACAGCTATGGGTATAGTACTGGGCTTGGAATCAGGCTGTGCAACCCACAGCAGGTCACTTAGCTGCTCTGGATTGGCTTTCTTCCTCTATGAAGGTCAGCGCTTGGACTAGACCATTTTCCCAGTGGCAGCTCTGCTGACATTTTGGTCAACATCATTTTTGTGGGGCTGTGTTGTTCCCTGCACCAGGATGCTAAGCGAGCATCCCTGGTCTCAGCCCACTAGATGGCAGTGGGGCTCCCTTCTTCAGAATGTCTCCAGGCATGGCAAATGTCCCCAGCAGAGCATGCTGCTGGGCTGGCGCACGGCAGGATGATGCACTCAATGAGTTGGATTTTAAGTTTTCAGGTACTTTACATGTCTGCACAGGGAGACTACATCAACAATTACCCAGCAGTCAATGGGTCATCACTGACCCTCTCTATAATTCCAACTGAGATCATGAAGCACCGACTGAGTTTCTGAGCTTAGCACCCTGCATGGCACAAGTTGTTTAGCACTCAGCTACAAACTAAAAGGTTGGCAGTTCAAACCTATCCAGAGGCCTCTTAAACAAAATCCTGGTGGTCTGCTTCAGAAGAGTTGGAGCCATGAACACCCCATGGAGTGAAGAGATATAAACATGAATGTGGATGTGACTCTAGGTATAGCTACAACCGGTAACCATGGAATCAACTACAGCATGGAATCAACTTCAACTCCTGGCCTCCTTGTGTGTCCAAGAAGAACTGTGCTCCCCAGGGTCTTGAAAGGCTGCTTGGTCTGAAGTAGATTTGCAGGCCCTTCTTTCTACGTGCCGCTGGGTGGCCTCAACCTTCCAAGCATGCTATTAAAAGCCAATCCGTCACCTGTGTGCATCACTGAAGACACACGGACACAGGGAGCAATGCCCTGGCTGGGGCACTGGAACAGCGCTGGCATGCAGTGAGTGCTGCCCAGTTAGCGAACAGGTCTTCCCTTGGTACTTTCTCAGGTCTGTGTGAAGCTTTCTAAGCATCCAGAGTTCTCGGCCTGATTCTGCTGCCAACTTGCAGTGTGACTTCGAGCTAGTCTCTTGCCCTCTCTGGGCTTGATAACAAAAGCAGGGCAGGCCAGACACAAATATCGTGTGGCTAGCAGGGGAAAGCAGTTGAGGACACAATTGCAGATGGAGAGTTCATCCTTTGGACTCATCGCCCCTCCTCCCTAACACACCCCCCCCCCCCCAATACACACACACACCTTTTCAACTGCACCAGATGGGTTTTAACTTTCCGGCACCAGAAAAGCAGACCTTGAGTTTTTTCCTTTATGGAATGTAGGCCACCCCTGCTTATGTGTCACATTCAGTCCTCGTTCTTCTCCCTACTCTTGTCCCTCCTCCAGTCTTCAACAAGTGACTGCAGGGCGGTTTCCCAGCAGGGCTGTGCTCAAAGATTCATAATGCTGGGTTTTCCTTTAGTTCTCCACAGTCTTGGGCTTGGAACAATCCAGGCATTACCTTATCAACTGCTCATTTTAGGTGGGAAGGACGGGGGCACTGGAAACACCGTATGGGCTCAATCCTTCTCTGCACGCATGTGAGGGGTTTCCAGGAGTTCGAATTTCAACTTAAGTGATTTATTTTTTGTTGTTTAATCGCATGCCTGTCATCTGCTGGACATTTCTTCTACAGTGTTTTGTTGTTGTTAACCCCATTTCTAAGATCAGAGATAGAAGGGTCAGGCACAATAGGCAGTTAAATTGACTCAATCTGGGGTGTGAACCTGCTTCTGTCTGGTTCCTCATAGCCCTCAGTCATTTTAATGGAGGTGTTGTGAAGGGTGTGGGTTCAGCAGCCACACACTGCCTCATCTCGCCTCCTCGTTGATAGGCTGTGTAGCCTTACATGAGTTGTTTAATCTCCTACCAAGCTTGTGAGAGCACTACTTTTGTTAGCTTCATTTTACCAAGGCTGTGAGAGGTCAGGGGAGCGAAGGCTTACAGATTGCCTGGCATATAATATGCTAATGATAGTCAAGATATATAACTAAGCATGTCTCTGTTCTAGGTTCTGTCAGTACCTGGTGTGGCCACAAAGGAGAAACCTGGTTTCCTGCTATTTTGAGCATCTAGTGTGAATGGCAGGAGATAAGTCACATGCTAATGAACCCTTGTGGTGTATTGGTTAAGCACCCTGGGGCCCGGCTATCAAAAGATATAGTGTCCAGGGTCTTAAAGACTGGAAGATAAACAAGGGGCCATCTAGCTAAGAAACAACAAAGCCCACATGGAAAAAGCACACCAGCCTACCCCAACATGATCGCTGAAGACAAAGCGGGTGCATAAGCAAATGTGGGCATGTTTTCTTGATGTGCACTCACCCTTTACATAAAACTCTCTCTTATACATACGCGTTTCTGTGGATTTGTTTCGCTAAGGCACCCAGACTAACATAAGCAGCATGGAACGCATTTAAGAAGCCTAGACAAGGGCAGGGCAGGATATTTGGAGGGACTGGATCCAGAATTAGAGAGGAAGGGGTGCTGGAGGTGAAACGGGCTGCTAGCTCCCTGTCCCAAGGAGGACAATGAGACTGCTGGCTCCCATGAAGATTTACAGTCTTGAAAACTCCATATAGGGTCACTGTGGTTGGAATCCACTGGACGGCAGTGGCCTTTTGGGATTGAAGGTGGAAGCCACCAACGACTTCCTGCCATTGAGCCAAGGAGCCTCCGGAGAGTGTGTGAACTTCTGGAATACAGCGAACAACCTCTGCACATCTGCTTTTCGTGCTGCCCAAGTCATGCATTGACATTTTTCCAAAAGTGAACCATCACAGCTGCTCTCTCAGGAAGCTGGGGGCTGAGCCCGCTGGTTCCACTCCGTCAGCATTTCTGGTCCGGGTACCTGCCCTCTGCCCCGGCACAGGCAATGGGCTTTTGGAAGCAGTGCTCCCTGGGTAGTGGGTGTGATTTGGCTCCTCTGGCCTAACATGATGAATGCTGAGAGGGGGTGGATGCTAGGGGGTTAAGCTCCCTGACCTTTCCCTAGCCCAGGGGAAAACTTACTATTTAAAGTAAGTTTTAGACAGAATCTTTAGAAAGATAAATTGTTTACTTAATGTACACAATTACTCCCCAACACATCTGTTTTGTGTCTGCTCAACTCAACCTCATAGGCTATGGATGACCTTGAGCAAGTTTTTAAAGTCACAATGGGTTTCTACCAGGATTGAGAGTTCAGCTCTCTCAACTCTCCAACTGGTTATTAGCACCATAGTCTCATTTCTATTTATGGATTTACTTTGTTTGAGGGAAAAAAGACTCCCAATTCAACTATATTTTATTAGGAACTCCTTTGCTATGTTTTACACAAGAAAAAGGCACAAACCGCTGTTCTGGATGAAGGAGGGCATCCGCATGAGGCCCCAATGGTGTCGGAAGGACCCACAGCCACAGTTACTTAAATAAAATGACACCCATTCTGTCCTGCTGACTCTGACTCATAGTGACTCTGTGTAGGGATCCTGAAGTTGCTACCTTTACAGGAAGCAATAACCTCATCTTTCTCCTGTGGAATGACTAGTGGCTTTGAACCAGCGACCTTGCTGTTAATAGTCCAACACTATCCAGCATCACCACCTGAGCTCCTGAAAGCTTAAATGAGACATGGAAAACAAACACCTTTGTCACAAAACTGTCCCTGAAGACGGATCAATTCATGGAGTTGCGGGAGGGCCTGTGAGAGCATGAGCGGGACCTTCATTGGGATGTGCACACGACCGTATATCGCTGAGTCTGGCCCGGGGAGTGGACGCAAGCACACTGCCTGATGGACAAGCTTTCTACTGCCAGTCAGCAGTAGGAAAGAACTCAATGGTGGCTGAATGTGTGGCCCCTCAAAATGGATTCAGGGTCTCCACATAGACTCTCACTGTGAGCCACAGCCTATTGCTCAAAATTTAAGCTCAAATATGACTTAAATGCCTAACATTCTGTTTCCTTAAACTAGAGTACTGCCAGGATCAACTAGAGGCCTGGATGACCTATCAGGTCTGAACAACGATCTCAAATCACTTCACATGATCCATTCCACCAGTCATGTCACCAGTCACGCCTCCTCACTTACCCATTCCAGAGACTGTGCCTGTATAACCTATCGACTAACACATTCCCACATGTCGTGCTTATGAAACCAACCATCATGCTGGAATAAGGACCAATCACGATGTAAGGGGCAGGGTCAATGGGAAAGCAAGATAGGGGCTGAGGGGAGCCAAGAGGGTCCCGTCACTCAATCCCTAAACCTGATCTAATGTCACTAGACTGGGGTCTTCCTCACATCTCAAGGGCACCCGATTCATGATTGAAGTGAATTGTGTTTATTCAATCTTTGTTCTGCTTACCGTCCTGCTATGCTGCCTCCTCTTCTTGCTTTATGTTGTGGTGACAAATGGCTTGAGAGGGATTTGACATAGGGAGAAAGCCCACCCACATCAACTGTCACCAGAAGCAGACACTAAGTTCATTTCTCTCACCTCACAGAACTATGCACACCAGACACTGGTAGAGCTGCCCGGAAGGGGAACCCTTAGTGCAGTGGTTCTCACCCTGTGGGTTGCGACCCCTTTGGGAGTCATATGACCCTTTCACAGGGCTCGTCCAATTCATAACTGTAGCAAAATTACAGTGATGAAGTAGCAAGAAAATCATTTAATGGTCGGGGGGTCACCACAACAAAAGGACCTGTATTAGGAAGGTTGAGAACCACTGCCTGAGTGTGCTTAGGACTTTGCTGCCCTCAGGGTCACCAGACATTCCTGAAGGCAGAGTCACTGCAGGAAGCCCTTCTGGGAAATGCCCTGAAGCCAGGTCTCAACCAACTCCATCCACCCTCACCCTCCTAGATCCTAATCATAGGCTGCATGGAAATGCTCCCTGCCACTTCAAAGACTGTAAGTCCATGGGAGCAGAAAGCCCTCTCTTTCTCCCTTGGAGTGGTGGCTGGTGAGTTCAAACTGCTCACCTTCTGGGTAACATAACCCACTGACCAGCTCCCCCTGAGCTCAGTTTGGTTTGCCACACAGCACACATTGTTGGGAACCTTCTGAAGTAGCTGTGCCATGTGCAGGTTGGGGGATTTCGCACAAGATGCAGAATTCCACCCTCTCTTGGAAAAAATAATTTTTGCAATAGCCTTGTATTCTCTTCTGGATCTGAGTAGCAGCTACTCTCATGCAGTGCTAGCACATACATGCTAGGTCTTACGCCGAGTCTGCTCCATGCTTTCCTGTGTCCTATGTGGCGCTGTAGGCACCCAAGGCATGGACTCTGCAGCCTGGGTTCAAATCTCTCCTTTCCACTTCCTCACTGTGTGGTCATAGGCTCATGACTTTATCATCCTGTGCCACTGATTTTTCATCTGTAAAATGAGGCAAGAATAGAGTCCACACATAGGCTTGTTAAGTGAAATAATTGAATTATTATATACAAAAAGCTTAGAACATTGCTCGGCATCTTGCAAATACTGTTAGGTAGCTTAGCATAGGGACTGGGTCATCCATTACATATGCTCAGGTTCAAACTTCCGGCCAGGAAGGGGTGGTACACCTAGGTGGGTGTTACACCTGGATTGGCCCATCTGGGCCAGGTGAATTCAATCCAGCCAATGGGGTTGACCAGGACCATCAACCATGCCTCCCTATGGTGGAATTGAAAAGGCAGGATCTTGACCTCTCCGATGTCTCCCTTCACCCACTTTTCTGTTGTCCGTCCCCCAGGGAGGGAGGAGGTCACATGTAGATACTTGTAATCGGTTTCCTCTTTCCAATCCACCCTCCCTCTACCCTCCCACTATCACCACTCACAAATTATCAAGGTTTCTTGAGGGATGGGGGAGCGGGGAGGAAGGGGTAAAAATGAGGACTTGATTGATGCCAGGGGCTTAAGTGGAGGCAAATGTTTTGAGAATAATGAGGGCAGTGAGTGTACAATGTGCTTTACACAATTGATGTATGTATGGATTGTGATAAGAATTGTATGAGCCCCTAATAAAACGATTTAAAAAAAAAAAAAGGCAGGATCCTGGAGCCCACGTAGTGACTTTCTCTCCAGCAGCTTCTAGGCAAGCTGTGCAGGGGTGAGGGGCCCTGAGGTGCCTGTGTAAACCTGAAACTTCTTCTCTCAAAAAACTCCCTTGGATCACAATCCAAGCTGCGGAGTGAATTCTTTCTCACGCGAAGCCAAGGACTGAGGTATATTTCTCCCACGAGAGATCTAACAATAGTATCTCTTATTATATCATTAGGAGCCCTGGTGGTGTAGTGGACTATGCATTAACCTGCTAATCGCAAGGTCAGGGGTTTGAACTGACTAGCCCGTCCGTGGGAGAAATATGAGGTTGTCTATTTCTGTAAGGCAATGGTTCTCAACCTTATGAATGCCGCCACCCTTTAATACAGTTCATGTTGTGGTCACCTGCAACCATAAAATTACTTTCATTGCTACTTTATAACTGTAATTTTGCTATCGTTATGAATTGGATGACCCCTGTTAAAGGGTTATTTGATCCCCAAAGGGGTCGCGACCCACAGGTTGCGACCCCTGCTGTAAGGATTTAAAGTCTCAAAACCCCAAAGGGGCAGATCTTTGTCCTATTGGGAGTCAATAAAATGGTAGTTAGGTTTTTTTCTGCATCAGTATCAGATTCTGGTGGCAATCTCAGTCATCCTGCATTGTGGTCTGGTTTGAACTCCGGAAATGACTGCCCTGGTTTGAGGTGAGGGCCACGGTGCTTCAGTGGTAGACCTCTCATCGACTTTCACCGGGAAGACCCGGGTTTGATTTGCAGCCAATGTGCCCCAGACTGTCAGTGAAGGTTTGTGTGTTGCTATGACACTGAGCAGGCTTCAGTGGTGTTTCCAGACTGAAACAGAATAATGAAGAAAGACCTGATCATCCCCATCCACACATTGACCTATGGCCCACCACTGTTGGCTTCCTCTCCCAGTCCTGGTGGTAGCACAGATAGGCACAGTTTGCTCCACTGCCCATGAGGTGCCCATGAGAGGCTGACGCGACAACCACAGTCAAGATCAACAGCTTAAACTCCATTCTGGGTCTATGGAAACAAGAACAACCTTCTGAATTGAGGTCGCATTGCTATTTGGGACTGGGAGGATGCCTTTGTGATATGGATTGCACTCTGGATCCCAAGGGGGACTTTTAAACACAGCCACATAGCAGCTCCGGAAATTGCCATAGTGAGAAGGCAGGTTTAAAAAAAAAAAAAAAAGCTTTTACTGGCTTGCTCAAAGGAGGCTGCGGGTAGATTGGGGGGTGGAAAACTCCTCTGGAAATGGAAAATTTTTTTATCCTTACATATGCATCATTTCTTCTGGTCCTGAAAGAAAACACAAAGCAGACGAGAGGAGGAAACGGAGACTGGCAGTCATCTTGTTGGTATTCCCACAGCACCCCCTCCTTAAGCGCTTGCTGCCATCTCATCCAACTCCACTCAGTGTATTTTCACCCGGCAATGATGCAGAAATGTCTGCGTACTCCAGTTTTATTGTAGTCGGGCAGCGTTTATGGCTTTGACGTTCAACTGAGCATGGCAGGACGTCTAGAAGCAATTATAACCAGCACCTGCTCTGTCTGTGCGATGGGCAGGCAGTGACGGATTCCCAGCCTCCGGAACACTAGTGTTCCATCCCAGCTCAGGATAATGACGGTGACACTCGGCCCCCTTGTTGTCTGGGGAGCTCAAGGAGCTCTCCTCTGAAACCTCAACTTATGGGCATTTCTTTGAGTGAAGACATCAAATTAGTGACTGGAAAGGAAGGCGTAGGAGATGATTATTGGCCACAAGACAAGCCTCAACCGCCTCCAGAGAGCATGTCTCCTAAGTGCAAAGTGTGGAGAGGGAGGAAACAATTGATCACAAATGGAATAGACTCTGAGTCTCACCACACAATGTGTGTGTGTGGTCACTGAGGCGGCAACATTATGACTGGGGGACGGATACGGTTTGTGCAGCCGTGATTGCCATCCAGAATGTGGCATGCTATTGTGAAAAATGATTTTTTATTCTGAGCAAATCTCTGCTTCCACTTGCTTTAATGCTTCGCCGGAGAGCAGGGGACTCTGGGAGGGGTGGGGGGCGCACAGGGCTGGGCTGACCTCAGGAACTCATGTGTAAAGGGCTTTTTCTCACTTGGAAGCAGGCTGTTCTTTCTGGTAAAGCTTGTTTGTGAACCTTGCCACATCTGCGTCCGAAGAGGGAACTGAAGGTGACAAATGCCACGAGGAGCCCCGGGCACATCTTGTTTCATTTGAATCCCAGTTTTACCTTTCCTCCTTTCTGGGTTCTGAAGCATCAGATGGGTGCCAAACGCTTCCACGGACAACTAAAGCTGAACAAGGTGGAGGCAGATGAAGAGCAACGGGAGGTTGGTGTTTGGGAGACTGAATACTTGGGCTTCCTAGGCCAGTCCAGTTGGTGGTTAGAGCCCTGTTTCAGATTCCACTGTAATCTCCTAGTGTCCAAGGACCAAGTGGCTCCTAAGTCCAGAATTTCTGTTACATGTGTCACCAAGGAGGAGTTGGGCTAAAATGCATTGAAGAATAAAGCAGGAGCTTGGCTTATGAATCCACTCTCTGATTCTGAAATTTCAAAGGCTCCGTGCACAGACATTTCAACACTGAAAGCACAGCAGGGAAAACCAAAGACTTGGGCTTCCTCCTTGTCCCTCTTTTTGGGCTTTTACGGTTTTCCAAGGCGCCTCCCTGAGCCGAGTGTTGTATAGGTCAGGTTTAAAGATGTCCTAGTTCCGAGGGACTTGCTGTTCTGCTTTCTTTTTCAGGGAGACCTGGTTTCTTGTCTTGTGGCCAAACACAGAGCACAGATGTCTGTGGGCCTCCTCCCTTTCCCCTGACCTTTGCTCTCTTCTCTGGATACACTACTGACCTGTTCTCCCTTACAAGATCTGAACTGCTCACAAACTTCGATGAATTCTCATCCTAGCAAGAAGCATCTGAGCATCTTATTAGAGCCTGTATGAGTTCTGTTCTGGATGCCTATTTGTGCAACTTCAGGGTCTGGCATGGAAACATTCCATGTCCACAGACCTGCACAGATAATATAAACTCCAACAGTAGTTTAAGGTTTAAGGTGGTAACAGGGAACGCTGGGGCCTGTGGCTCCTGGTGAACCTCACAGGCTGTCTAAAGGGGCTACTTCCATCTCAATGTAACCATACAGGAATGTAGACCTGTTAGGTAGCAAGACAAGGGGTTGTTCCTCTCCATGCTTAGGGGGCCCCCTACAGGAGGTTGGAAGCCAATGCAGGCTAAAGGGCATGCACCAATTCAAGGCCAAGCCAGGAGAGCTTAATTGACGCCTCACAGCTGAAAGCCCTTAAAAGGCTGGAACCTTCCCTTCAGCTGCTTCTCTGCCTTCCACTCAGCAGGGCTGGGTGTGCAGTGTCATGAGGGTGCCCGTGTTCAGTTTACTCTAACACCGGAACCTTCTTCTCTCCTGTATATAAACCCACTCGGATCACCAACCAGGCTTTGGTGTGAATTTCTTTCTAGTGTGTAGCCAAGGACCGAGACATTTCCCACCCGAGAAACCTACAGACCCAGACTTACAATAAACCCATATGTGTGTGTGTGTGTGTGTGTGTGTGATACACACACACACACACACACACACATATATGGCAAGAGGTGAACAGGTCTAGCCAGCAATGGTGAAGAGGGCCCTGGGATTGAGATTGAGAATGATTCTGAAGTAGAATCCATAACCCTTAGAAATGTATTGGCCTGCTATACCAATCCAATTACCCTCAACCTTCTTCAAAGAATTGGAAAAACTGACCACCAACTTCATATGGAGAGGGAAGAAACCCAGAATTAGCAGAGAACTCCTCAAGAAGAAGGACACAATTGGAGGACTCGCCCTACCTGATTTCAATGCCTACTACACAGCTACAGTGGTCAAAACAGCATGGTACTGGCACAATGATAGACACTCAGACCAGTGGAAAAGAATAGAAAGCCCAGGAGTAAAATCATCAGCATATAGACAACTGATCTTCGACAAGGGTCCCAAAAATGTCAAGTGGGAAGCAGATGCCCTCTTTAATAAGTGGTGCTGGAAACAATGGATATCCACATGTAGAAAGTTGAAATAAGACGTCTACCTCACCCCATGCACAAGAATACACTCAAGGTGGATCACAGATCTAGAAGTCAAACCCCAAACCATCAGGACCATTAAGGAGGGAATCGGGACTAATCTCAGAGTACTGGCCCAGGGAGCACATAGGCTCACTGCAACAGGGAAGGGGACACACACAGGTGAATTGGAAATCGACAAATGGGATCTAATAAGAATAAAATGCATGTGCACCTCGAAAGACTTTGCCAAGAGGGTGACAAGGCAACCCACAGACTGGGAGAAGATTTTTAGTAATGACACATCAGACAAAGGGCTCATTACTAAAATCTACAACACCATCGTGACCTGCAAAAAGAGGAAAACAGTTAACCCCCTAAGGAAGTGGGCAAAAGAAATGAGAAGAACTTTCACTAGAGAGGAGATCAATATGGCCAATAAACATATGAGAAAGTGCTCGAAGTCCCTTGCCATAGGAGAAATGCAAATCAAAACAACCATGAGATACCACCTAACACCCCTGAGGCTAGCCCAGATCAGTAAATCAGAGAGCAACAAGTGTTGGAGGGGCTGTGGTGAAGTAGGAACCCTCCTCCACTGCTGGTGGTCGTGTACATTTGTACAGCCACTGTGGAAAGCAATCTGGCGATACCTAAAGAAAATGGAAATTGATCTACCTCATGACCCAGCCATCCCTCTACTGGGCATATACCCGGTTGAAGCAGCAAATAAAACACGACCAGTCATATGCGCTCCAATGTTTATTGCGGCACAATTCACAATGGCAAAGACTTTGAAACAGCCTAAGTTTCCATCGACAGACGAGTGGATTAGCAAACTTTGGCACATACACACAATGGAGTATTATGCAGCACTGAAAAGCACCGATGAGCACATGAAACACGTTATTTCATGGGAAGAGCTGGAAGGAATTATGTTAAGCGAGGTAAGCCAGACCCAAAGGGACAGGTACAACATGAGTCCCCTGAGGTAAGTACAATCAGCATGACAGAAATAGAAGAATAAACATCCATCCCACAATAAACGGGAGGAAGCATAGATAGTTGGAGGGAGGACAGGCCACACCTAGGGAGGTACATAAGAGCCCAGCATAAAGAAGGGGTAGTGGGGTAGGGAGAGGGAGAACCGGGAGGGGGAGAATCCGAATGGATGGTATGGGGGGGGGCAGGGTACTAACCCACCCGGGGGAGAGTATCGGTTATGTCCCCACAGATTTGGAACATGCATACGGACCCCAACACGACACACCAAACAAGGAGGACAACGCAAAGTACAGAGGTCTACACAAAGAGGCTGGACGACAAGCCGGCCCAAACCAGAATTAGGCCGACCCCCACACTCGAAGGGAATACCACAGAAAACAAAAATAGATTGTCTGGAGTGGGAAAGGAACTGACCCACCACACCACATCCAGAAGGAAGCTGAAACAAAAGAAGGAGAAAGGACATAGTGGAGTACACCTGGGTCCACCAAGCCCAAAGTCGATAGACCAGCTAGAAGAGCCCATCATACAGAGAGGACCATTCAGCTGACCACACTACGAGATATGACATCCTGCACCAACACATGGCCCTACACGGGACAGCACCTGAGACACAATGGGGGATGGGCAACTGAGCTGACCCCGCCACACTGAGGCAAACACTGGGGACATGCAATGGAGCAGCGGAGGAAGCAGAGCAAAGGGAGCCCGAGGGAGTAGAAAGGATGGTCTTCTGGGCCAGGACGTGGCGCCTCACAAGCTACACCTAGAAAACACTCCTAAAGGCCAATGAAAGGACCTTGAACTACTAGCAATTTTTTCTTTTAATATTTGCTATCTTTTTGTTTAGTCTTTTAAAATTTGTTTTGTTTTTTTACCCAGTAAATTTTGTATGTTAGTGGCTTTTCTGCTTATCAGCGTGTCGATGTTGCTTCTGTCAAAGCCATGTTCTTATGGGCCACTTGGGCGCAGTCAAAGTCATATCCATTTGTATGCACGTATTACTATGTCAGCAGGTCCACCTAGACAAGATAGGCTGGACAAATAATGAGAGAAGAAAACAACAGGACCAACGGTCCTGGAGGGACATGAGAGCGTGGGAGGTAGGGGAAGGGAGGAGGTGTCGCCCAACACAGGGACAAGGGAACAGCGAATGGTTCAAAACCAGAGGAGGGAGGGGAGGGGAGGACTGGAAGGGAGTGACCAAGAGCAAGGTAACTGAGAGGAACTACTGAATCCAGAATGAAGGCTAAACATGGTAATGGGTCGGGAGGAAAGCGAAAGGAAATAGAGGAAAGGAGTAGGAGGCAAAGTGCATACAGAGAAGCCTAAATACAGACATGTACATATGTAAACATATTTATGATTATGGGGGCAATAGATTTATATGCATATATTTATAGGTTCAGTAGTAGGGTAGCAGATGGACATTGGGCCTCCTCATGCATAATCCCCCAATACAATAGCACCTCGCCCTGCTAAGCAGCCATTGCAGGATACCCATCTTCCCGACATGATCACTGAAGACAGCCGTGTGTGTAAGCAAATGTGGTGAAGAAAGCTGATGGTGCCCGGCTTATCAAAAAAAAAATATAGCGTCTGGGGTCTTAAAGGCTTGAAGGCAAATAAGCGGCCATCTAGCTCAGAAGCAACAAAGCCCACAGAGAAGAAGCACACGGCCTAAGCGAATACAAAGTGTTGAATGGACCATGTAGCAGATACAAAGGAACAAAAACAATCATTGTGTGATCACCTCCCTCACATAATGGCTGAAGACAAAAGTGTGCATAAGCAAGTGTGGTGAAGAAGGCGGATGGTGCCCGGCTACTGAGAGATATAGCGTCTGGGGACTTAAAGGCTTGAATGCAAACAAGCGGCCATCTAGCCCAGAAGCAACCGAGCCCACACGGAAGCAGCACACCAACATAGGTGATCATGAAGGACAGAGGAGACCAGGTCTCCAACATCAAAGGTGGGGTGGTGGTGAGAATCACATCACCGTGAAAGAGGGGGAGTGCATGATGGGGACCCAACGCCCACCTGTAGACAGCTGGACACCCCTTCCAGAGGGGTAGTGAGGAGGAGATGGGCCACTCAGGGTTCAGTGTAGCAACAATGAAACTCAAAATCTTCCTCTAGTTCCTGAACGCTTCCTCCCCTCCCAATCATCATGACCCCAATCCTACCTTGCCTTGCGGACCTGGTTATACCAGAGGATGTACAGCGGTGCAGTGGGGATCTGGAGGCACAGGGAATCTAGGACAGACGAACCCCTCAACACCAGCTGTGGGAGTGGCGACACCAGGAGGGAAGGGCATGTAGAAAGGGAGAACCGATCTCAGAGATCTATGTGTTACCTCCTCTCTGGGAGATTGGCAAGGGGGAGGCGGGTGAGGGGAGACGCCGGGGAGTGTAAGATAAGATATAATAATTATTTATAAATTATCAAGGGACCAGGGGTGGGATCGAGGAGGGAGGGGGATGGGGGGAAAAAAGGGAAACCGAGCTGATTCCAGGAACCCAAGTGGAAGGTGAATTATGAGAGTGATGAGTGCAACGAATGTATAAGGGTGCTTTGCTCAATTGATGTATGTACAGATTGTGATAAGAGCCTTATGAGCCCCAATAAAACGATTAAAATAAATAAATAAAGAATGAAAGAAAAAAAAAAAAGAAATGTATTGGCCTTAGGGGAGGGGCAAAGAGGGCTGGATTGAGAAAGTCTGTGGCATCCAGTTCTGACTTGACTTTTGGATCCAGAATCTTTCAGGAGTCATGGCCTTGCCCTCCAGCCAGAACTTCCAATAACCGTCTTCTCAGAGCCTTGTTAAATTCTCATAATACGTTACACCTGCCATCCTGTGAGCAGCTACCAAACCCAGGCACTTTTTTCTTTCTTTTTTTTTTTTTAAACAGGAACAATAAAGTTTATTGAACCGTAGCTTAGTACAGGCGCTGGGGTTTCCCCACGGTGCTCTTAATGTACAAAGCACGGATATTCTGCCAATTCTTCTTCAGCAGCGAAACCAAAAAGTTGACAGCCAAGTGGATGTTGTACACGAGTTCATCATCTGTCATCTTCACATGGCCAACTGCCACTGCCAGACACAGCACCTTCTTCATCTGGAACTTGACGGTGGACTTCACCTCGTCGACCTTGGCCACCATGTTCTCATTGTGGGTCAGCAGGGAAGGGAATTTCCCGGCCTTGTTCAGGCCCGGGCCCAGAATTCGAGGAATCTGCTTGATCAGGGTCTCTGAGGCCAAAAAGGCATCATACTTCTTGGCCAGCTTTTTGACCAACTTCTTATTCTTGTTGAGCTTCTTGAGCGCCTCGATGTCCATGTGAGGGATCTCCACGGCCTTCGCTTGTCGCAGTGCTGCTGGTCCCCAAGGACACACACTGAGAACTTGGGGCGCGGGGTGGACTTAAGCCTGACGGTGCCAGAGAAGCGTTTGTCCTTCTGAGGGTCGTAGTTCTTCAGGCTGCTCTGCAGCTCCACCGTCTCCAAAAACTTCCGGCACTTGTGCTGGTTCCTGTGCAGGACTTCCCGCACCGCCTCGTAGAGGGTGTCGCGAGAGACTTTGGTACTCATGGTTCCTAGCGCTGCGGCAACCGGAAAAGAGACCCAGGCACCTTTTTCAAAGACAAGCTCGCTCTCTTTGAATTCCTGACCTCGCCGACCGTGTGAAACAAGGACCATTCCAGAATTACATAGAAGCAAGCATGGAAGCAAGGGCATCCACCACCCCGAATGCGTAGGGGTCATGAACCAAGTGCTTTCTGTAGAACAGCCCCAGAAGGCAGACCTTTGGCTGGAAAACCTGTTAGGGAGCTAGCATAGGGACTGGCAGGCCCATTACACAAGCTCAGAGGTCTGAGCTACCGGCTCATGAAGTAGAGGCTCACTGCATGCTCAGAAGTTCAGGTTTCCAGCCAGCAGGGGGAGCTACGCCTGGGTGGGCGCTGTACCTGCATTGGCTCACCTAGGCCAGGTGAATTCAATTCAACAATACAGCCAATGAGGTCGAACTACGTCATCGACCACGCCTCCCTAACCGCTCATAAAACTCAAGAGGATCCCAAACCAGGCCTCGGCGTGAGCTGTTTCTGGGTGGAGCCGTGGACCGAGGCACACCTGCCCCAGGTGAGGTCCAACAGAAGCGGTGCTGTGTGACTGGAAGCTATGAGGTAAGCCGGCCCCAGGAGTGGGCCTTCCCATGCTGGTCTCACGGGTTGTGGGCCCCTCTGGGCTCCTTTCACCTCACCACCCTTGGGACAATTGTTGGGTTGAGTTCACCTGGCCTAGGTGAGCCAATCCAAGTGGCGCCCCACCCAATACGGTGGAGGCCCCTGGGGACGCTTGTAGCGTATTGCCGCAGCCCCAGCCTTTTGTGTCCGTCTTTGCGCCATTTCTTGCTGGTGTCAGTCTTTGCGCCGTTTCCTGCTGGTGTCGGTCTTTGCGCCGTTTCTTGCTGGTGTTGGTCTTTGCGCCGTTTCTTGCTGGTGTTGGTCTTTGTGCCGTTTCTTGCTGGTGTCGGTCTTTGCGCCGTTTCTTGCTGGTGTCGGACTTTGGGCCGTTTCTTGCTGGTGTCGGTCTTTGCGCCGTTCCTTGCTGGGGTCTGTCTTTGCGCCGTTTCTTGCTGGTGTCGGTCTTTGCGCCGTTTCTTGCTGGTGTCGGTCTTTGCGCCGTTCCTTGCTGGTGTGCGGGACTTGATGTGCCTCTCTGTGCCTGCCTTCCCGGGCTGCATTTGGGAGGGGGCTGGGACGCTACTGCCTGGAGGCTGGGAGGATTTTGACTCCCAAAGCCTTCTCGAGGCTCAGTGTAAAAGTTTATTTGGACTCGAAAACAGAATCAAAGACCCAATTAATTAAGTTTTAGAAGCAGACTTTATTGCGAACTTGTGGCGGGTTCAGCAACACAGGGTATTGAGCTATTGAAGCCACACCAGGGAAAAAATCCTGGCGGCGTTTTTATGCCCACTGCTGGCAGGCACAGCTGGGGAGAATCATAGCTTGGGGGGGGGGGTTTGGATCTGCGCACACAGGTGCTTCCGAAGGGAGAAGGTCGTTAATCTTACCTATATATGTCAGGGACGCATGGAGTGACCATATCTTCAGAAAACCTTCTGGCTTTGGGAGGAGCTGGTTCCAGGAATTTGGGGTTGAGCAGAGGAGGGGAGGTCAGTTAGGGGTCACTCTTGAGAGCTAAAATGGAGTCTGTTGTGCCAAGACAGGACGTTTTAGACTGACCCTATAGGGAAAAGGGACAACATTAGTCCATTTCTGTAACTGCTTCCTGTGGGTAGTGGGCGAAGAGCAAGGGGAGGGGCTTTTCCAGGCAGAGTACTGGGAGTTGCGGCCTGGCACAGGGTGGAGAGGTTGTTGTTGCTGGTGGACTGCTATACGGGTGATTTCGCGGAGTCGACTTTGCAGGAGCTGAATGAGACAAGGAGCAATTAAGAGCAAAATTACTACTAAAATTATGGGTTCGAGTATGGGGGCTAGGAAGGAGTACAGAGAAGAGTTCCACCAGGAAGAGGATCCGTCTGTTCTGAATCTGTTGTTTTGCAGCTCACGGTTTAGCTTGTTGAGGGTCTGGACTCTAGTTTCCACAATTCCCAGCTTATTGATGTAATAACGGCATTCCTCCTGGAGGAATAAGCAGGTTCCTCCTTTTTCAGCAGTGATGAGGTCTAAAGTGCAACGGCTCTGCAAGGCAACTTGGGCAACAGAGGTTGTTTGTTTCTGCAGGGAGGCTAGAGATTTGGCAGAGGCATCGACTGCCAGCTGGAAGCGTGTGGATAACTTGTCTGCTGTGGTGATAGAGGGTCTAAGGGTCCCGCCGCTGAGTCCTACTGCACCTGCTGCTGAGGCTAAGGAGATTCTCACTGCTATCGGAAGAAAAACTGCTCTTTTAGTTTGGCGACTGTATACCTGGATGTATTTGTCCTGGACCTCAGCCGGAGTGTATGTAGTGAGCTGCGGAACCAGAGTGACGGGCAGGCACAAAAGGGTAAGGTAGAACTGATGTTTAAATGCTTAGTGTATAGTTGCACCAAAAGAAAATTTTTTTCTGGCGCTGTTAGTGGTTTGGAGGGGATTTGGGTGACATTACATGTCTGTGTCGATGGATTGGAGTAGCAAAAGGGCACTTGAGTGTTTTCTGGTTGGATGTACAGAGGAATATTGGGGATGGTTATGGGTTTTGTGGTCTTTACGTTGGATGAAAATGACAGGGCAGGACCTGGTACTGCTACCAGAGGAGGGCGTTCTAGGGCTGCACACATGCAGCAGGTGGAGAGGTTGCCTAGTCCAGCAAAGTGGCGATGGCCAGTCCCTGCTGTAGCAGGGTAAGCTGGGAGAAGGGAGACTCAGAAGGTTTAGAAATTTGCTTAGTGAGTTGAAGGTCTTGGATCTGAATATTACAGTGGATGGTGGATTGGACCTGGAGTAGCGACCTCCATACATAGAGTTTGGCGTCTGGAAATTTCTCTCGGCGAGTGTCGTACCACGCTCCTGGAACCAGAGGTGTCCAGCGGCTATCCCAGGGGTCTGGGATTGTGAGAGTGTATTTAGATTGATGGTAGTAGAATCATCCCTGGGGACAAAGGGAAAGGTAAAGTATCTGGCAGGAAGACCAAGGACGCCCTACATTTTTCTGTATTCACCTTTTTGCACATTGGGTAGTTGCCTTCTGGTCATACAGGTAGCAAATGATGGGATCAGCTTTTCCTTGATGCCGCTTAAAGTCAGTGAAATTTAAGTATATGGGTGTTCTGCACCCTGTGGGTGGGCAGTCAGCGGTGGCCAGCAAATAATCATAACGCTTAGTGTGGGCGTAATTGGTATAGTTTTCAGTCAAGTAAAATCGCCAGCAAAAGGGGAAATTATATTAGGTTTAGCTGGCTGGCTTGGTGAGGCGAGTGAGGTGGAGAGACATAGGAGCAGTAGACTGAGCCAGACCACTGGGAGCCATGGTCAGAGTTCACTGCTGCCTTGACTCGGGACAAATGTACCCAGGAATCTATTCCAAGACCCTTGACTGCCAAGGGAGTGGTGAGCACTACGGTGTAAGGGCCTTCCCACCGGGGTGCTAAGGGTCTGGGTGCTAGGGATTTAATTAACACAGCATTTCCAGGATGCACTGGTTTTTGGTGATCAGCAGAGGTCGGAGATGGTTCAGGGATGGGGGAGTTTTCGTGTTGTCTAAGAAGGTTGCGGAGCAATGACAAGTATGGAAGGTACGAAGCTAGCGGAGGGCAATCAGTTGCAGGAAGAGGCGAGAAAAGAAAAGGTTGTCCGTAGAGTATTTCGATCATGGCTGGGGAGGATCTGCACACATAGGTGCTTCAGAGGGGTCGTTAATCTTATCTATATGTGAGGGAGGGTTGGAGTGACCATATATTCAGAAAACATTCTGGCTTTGGGACGAGCTGGTTCCAGGAATTTGGGGTAGAGCAGGGGAGGGGAGGTCAGGTCGGTTAGGGGTCAGTCTTGAGAGCTAAGATGGAGGTGCAGGCCTCTAAATGGAGTCTGTTGCACCAAGACTGGGACACAGTGGTGTGCTGCAGCTCCGCCAAGCAAGATGGCTGGGAGCGCCCACATCTACCCTGTTGGTTTGGGCAGGTCTCTGGCTGGGTGGTTGGCTCCAGGCTGGCTTTCGGCTAGGCCACAATCTGCGGCTTCCATTTTCCCAGCCACATGACTCCACTCCCAGGCAGAATGGCGCCACCTGTGTCTGTTGTAGCTACTGTCTCTTCCCAGAAAGAAAGTCACCCAGACCGCGGGCAAGTTCAACAGAACAAGTTTTATTTTCTGCGCAGAGACTGTCAGCTCTCTTGAGAGGACACTGAGTGGCCCCCAGTCTAATTTTCCAAAGGTTTTTATACTTTTGCAATGTGCAGGTGTGCAAGCAGGTAGAGTAGAGAAGCAGGGTGTTGCAGTTAGCCATTGTTAGTTGAACATTACATGCTCTGGTCTTTCCTTCTGTACGTTCCCTTGGGCTATGTCTGCACAGCCTACCTCCCCAATATCAGCTAGTTCACTGACAGTTCATAGCTAGTTTATTTACTGTTCATAATGGCTTCTATCAGCTCAAAATGACTTCTCTTGTCAAGGCTGTTTAAGCTTTGCCCAGAGCTGCTACATTCCCTCCTCTTCTTAGCCGAGTTCAAATCATTGAATCTGCGGTAGCCAGCCCAGTGTATGGTGGGCTCAGCACTAAGAGTTTTATGGTTTGTACTTTCTGTGTGAGGACTGCCACTAGCTTATTGGTTATTATTGGTCCAAACGTGAGGTTTAGCAGGAGGAGGATTAGGGGTCCGGCTAGGGGCGTTACTAGGGTGGTTCGCCAGGTTGCCCAATTAAGTAGCTTTTCAAACCAATTGGTTTCTTCATTTCTTTTCTTGACTCTTTCCTCTAATCTTTTCCTAACCAGGGCTAAACTATCTTTAATGATTCCTGAATGGTTTGCCTAAAACAAGTTTCTCCTAATGCCATGCACAACACTCCTTGTTTCAAAAGGAGCAAGTCAAGCCCTCGGCGGTTTGGCAACACACTTCTACAAGGGAGTGTAAGGATCTTTCTAAATGGGAAACATGGTATTTTTATCCCTGTATATCTAAAGCAATTTGCTGACAAAGAGTCTGATAGTTTAAGTTTCCTTGTATTAAAGCAACTGACCCGACTGCAGCTAATCCCATAATCCCAAGCACCGTTAACAGTGGGACTGACATTGGGGCTCTTTTAGCTCATCCAGAAATTCCAAAGTTATCCCTACCTCCTTCACCAGAACACAGGTACACTTGAGGAATAACATGCACTAGGACACAAATACCCGGGTCTGCTGCTAATACTGGGGAAAGGAGACAGGGTGCTAGTCCTGTGGAACAAGTAAAGCAAGTACCCGTTGTGGCAGATAACAAATAAGGATCACCATTTGGTTCAATAGGAACAGCTTGAAGGCAAAAATCTTGATATTTTGATATATTAAAGGGATAATTAGATGAATAAAAACAGTCTTCGCCCTTGGTAATCTTTTAAAGTGAGCTAGAGTTGAGTCCACTCTAACCTCACCTACAGACTGCTGCTTCGTGTAATCCTTCTTACTAACATTTCTAATTGGATTACGCTCTGCACCAATAGTGCTATTTGTAGCTGTGCCTACCGAGTAAGGGGGAGCAGGGTTCAGACAAAGCCAACAATCAGTTGCGAGGTTAGGATTTGAGTTCATAAATTGGAATACAGCATCCAGAGTATCAAACACAGAACCTTGAGGTGGCTCCTGAATGGGAAGGGCCCTTTGAGTTGGGCTGGCAGTGAACGGGAAAGTTACTGAAGAGTCTGGAGGGTGCGGCAAAGGAATCTTAATGATACCCAGCTGTGGCTCTTCAGGATTTATCACCAGGTTTGGGCCTATTTATGGACAGGAAGTTGCCATATTTTACTTTGCTGCATAGTAAAGGTTGTCCCGGGATCTCTATCATTTACATAATACTGAATTCCCCATGTGTTCCCAGTGAACCCAATAACGCTTGAATCCAGTTCTTATTGGGTTACATTTGGAAACCATACACGTGGTGGGATCAAACCCCTCCGACTTGAGTCCCATTCTTGTAAAAACAATAGGGTCGTCTTTAACAAGTTTCCACCCTGAAGATGATAGTTTCACAACCCTAAGCTGCACAATGGCAATGTCCCTCCCCTTGGCAGTTAGGGAGCCCATGAGCCGGGCATCTATAGAAATGGTGTGTTTGGAGCCTTCTTTCTATAGAGGGTATTCCGCACCCATAGGACGGGATTCCGGTTATGGGCCCCATTGTGCCCTTTACCTTTAAAGGATCCGGAATGCCAGCTCTTTCCTAGCAAATCAAACAAATCAAAGCAGAAACGGGGTCAGACCCAGTGTAAGAAGTTACATATTCACTGTTGGAGGTTCGAGTAGCAGTCCACAGATGTGTTTGTGGTTGGGCGAAATGGCGGGTGCTGACAGCAATGCTCAGACAAAAACAATTAAGTTCTGTAAAGCCTTAATTTTGAGGGTTTTTCTGTCTTTCTGAGTGTTCATCTTTTCAGGATATGCTCAGGGAGGGCTTTTTTTGACTTGTGACTGATGAATCCACGGCCCCTTCCCCACTACTTTAATAGCAGTTGGTGTTATAAGTATCACCTAGTATGGGCCACTCCCCCTAGGTTCTAAGGTCTCGGGTCAGTGCTTCTTTACCCACGTTCAGTCTCCAGGTTGCAAGTTGTGGGCTGCCTCTTCACTTTTCCCTTGGTTGGGCCCAAAATGAAGGTGTCGGAGCAGATGATTTGTCTCACCTGCTGGACAGCCTGCAGGCACTTCATGAAGGAACAAGTAGTGACTTCCATTACTTCTACTTCCTTCAGTCTTGGGAGGATTGGGGAAGGTCTGCCAAACTTAAATTGAAACGGGGTCGTGCTTTTCACATAGGGAGTGCATCGGACTCGAAGTAGGGCAAAAGGTAAAGAAAGGATCAATCCAGTTCTCGCCAGTTTCTAAATGCAACTTAACTAACAATTCCTTTAGGGTTCTGTTTATTCTTTCTACTTGCCTTGAACTTTGGGGCCTATAAGCCCAGTAGAGCTTCCAGTTAATATTTAGAAGCATTGCTAATACTTTAGTAATTTGAGCAATGAATACTGGGCCATTGTTGGACCCCAAGGTGGTGGGAAGCCAAATCTAGGGACAATTTTAGTTACTAATAATTTACACCCAGTGGCAGCAGTGTCCTTCTTCGTTGGGAAGTCTCCCACCCATCCAGAATAGGTGTCCACTAGCACCAGCAAATACCCGTAGCCATACTTTCTAAGTTTGATATCCATAAAGTCCACCTCCCAGAATTCTCCAGGAGTACTACCTCGAGCTTGTGGTTGGGGTTGCTCCTTTTCTTTTGTAGGGATGTTTCCCCGAGCGAGCACAGTGCAAGCAACAGTGGTGTCATCTGCCACCCAGTGTCCAAGCCTGGGTATGTAAAAGTACCTGAGGAGCAACTGAGACCATTTAGAGGATCCTGAGTGCATACCTTCATGTAGTCCTTGAATCAGATCTCTCCCAGAGCTTCTGGCATGAATCTTCTTCCATCAGGATGCAGCAGCCACCTGGATGCTCCGAGTTTCTTTGGCAGCCCAGCTCTTGGCTTACCTTTAGATCATTTTCCGAGTATGTAGGTTGTGGCAGTAACACTGGGGATGGCATGGTCATGGCCATTACCTTGGGGATTTGTGGTATAATCCTGGCATTCGAGATCCACCGGTCCAGGGGACTTGTTAGGAGGGGCTCAACCATAGGTCCCCCTACCCCAGCAATATCCTGCCCCAGTGTAAGCTTCCTAGCTTCTATAACTAGGATGGCCATGGCAGCCTCAGCTCGCATGCAGCTCGGCCATCCTGCAGTTGCAGAGTCTAGTGTGATTGAAAGATCGGCCACAGGTCTCTTTCATGGCTGCAAGTTCTGAGTTAGCATTCCTTTTGCTGTGCCCCTGGCCTGATAGACAATTGGAAGGGATTTTCTATGTCTGGAAGGGGAAGAGAGGGTGCCCATATGAACGACGTTTTTAAGGATTCAAAGGCTTGCTGTTCTACTTCAGTCCATTGAAGTTTTTTCCTTTCCCCAGTACTTGCATATAGGAGTTTGGCTAATCCATCAAATCCCAAATTCCACAATGGACAGTACCCCACAAATCCTAGAAACTCTCACACCTGCCTCTTAGTCTCAGGGACTGGGATTTTGAGGATCACCTCAGTGCGGCTGGGGGACAAGGTCTGTTTTCCCTCCTCCAGTTGGTAGCCTAGGTATACAGCTTTATTGACACACAGTTAAGCCTCTCTTTCAGATTCCCTGGACCCCAATTGGCCAAGGACTATTAACAGGTCCTCGGTAGCACTTGGGCATTCCTCCAGGGTTTCGGAGGCCAGGAGGAGGTCATCTGCATACTGGAGCAAGGGGGTTTGGGGGTGTTCCTCCTTGTATTCCTGTAAGTCTTCATTGGGTTGACGTACAGAGGACAAGGGTATGGAGAACAAAGCATCCTTTAAGTCCAAAACAGTATAACAAATTCAGTTTGATGGGATAGTACTCAGGAGGGTCTCGGAGTTTGGTACCGTGGAGTGGACAGTTTCTACCCTCGCATTTACCTCTCCGAGATCCTGCACCATTTGGAAGTCCTCAGTTCCCGGTTTCGGCATGGGCAGCAGGGGAGCGTTCCATGTGGACTTGCAGGGCACCAAAATGCCTGTCCTCTTTAGTCTGCATATGTGAACAGCAATACCCACCTGTGCTTTCCAGGGAGTAGGGTTTTGCTTGACACTCACCAGTGTGGCTGAGCTCAGAAGTTGTACGACCGCAGGCACCTGATGTTCAGCAAGGTCTGGCAGGTTGTTCTCTGCCCAAACAAAAGGAATATCTTTTAGCCATTTATCAAGAAGTTCCTTTGAGGAGGTTTCTTCTGCTCTTTGATAAAACACATATCCCTCTGGCAGTGGAGCGGTGAGCAAAACCTTTGCCTTTTCAAGTTCAAGGGTTAAGGTGGTTGCAGCAGATGAGAAAGTAATCATGGCCACCATTTATCGAATAAATCCCGACCAATTAGGGGAAAGGGGCCCTGAGGCATTACCAGGAAGGAGTGTGGAACTGTCTCTTGTGCTAAATCTGTTATTCTGGCTGTTGTCCATGGGTATGCTTGGGTCTGCCATGTGGCACCTGTAATTAAAATCTTTCCTTTTGACAATGCACCTGTAGTCTTTTCCAAAACCAAGAAGGTGGCCCCTGTGTCCACCAAGAAATTTACTGGCTGGCCCCCTTTTTGGAGTGTTAGCGTGGGATCCTGGAGGCCAAGTGAAACAGCCCTGACACCTTCATTCAGCTTCTTCAAGCATTATTGTCTCTCGCTTGGGTCTTTCTAGGTGTGAATGAGGCCCGTCCTCTCTAGTGGAGGGTCGTGCACCTCTCCTGGCGTTTTCAAGGGACTGATGTTTCCAATGTCCTTCTTTCCTGCAGTAGGCACATTGATCCTTCTTCGGGGCTTGGTGGTGCCCACAGGTTAGTCTCTCCGTGAGTGGGCCATGCTCTCCATTTCCTGAGCCTCTGGGGTCTCTCATGGCAATTACTAGTATTTTAGCTAGTTTCTTTGTCTCTGTTGTTATACACTCAATGAGCCACTTCTACCAAATCACTAGGATTTTTCCCTTCAAACCCTTCCCACTTCTTTTTCATGTCTGAGGCAGACTGACTGAATAATACAGGCAATACTTACTTCCCTCCTGTTCTCAGGGGGCTTTCAGGTCAATAGGGGTATAAAGCCCGTAGGCGTCCATCAGCCACTCTAAAAAGGCAGGCGGACATTCTCTTGTAGGAGCCTGAGAATTCTCACTGACCTTAGATAAATTTATAGGCTTCCTAGAGGTTAAGCGGAGGCCCTGCAAGAGCAACTGGTGATATCTGCTTAAGCCCTCTGGGCCTTGCTAGGAGTTTGGATCCCACATTGGTTGTGCAGTGGGGAAAAAAATTTCTCTCAAGTGGGGAGTGCCCGCTGGCTGACCATTAGGTCCATTGACTGCCTTCTGGGCCTCTCTGGAAGGGGTCCCATTCCTCTGATATGAACAGCACCTGGAGAAGTTGCAGGAAATCACCTCAGGTGGGCTGATGCGTATGGAAAACCATATCTAGCAAAGAAATCAGACCTAATGGTTTGTCAGAAAAAAAGGGGTTTTGTTGGTTCCAATTATACAAATCCCTGGAACAAAAGGGAACATATACTGAAAAAGGGATTCGGGAGTCTTCCCAGGTTTGGGGGCTGCTTGCCTTAAGGGGAGAATGGCTGCTGCTGAGTGATCTTTCTCTGGGGGTTGTTAAGACATGCCTGCCCTAGTGTATTTGTTGTGGGGTGGGGGGGGCTCAAAAAGAGGCTGTGAGTATTCCTCTCTCCGGCCCCTTGGGAACCTGATAGGGTGGCAGCGGCACCAAGGGTCGGAAGCCAGCTCTCCTGCTCCCAGAGTCCTCTTGCAAAATGGGATAAATCAGACAGGGAGGGAAAGGGGGAAGGGAGGGGGAGGGACAGGGACAGCCTCCACCTTGGTGGTTTTAGGAACTTGGACAGGTTGTTTTTCCGGTCCTGCGATGTTTACTGAAATCTTGGAAACAAGAACTCTTTATGTTGGGGGAGGAAGTCTTTTATATATGTTGGCTTCTTAGTGGCAATGTCAATCCACACATGAATTTAAGGGATCAGATCAGGATGTCCTGGTTCCCCTTTCTAAGCAGGCTCCGACAGTGGCACTCGGATCTCGGTGCACCTCGAAATGTTGTAGCTACTGTCCATTCCCAGAAAGAAAGCATCTCCGACCACCGGCAAGTTCAACAGAAAAAGTTTTATTTTCTGCACAGGGTCTGTCAGCCCTCTTGAGAGGAGACTGAGCAGCCCCCAGTTGAATTTTCCAAAGGTTTTTATACTTGTGCAATGTGCAGGTGTGCAAGCAGGCAGAGTAGAGAAGTGGGGTGTTGCGGTTAGCCATTCTTAGTTGAACAAAAACTGCTCTTGTTCTCAAAAGCCTTCTGAACATCCATTTCCTTTGGGACATTCCCTTGGGCTACGTCTGCACGACCTACCACCCCAATATCAGCTAGTTCATTGACAGTTCATAGCTACTTTATTTACCTTTCATGGTGGCTTCTGTCAGTTCAGAATGGCTTCACCATTATCAAGGCTCTTTATGGTTTTACCAGAGAACCTACATAGCCGCCATGGGGAAACAGGGCCTATGACCCTGGCCAAAATGGTGCCCACCAGTCCAAACACGTGGAAGGGCACTGCCTCGGGAGCTGGTTGATTTAGGCCTGGGAGATAGCCCTGCCTTGTCCCGGCAGCCAAATGTTTCCCTTTTCCCCTCCGTTCCCTTTGCCTTTCTCCTGGTTTTTAAAACAAGCTGCTTGAGCCCTATAACACTGAGCAGGACTTTTTTGTAACATTTAATTAAAATGTATCTGGTACCAAAATTATATATTATAAATATGACAATTTGGTTATATTTTTGAAAATTTATACTTTTAAAATATACTTTGGTTGTCATATATATTGATAACAATGAAAGTAAAGAATAAAAACAAAAAAATATTATTTCCTGCATTGAAAACTTCAGGTGTTCTAGGGTTAGTGTTCTACCAGTGTAGGTTTGTTCCTTGTTACTGGCTGGTTTTCCGTTGCTCAGTCTTAAGACAAAGGCGTTCGGAAGCCTAGCCTGGGTAACCCTTACTTTTAGGCTTTCAGTGGTGTTTCTTCATGCACTTTTGGGGACAGCTCTTAATATAGCTCAGCTGCCATGATGTTCCAGCCAGAAATTCCTATTTTCCTAAAGGTTCCCTGAGCTGCCAGATGCCCCTTCCCTTCAGAGATTTGAGAGTCTGCTCCTGCCAGCAGGCATCTTAGAAGGCTGTGGGGCCATCCCAAGCAGTGGTCCTCCTAGCTTATTGTCTAGAAAATGGTTGGACCTAAAGTCACCCACAGCGACTGCTCTTTGACCCTTTGTCTATGGTGGGGGCACCTGTCAGAGGCATCAGTTTAATAGCACACCAGGGGTCTGCTCTGAAGCGGGGTTATTGACCTTGAGGCAGCAAGCTCTAAATAGCCTTGTTTTGTGCTTTCCAGATGGGACTTAGCAGCTTCATACTCAGGAATTGCCCCCTTGCATGAATCCTGTCCAATTGGGACAGAGTTGACACAGAGGCTAGACAAACAAAAGCTGATACACTATGCAACTTTATTTGAGAAAGGAGAATGGTGGCCAGAGAATGGCACACTTTTCCTTCCAACCCTGATTCACCTGGAACAGTTCTGTAGAGTGATGGGAAATGGGCGGAGATGCCAGAAGTTAGAGCATTTCTCCTTTTGAGGAGCAGTAGAGACCTTCATCCCCAGTGCACACAGGAACCCCTAAGGCAGGCGTCCTCAAACTGTGGCCCGTGGGACACATGTGGCCTGACGATATTTATTCCACCCTCAGGGTGTTTTTGCTGCCTCTGCCTGTCCTGCTTAGCAGCCGACTCGTGCAGTGTGCATAGGAACTTGTTCATAGGTTTTTAAAAAACTATAGTCTGACCCTCCAATGATCTGAGGGACAGAACTGGCCCCCTAGGTAAACAGTTTGAGGACCCCTGCCCTAAGGGATCCTGGACTTAGGGGTTACTATTCTCGCAGCCCTGACACACCCCAGATCATTCTACCCATAGTAGAGGCACCAGGGAAATTTGGTCCCTGGGTAATTTACCAGCCTTTTATTCAAATTGAAGCCAAGAAAATTAAAAATGACTTAGGCAGTTACTCTACTTTTGATTACGGTTGACTCCCCCTGTAGTACCCCAATATTACCATTTAACTCTATAACGCTGAGCATATTTCCATAACATATAAAGAAATGTATATATTAATAGATAGATAGATAAACAGACAGATAAATAGGTAGATAACTTTGAAAATAAAGAATAAAAACAAAAACATTTCCCCCAAATTGAAAATTGAGCCATTATAGGGTTAAAAAGGATGGGTCTTATCAGCAGGTGTAAGACCTTAGGATCATAAATGAAGCAGTGATCCCACTGCACCTAGTAGTGCCCAAACCCTGTGCCCTCCTAGGGAAATTGTGAATGCTTTAATCCCCGTTCCTGTACTTAGAGTGAACAAACACATGCCTGATAATCCTAAGTATATTTATTTCTTGTGACACTCACCTAACTTGAAGGGAACGACCTCCTCCGAATCTTAGACTTGTCTCACTTAAACTCTTCAACCTTTTGTCTTTTTGTTTGTTTTTCCAGAAGTTCTCAGGTTACCAAGGCCTCCAAACCAAGTGTGCCAGCTGCAGGACCACGATTTCCTGAACAACCTCAACTTTATCCATCCTGGGACCTGAGTGGACAATCCCTTCTGAGCCCCATTGCCCCTTTTGCAGCAGGAAGTACTTAGAGATGTCGTCGCCCAGTACCCCAAAGATTTGGGTCCATACCTCTTCAGGGGGCAAATGTTAGGTAGCTATCCTAGGGACTGGGGTGTCCATTATGCATGCCCAGAGGGCCAAGGTAGCAGCCCAAGAAGGAGTGGCACACTGTGCGTGCTCAGAGGTTCAGGTTTCCGGCCAGGAAGAGGAGGTACACCTGGGTGAGTGCTGCAACTTGATTGACCCACCAAAGCCAAGTAAATTAAAATCAGCTGCTGGGGTTGACCAGGGTTGCCCACCATGCCTCCCTAATGCTCATAAAACCCACTTGGATGACAATCAGGCTTCTACATGCATTCTTTCTCACGCAGAGCAGAGGACCAAGGTCTGTCTGTCCTCAGAGAGATCTGACAAACCCAGGAAGGCTCTTTGGAGGCAGCATAACTGGACATGAATGGCTGGTGGATACTGTTCAGATGCAGGACTTTCTACTTAGAAGGGTCTAATCCAGCCTGAGATAATCCTTGAATGAGTCCTCTGCCCAGATCTTTTTTTTTAACGTTTTATTAGGGGCTCATACAACACTAAACACATTCTATGCATACATCAGTTGTGTAAAGCACATTTGTACATTCATTTCCCTCATTCTCAAAATATCCACTCTCCACCCAAGCCCATGGCCTCAGCTCCTCATTCCCATCCCCACCCCCCATGTGCGCTACCCCTCGCTCATCAATCCTTGGTAATTTACTAATTTTTGTCATATCTTGCACTGTCTGATATCCCCCTTCACCCACTTTTCTGTTGAAGTAAAATGTACATCCTTGTAATCAGTTCCCCGTTTCCAAACTGCCCTCCCTCTTACCCTCTCAGTGTCTTCACTCATAATACTGGTCCTAAAGGACTCATCCACCCTGGATTCCCTGTGTTTCCAGTTGCTATCTGTACCAGTGTACATTCTCTGGTCTAGCCAGATTTGTAAGGTAGAATTGGGGTCATGATAATGGGGGGAGAGAAAGCATTTAGCAACGAGAGGAAAGTTGTGTTTCATCGTTGCTATCTCGTACCTAGTCTTGGCTCATCTCCTCTCTGAGACCCTTCTGTAAGGTATTGTCCAGTGGTCTGGAAATGGGCTTTGGGTCTCTACCAAGCACTCTTCTCATTCCCAATAAGATGTTTTTGTTCTGACGATGCCTGACACCTGATCCCTTCGAAACCTCGTGATCTCATAGGCTGGTGTGATTATTCCATGTGGGCTTTGTTGCTTCTGAGCTAGGTGGCCGCTTGTTTACATTCAAGCTTTTAAGACCTCAGACGCTATATCTTTTGACAGCTGGGCACCATCAGCTTTGTCTTCAGTGTACCTGTGGGGAAGGTGAGCACCATAGAATGCCAATTTAATAGAACAAAGTATTCTTGCAATGAGGGAGTACTTGAGTGGAGGCCCAGAGTCCATCTGCTACCTTAATACGAAACCTATAAATATATGGACGTAGGTCTATTTCCCCATGCTCATATATGAATATAT
This sequence comes from Tenrec ecaudatus, assembly GCF_050624435.1. Taxonomy (NCBI): domain Eukaryota; kingdom Metazoa; phylum Chordata; class Mammalia; order Afrosoricida; family Tenrecidae; genus Tenrec; species Tenrec ecaudatus. The sequence continues at coordinate 964,503 of NW_027457659.1, forward strand.
TTACATATGGACATACTTTTTTAAAGACCTCTATAACAGGCCCGTGCTTCCTCGCTTGCTCTTCTATTTCCCTTTCATTTTCCTCTTGTGCCCACTGCCATGCTCAGTCTTCCTTTGGGTTTCAGTAATTCTTCTTGGTTCCATTACCCTTGATCCCACCCTACCAGGCCTCCTACATCTACCTCACCACGGATATGCATGACTTCCTGTTCTCTTGTTTCTGGGTTTCTTAACACCGCTTCCTTTATGCCCACCTCCCTCTTTCCCATGCCCCACCCCCCAGAAGTGTTGGTCCTGGGTTTTGTCCTCCAGATTGGACATCCAGCCTATCTAATTTAGACAGACCAGAAAAGGTAATAACATGCACAAAACCAAGACAAGCAACGCAAAAAAACCAAGACAACAAAAATCCAATGACACTAAAAGAAAACAAAACTAACCAAGAAAGAAAAGCTCATAGTTACTACAAGGACTGTGTGGTGAACTTTAGGAGTGTTTTCCAGTCCAGTCTGTTGGGGCACCGAGCCCTGACCACAAAGTCCACCTTTGGCATTCCCCGGGAACTTTGATGCTCCGTTTTCTAGCTCTTCCGCTGCACTCCCTTAGTGTCATGCCTCGATGTAGCAAGATCAGTTCGGGCGCAGTTCCCACACTGTGTCTCCAGTGTTGTCCCCTCTAGGGCAATGGGTCTTTGAGGGACGTTTCTCATCGTGGGGCTGCCCATGTGGTCTTTTCTGTGGACTGGCTTCTCTGATTGGGAACATCATCCTCAAGGTGTAGTGGGCCAGGATGTGCTCCATTCTCCCCTCCTCCGCCTTGTTCTGCTCTGTGTTCTCTGATCAGATATGTCCCTCTCTGCGAGCTGCAGCTCCGGTGCCATCCTGTGAAATACAATCTTTGGGGGCTGCAAGGAGGTGGGAGGGGGGGCATCAGCTCAGATCTTTTGAGAGTCCAGGAGATATTGACTTCTCGATGGGCACAGTTCTGTGAGGCACCGTGCTCTTGGTCCAGAAGCTGGTTGTGAATATGACTTTGTTGTTAACCAGTTGTGTGTCTCTGGGTCAACTCCTGTGTGTTTTGAGGGAGTTTTCTCATCTGGAAAGTAAATGTACTGGATTATCCAGAAGCCCATATCAGCAAGTTATTGAGAAGGGTTAATCAGAGACTGTTTCATATAGTGTGTATCTGCGCGCTGCATTCAAGACCTGGGGTGGCAATTATGAGCTCAGAATAGAGATGGTGTCCAGTAGGTGACAGACGTGGCTCCATATTGAAACAGGAAGCCCACTGTGGAGATTTGGTCCTTCCGTTGATGGCCACCGGCCACCTAGTCTTCTCCTGCTATAACTGCTTCACTGGCTCAGCAGCTGAGCCAGGAGCCAGTGCCATCATAACCAGGTGGCTAACTGGGAGAAAGGGCAGATAGATATTTGTTATCTTGTTGTCTTGGGAAGCCCACCTAACCTCCATGCAAACCTTCTGGTGTGAGTTATCTGTGGAAGGAATCATAGGCTCACAGTAATACACATCTTTCTTTTTGAAAATGTGCCCGTATTCCTTTCTGAACCTGAGAAGGTGGCTCCTATGTCCACCAAGAAATTTACTTCCTGGCCTCCTACATGGAGTGTTAGCCTGGGTTTTGGCGGCGAAGTGAAACAGAGCCCTGACCCCTTCATTCAGCTCTTCAAGCCTTATTGTCTCTTGCTTGAGTCTTTCTTGTTGCAGATGAGGCCCGTCCACTCTTGTGGAGGGTCGTGGACCTCTCCAGGGGTTTTCAAGGCACTGATTTTTCCAGTGTCCTTCTTTCCTGCAGTAGGCACATTGATCCTTCCCCATGGCTTGGAGGTGCCCAGAGGTTAGTCTCTCCGTGAGTGGGCCATGCTCTCCTTTTCCTGAGTCTCTGGGGTCTCTCATGGCAATTCCTAGTATTTTAGCTAGTTTCTTTGTCTCTGTCGTGCTAGGGTCATCTCGGTTGTTATATACTCAATGAACCACTTGTATCAAATCACTAAGATTTTTCCCTTGAAACCCTTCCCACTTCTTTTTCATGTCTGAGGCAGACTGACTGAGTCATAAAGGCAATATTTATTGCCCTCCTGTTCTCGGGGCCTCCGGGCTGTTAGGGGTATAAAGCCTGTAGGCTTCCATCAGCCACTCTAGAAAGGAAGGCAGACATTCTCTTAGCCTGAAAATTCTCACTGACCTTAGATAAATTCATAGGTTTCCTAGCTCTTCCGCAGAGGGTCATGTAAGAGCAATGGGTGATACCTGGTAAAGCCCTCTGGGCCTTGCTAGGAATTGAGATCCCACATTGTTGGTGTAGTGGCCAAAAGAGTTTCTCTCAAGTGGGGAGTGCCCGCTCGCTGACCATCAGGTTCACTGACTGCTTACTGGGCCTCTGTCTGGAAGGGCTACCCTCCTCCGTTGTGAACAGCACCTGGAAAAGTTGTTGGCAAGCATTCCAGGTGGGCTGATGAGTATGGAAGTCATACCAGTACTAGTGTGTGTGGGGGGCTGCTTGTTAGGGGTGGGAGTGAGGTTGTGGGGCCGGTGGGGGAGGGAGTGACTCAATAAGGGCCTGTTAGAAGTTTTCTATTTCTGGACCCTAGAAACCTTATAGGGCGGGGGTTGAAAGAAAGGGTTTGAAGCCAGCTCTCCCACTCTCAGAGTTCTCCTGCAAAATGGGATAAAGCCGATTAGGGGAGAGAGATCGTGAGGGGAGGGGAGGGGAGGGGTTGGGGAGGGGAGGGGTTGGGGAGGGATGGGGGAGGGGTGGGGGAGGGGTGCGGGAGGGGTGGGGGAGGGTGATGGGGAGGGATGGCCTCCACCTATGTGGTTTTGGGAACTTGGAGCGTTTGTTTTTCCGGTCCTTCCATGTTTCCTGAAACCTTGGAAACAAGGGCCCTTTCTTTGCGGGAGGGAGTAAGTCTTTTATATTTGCAGGCTTCTTAGTGGCAATGTCAGCCCACACTTGAAGTAACGGGATCAGATCGGGATATCCTGGTTCCCTTTAACCATAACTATGAACTCTTAGTAATAGGGGATGGGAAAACTAGTCTTGCGTGGGTCAATCAGGGACTCCTTCTGCCCCATCACTTTTAAACAAATTGTAGAGTCTCCAAGCTTTTGGGTTGAAACCACATCCTCTTGGTGAATGCTGAGAGCAGGGGTCATCAAACTACAACCTGTGGGCCACATGCAGACAGCCGAGGACGTTGATCCTTTCTGCCGGGTGTATGTGCCCCATTTATTTTTTTTTGAACTTCAAATCAATATGTGCAGTGTGCACATGAATTTGTTCGTAATATTTGTTTTTTTAAACTATAGTCTTTCCTTCAAAAGGCCTGAGGGATAGTGAACTGGCCCCCTGGGTAAACAGTTTCAGGACCCCTGCCCTAAGGTATCCTGGACTTAGGGGTTATTAATCTCCCAGCCCCGAAACATCCCTGAACATTCTACCCGTTGTAGGAGGCACCATGGGAATTTGGACCCCGGGTAATTTACAAGCCTTTACTCCAATTGAACCCAAGAAAATTCAAAATGACTTAGGCAGTTACTCTATTTTGGTCACTTTTGACTCGTCCTGCACTAGCCCATTATTTCCATTTAACTCTATAACGCGAAGCATGATGTTTTCATAACATTAAAAATGTATATATTAATACATATATATATTTATAACTATGAAAGTTCACAACAAAAAGAAAATTTTTTCCCAAAATTAAAATTGAAGCGTTATAGGGTTAAAAAGAAGGATGGGTCTGATCAGCGTGTCCAAGACCTTAGCATCATAAATGAATCAGTGATCCGACTGCACCTAGTAGTGCCCAAACCTGTGCCCTCCTAGGGGAAAGTGTGAATGCTTTTATCCCTCTTCCTGTACTTCCAATGAACAAACACACATGTCTGGTAATCCTAAGATTTTTTTTGTTTCCTGTGACACTCACCTAATTTCAAGGCCACTGCCACCTCAGAAGCTTAGCCTTGTCGTAGTCAAACTGTTCACCTTTTAGACCGTTTGTTTTTCTCAGAAGTTATCGGGTGATTAAAGCTTCTGAACCAAGTGTGCCAGGTCCACGACTACCATCTCCTGGACCACCTCAACCTTATCCATCCTGGATAAAGTTGCCCTCAATGGACAACCCCTCCCAGCAGTGTAGGAAGGGTATGGACCCAAAGCCCCACCTCGCCACTTTTGCCAGCAGGAAGTAGCTAGAGATGTCGTCGCCCAGTACCCCAAAGATTTGGGTCCATATCTCTTCAGGGGGGCAAATGTTAGGTAGCTATGCTAGGGACTGGGGCATCCGTTATGCATGCCCATAGGGCCAAGATAAGAGCCCAGTTAGGAGAGGCACCCTGTGCATGCTCAGAGGTCCAGATTTCTGGCCATGAAGGGGAGGTCACCTGGGTGGTTCCTGTACCTGGATTGACCAATCTAGGCCATGTAAATTCAATTCAGCCACTGGGGTCGGCCAGACTTGCCCACCACGCCTCCCTAACGCTCATAAAACTCTCTTGAGTGCAGACCAGGCTTCTGCATGATTTCTCTCACACTCAGGAAGGCTCTTTGGAGGCAGCTGGGCTGCACAAGAGTGGCTGGTGGATACTGTTCAGATGCATGGCTTTCTGCTTGCAAGGGTTTTTGTCTCAGCTGACTGGAAGGGAGGAGGTAGTACGTCTGGATCACAGAGTATCCATGTCCACAAACGAGGCTGCTCATTCCACTGTCCTGGAAGTGCTTTATGAAAACCCTCTGCTTTGCAATGTCACTCCTTGTAGATTAGAGTGGGAGGGGCTGGGACCAAGGTATGCTGCCTCTTGCTCCCAGTTGCAGGTTTCTGGATGCTGATTGTATCTCTTACAGCATCAGTTAGTGGGCTTGTTGTCTGCCTCAGGCTTTGTTCACGGAGATCCTCCAGCTAAGTGGTGGTGTATGCACATGAGCAGAGGCTTCCTGCCAATCCCCCATGAGTAGTAGAGCTCCCATGGTGTGGACTCCATGAAAGCCTTGCCCCAGGAAGCACGCTTACAAAGGAGGGTGGGCCCTGCAGGACAGAAGACCATTCCCCCTGTGGAATGGCCTCAGAGATCCACCTCCCTCTCTGGCCAGCTGCTGGGGCTGTGGGTCCTAAGCATCATGGCTGACTCAGTAATAGACACAGGGTGAGGCCACTCCAGTAGCTGTTTTGACTGGTCTCATCCAGCCTGAGATCATCCTTGCATGAGCCCTCTGCCCAGATTATTTTTGTTTCTTTTATGATCTTTTCATTAGTGGCTCCTACAACACTAACCGCAATCCATAAATACATCATCTGTTTGAAGCACATCTGTACATTAATTGCCCTCCTTATTCACAAAATATCCACTCTCCACCCAAGCCCCTGGCCTCAGCTCCTCATTTTTCCCCCCTCAATGCCCGCCACCCATCCCTCATCAATCCTAGGAAATGTACTAATTCTTTTGTCATATCTTCACCCACCTTTCTTTTGAGGTCAATGAAGATCCTTGTAATCGGTTCCCACTTTCCATCCTGCCCTTCCTCCACCCTCCCAGTATCTCCACTCATAACACTGGTAAAGGGCCCATCCACTCTGGATTCCCCGTGTTTGAAATTCCTATCGGTACTAGAATACCTTCTCTAGTTTGGCCAGATTAGTATGGTAGAACTGGGATCATGATAGTGGGGCAAGAGGAAGCATTAAGAACTAGAGGAAAGTTGTGTTTCATCTTTGCTGACTTATACCCTGTATTCTTTAATCTCCACTCTGAGTTCCTTCTGTAAGGGGATGTCCAGTGCACTGCAAATAGGTTTTGGGTCTATACCCGGCAGTCCCCTCTCATTCTCCATGATAAGATTTTTTTGTTCTCATGATGCCGGTTGCCTTATCCCTTTAAAACTTTGTGATCACACAGGCTGGTATGCTTTCTCCATGTGGGCTCTGTTGCTTCAGAGCCAGATGGCTGTTTCTTTACCCTCAAGCCTTTAAGACCCCACACGCTATATCTTTAGGTAGCTGGACACCATCGGATTTCTTCACCACATTTGCTTATGCAGCCGCTTTGTGGTCAGTGATTGTGTAGGAAAGGTGAGCATCTTAGAATGCCAATTTTATAAAACAGTGTTCTTGCAATGAGGGATTCCTTGAGCGGAGGCCCTATGTCCATCTGCTACCTCAATACTAAATCTATAAACATATGGACATAGATCTATTTCCCCATGCCCCTTTGTAAATATATGTACATATGTACATGCCTTTTTTTAGACGTCTATAACTGGCCCTTGCTTCCCAGCTCACTCTTCTATACCCTTTGATTTTCCTCTTGTGCCCACTGACATGCTCAGTCTTCCTTTGGGTTTCAGTAATTCCTCTTGGTTACATTACCTTTGATCACGCCCTACCAGGCCTCCTACATCCCCCTCACTACCGTTTTCCATCACTTGTTGTACCCTTGTCTCTGGGTTTCTTTACACCACTTCCTTTCCCCCCACCCTCCTCACTCCCATGCCCAATGGAAAGGGCCGGTCACATGTTTACTCCTCCAGATTCTTCATCCAGCCTCTCTTAATTAGACAGACCTGTAAAGGTAATAACATGCACAAAACAAGACTGAGCTAAACCAAGCAGCAAAAAGAAAAACAAACAAAAATGAAAACAAAACCCAACCCAAATCCAATGACACTAAAAGAAAACAACACTAACCAGAAAGAAAAGTACAAGGACTGTGTGGTGAACTTTAGGAGTGTTTTCCAGTCCAGTCTGTGGGGGCACCGAACCCTGACCACAAAGTCCACCTTTGGCATTCCCTGGGGACTTTGATGCTCCGTTTTCTTTCTCTTGCGCTGCACTCTCTTAGTGTCATGCCTCGAAGTGGCAGGATCAGTTCGGGCGCAGTTCCCACACTGTGTGTCCAGTGTTGTCCCCTCTAAGGCTATGGGTCTTTGAGGGACGTTTCTCATCGTGGGGCTGCCCATGTGGTCTTCTCTGTGGATTGGCTTCTCTGACTGGGAACATCATCCTCAAGGTGTATTGGGCCAGGGTGTGCTCCATTCTTCCCTCCTCCCCCTTGTTCTGCCCTGTGTTCTCTGATCAGATATGTCCCTCTCCGCGAGCTGCAGATCCGGTGCCATCCTGTGAAATACAATCTTTTGGGGCTGCAAGGATGTGTGGGGGGGGTGGGTGTCAGCTCAGATCTTTTGAGAGTCCAGGAGATATTGACTGCTCGATGGGCACAGTTCTGTGGGGCACCGTGCTCTTGGTCCAGACGCTGGTTTGAATATGACTTTGTTGTTAACCAGTTGTGTGTCTCTGGGTGAACTCCCGTGTGTTTTTTAGTGAGTTTTCTAATCTGCAAAGTAAATGTACAGGATTATCCAGACTCCCATGTCAGCAAGTTATCCAGAGGAGTTAATCAGAGACTGTTTCATATAGTGTGTACCTGCGCGCCGCATTCTAGACCTGGGATGGCAATTATGAGCTCAGGATAGAGATGGTGTCCAGCAGGTAACATACGTGGCTCCATATTGAAACAGGAAGCCCACTGTGGAGATTTGGTCCTTCCGTTGATGGCCACCGGCCACCTAGTCTTCTCCTGCTATAACTGCTTCACTGGCTCAGCAGCTGAGCCAGAAGCCAGTGATATCATAACCAGGTGGCTAACTGGGCCAAAGGGCTGATAGGTATTTGTTATCTTGTTCTCTTGGGAAACCCACCTACCCTCCATGCAAACCTTCTGGTGTGAGTTATCTGTGGAAGGAATCATGGGCTCACAGTAATTCACATCTTTCTTCTTGAAAATGTGCCCATATTCCTTTCTGAACCTGAGAAGGTGGCCCCTGTGTCCACCAAGAAATTTACTGCCTGGCCTCCTACTTGGAGAGTTAGCCTGGGCTTTTGGCGGCGAAGCGAAACAGAGCCCTGACCCCTTCATTGAGCTTCTTCAAGCATTATTGTCTCTTGCTTGGGTCTTTCTACGTGCAGATGAGGCCCATCCACTCTAGTGGAGGGTCGTGCACCTCTCCTGGGGTTTTCAAGGCACTGATTTTTCCAGTGTCCTTCTTTCCTGCAGTAGGCACATTGGTCCTTCCCCATGGCTTGGCGGTGCCCACAGGTTAGTCTCTCCGTGAGTGAGCCATGCTCTCCTTTTCCTGAGTCTCTGGGGTATCTCATGGCAATTACGATTATTTTAGCTAGCTTCTTTGTCTCTGTCGTGCTAGGGTCATCTCTGTTGTTATACACTCAATGAGCCACTTGTACCAAATCGCTAAGATTTTCCTTTCAAACCCTTCCCACTTCGTTGTCATGTCTGAGGCAGACTGACTGAGTAATAAAGGCAATACTTATTGCCCTCCTGTTCTCAGTGCCTCCGGGCCGTTAGGGGTATAAAGCCCGTAGGCTTACATCAGCCACTCTAGAAAGGCAGGCGGACATTCTCTTATAGGAACCTGAAAATTCTCACTGACCTTAGATAAATTCATAGGTTTCCTAGCTCTTCCGCAGAGGGTCATGTAAGAGCAATGGGTGATACCTGGTACAGCCCTCTGGGCCTTGCTAGGAATTGAGATCCCACATTGTTGGTGTAGTGGCCAAAAGAGTTTCTCTCAAGTGGGGAGTGCCCGCTCGCTGACCATCAGGTTCACTGACTGCTTACTGGGCCTCTGTCTGGAAGGGCTACCCTCCTCCGTTGTGAACAGCACCTGGAAAAGTTGTTGGCAAGCATTCCAGGTGGGCTGATGAGTATGGAAGTCATACCAGTACTAGTGTGTGTGGGGGGCTGCTTGTTAGGGGTGGGAGTGAGGTTGTGGGGCCGGTGGGGGAGGGAGTGACTCAATAAGGGCCTGTTAGAAGTTTTCTATTTCTGGACCCTAGAAACCTTATAGGGCGGGGGTTGAAAGAAAGGGATTGAAGCCAGCTCTCCCACTCTCAGAGTTCTCCTGCAAAATGGGATAAAGCCGATTAGGGGAGAGAGATCGTGAGGGGAGGGGAGGGGAGAGGAGGGGAGGGGAGGGGAGGGGAGGGGGGAGGGGTTGGGGAGGGGAGGGGAGGGGTTGGGGAGGGGAGGGGTTGGGGAGGGGAGGGGTTGGGGAGGGGAGGGGTTGGGGAGGGGAGGGGAGGGGGGGAGGGTGATGTGGAGGGGAGGGGTGGGGGAGGGGAGGGGAGGGGTGGGGGAGGGTGATGGGGAGGAATGGCCTCCACCTATGTGGTTTTGGGAACTTGGACCGTTTGTTTTTCCGGTCCTTCCATGTTTCCTGAAACCTTGGAAACAAGGGCCCTTTCTTTGCGGGAGGGAGTAAGTCTTTTATATTTGCAGGCTTCTTAGTGGCAATGTCAGCCCACACTTGAAGTAACGGGATCAGATCGGGATATCCTGGTTCCCTTTAACCATAACTATGAACTCTTAGTAATAGGGGATGGGAAAACTAGTCTTGCGTGGGTCAATCAGGGACTCCTTCTGCCCCATCACTTTTAAACAAATTGTAGAGTCTCCAAGCTTTTGGGTTGAAACCGCATCCTCTTGGTGAATGCCGAGAGCAGGGGTCCTCAAACTACAACCTGTGGGCCACATGCAGACAGCCGAGGACGTTGATCCTTTCTGCCGGGTGTATGTGCCCCATTTATTTTTTTTTTGAACTTCAAATCAATATGTGCAGTGTGTACATGAATTTGTTCGTAATATTTGTTTTTTTAAACTATAGTCTTTCCTTCAAAAGGCCTGAGGGATAGTGAACTGGCCCCCTGGGTAAACAGTTTCAGGACCCCTGCCCTAAGGTATCCTGGACTTAGGGGTTATTAATCTCCCAGCCCTGAAACATCCCTGAACATTCTACCCGTTGTAGGAGGCACCATGGGAATTTGGACCCCGGGTAATTTACAAGCCTTTACTCCAATTGAACCCAAGAAAATTCAAAATGACTTAGGCAGTTACTCTATTTTGGTCACTTTTGACTCGTCCTGCACTAGCCCATTATTTCCATTTAACTCTATAACGCGAAGCATGATGTTTTCATAACATTAAAAATGTATATATTAATACATATATATATTTATAACTATGAAAGTCCACAACAAAAAGAAAATTTTTTCCCAAAATTAAAATTGAAGCATTATAGGGTTAAAAAGAAGGATGGGTCTGATCAGCGTGTCCAAGACCTTAGCATCATAAATGAATCAGTGATCCGACTGCACCTAGTAGTGCCCAAACCTGTGCCCTCCTAGGGGAAAGTGTGAATGCTTTTATCCCTCTTCCTGTACTTCCAATGAACAAACACACATGTCTGGTAATCCTAAGATTTTTTTTGTTTCCTGTGACACTCACCTAATTTCAAGGCCACTGCCACCTCAGAAGCTTAGCCTTGTCGTAGTCAAACTGTTCACCTTTTAGACCGTTTGTTTTTCTCAGAAGTTATCGGGTGATTAAAGCTTCTGAACCAAGTGTGCCAGGTCCACGACTACCATCTCCTGGACCACCTCAACCTTATCCATCCTGGATAAAGTTGCCCTCAATGGACAACCCCTCCCAGCAGTGTAGGAAGGGTATGGACCCAAAGCCCCACCTCGCCCCTTTTGCCAGCAGGAAGTAGCTAGAGATGTCGTCGCCCAGTACCCCAAAGATTTGGGTCCATATCTCTTCAGGGGGGCAAATGTTAGGTAGCTATGCTAGGGACTGGGGCATCCGTTATGCATGCCCATAGGGCCAAGATAAGAGCCCAGTTAGGAGAGGCACCCTGTGCATGCTCAGAGGTCCAGATTTCTGGCCATGAAGGGGAGGTCACCTGGGTGGTTCCTGTACCTGGATTGACCAATCTAGGCCATGTAAATTCAATTCAGCCACTGGGGTCGGCCAGACTTGCCCACCACGCCTCCCTAACGCTCATAAAACTCTCTTGAGTGCAGACCAGGCTTCTGCATGATTTCTCTCACACCCAGGAAGGCTCTTTGGAGGCAGCTGGGCTGCACAAGAGTGGCTGGTGGATACTGTTCAGATGCATGGCTTTCTGCTTGCAAGGGTTTTTGTCTCAGCTGACTGGAAGGGAGGAGGTAGTACGTCTGGATCACAGAGTATCCATGTCCACAAACGAGGCTGCTCATTCCACTGTCCTGGAAGTGCTTTATGAAAACCCTCTGCTTTGCAATGTCACTCCTTGTAGATTAGAGTGGGAGGGGCTGGGACCAAGGTATGCTGCCTCTTACTCCCAGTTGCAGGTTTCTGGATGCTGATTGTATCTCTTACAGCATCAGTTAGTGGGCTTGTTGTCTGCCTCAGGCTTTGTTCACGGAGATCCTCCAGCTAGGTGGTGGTGTATGCACATGAGCAGAGGCTTCCTGCCAATCCCCCATGAGTAGTAGAGCTCCCATGGTGTGGACTCCATGAAAGCCTTGCCCCAGGCAGCACGCTTACAAAGGAGGGTGGGCCCTGCAGGACAGAAGACCATTCCCCCTGTGGAATGGCCTCAGAGATCCACCTCTCTCTCTGGCCAGCTGCTGGGGCTGTGGGTCCTAAGCATCATGGCTAACTCAGTAATAGACACAGGGTGAGGCCACTCCAGTAGCTGTTTTGACTGGTCTCATCCAGCCTGAGATCATCCTTGCATGAGCCCTCTGCCCAGATTATTTTTGTTTCTTTTATGATCTTTTCATTAGTGGCTCCTACAACACTAACCGCAATCCATAAATACATCATCTGTTTGAAGCACATCTGTACATTAATTGCCCTCCTTATTCACAAAATATCCACTCTCCACCCAAGCCCCTGGCCTCAGCTCTTCATTTTTGCCCCCTCAATGCCCGCCACCCATCCCTCATCAATCCTTGGAAATGTACTAATTCTTTTGTCATATTTTCACCCACCTTTCTTTTGAGGTCAATGAAGATCCTTGTAATCGGTTCCCACTTTCCATCCTGCCCTTCCTCAACCCTCCCAGTATCTCCACTCATAACACTGGTAAAGGGCCCATCCACTCTGGATTCCCCGTGTTTGAAATTCCTATCGGTACTAGAATACCTTCTCTAGTTTGGCCAGATTAGTATGGTAGAACTGGGATCATGATAGTGGGGCAAGAGGAAGCATTAAGAACTAGAGGAAAGTTGTGTTTCATCTTTGTTGTCTCTTACCCTGTATTCTTTAATCTCCACTCTGAGATCCTTCTGTAAGGGGATGTCCAGTGCACTGCAAATAGGTTTTGGGTCTATACCCGGCAGTCCCCTCTCATTCTCCATGATAAGATTTATTGTTTTCATGATGCCTGTTGCCTTATCCCTTTAAAACTTTGTGATCACACAGGCTGGTATGCTTTCTCCATGTGGGCTCTGTTGCTTCAGAGCCAGATGGCTGTTTCTTTACCCTCAAGCCTTTAAGACCCCACACGCTATATCTTTAGGTAGCTGGACACCATCGGATTTCTTCACCACATTTGCTTATGCAGCCGCTTTGTGGTCAGTGATTGTGTAGGAAAGGTGAGCATCTTAGAATGCCAATTTTATAAAACAGTGTTCTTGCAATGAGGGATTCCTTGAGCGGAGGCCCTATGTCCATCTGCTACCTCAATACTAAATCTATAAACATATGGACATAGATCTATTTCCCCATGCCCCTTTGTAAATATATGTACATATGTACATGCCTTTTTTTAGACGTCTATAACTGACCCTTGCTTCCCAGCTCACTCTTCTATACCCTTTGATTGTCCTCTTGTGCCCACTGACATGCTCAGTCTTCCTTTGGGTTTCAGTAATTCCTCTTGGTTACATTACCTTTGATCACGCCCTACCAGGCCTCCTACATCCCCCTCACTACCGTTTTCCATCACTTGTTGTACCCTTGTCTCTGGGTTTCTTTACACCACTTCCTTTCCCCCCACCCTCCTCACTCCCATGCCCAATGGAAAGGGCCGGTCACATGTTTACTCCTCCAGATTCTTCATCCAGCCTCTCTTAATTAGACAGACCTGTAAAGGTAATAACATGCACAAAACAAGACTGAGCTAAACCAAGCAGCAAAAAGAAAAACAAACAAAAATGAAAACAAAACCCAACCCAAATCCAATGACACTAAAAGAAAACAACACTAACCAGAAAGAAAAGTACAAGGACTGTGTGGTGAACTTTAGGAGTGTTTTCCAGTCCAGTCTGTGGGGGCACCGAACCCTGACCACAAAGTCCACCTTTGGCATTCCCTGGGGACTTTGATGCTCCGTTTTCTTTCTCTTGCGCTGCACTCTCTTAGTGTCATGCCTCGAAGTGGCAGGATCAGTTCGGGCGCAGTTCCCACACTGTGTGTCCAGTGTTGTCCCCTCTAAGGCTATGGGTCTTTGAGGGACGTTTCTCATCGTGGGGCTGCCCATGTGGTCTTCTCTGTGGATTGGCTTCTCTGACTGGGAACATCATCCTCAAGGTGTATTGGGCCAGGGTGTGCTCCATTCTTCCCTCCTCCCCCTTGTTCTGCCCTGTGTTCTCTGATCAGATATGTCCCTCTCCGCGAGCTGCAGATCCGGTGCCATCCTGTGAAATACAATCTTTTGGGGCTGCAAGGATGTGGGGGGGGGTGGGTGTCAGCTCAGATCTTTTGAGAGTCCAGGAGATATTGACTGCTCGATGGGCACAGTTCTGTAGGGCACCGTGCTCTTGGTCCAGACGCTGGTTTGAATATGACTTTGTTGTTAACCAGTTGTGTGTCTCTGGGTGAACTCCCGTGTGTTTTTGAGTGAGTTTTCTAATCTGCAAAGTAAATGTACAGGATTATCCAGACTCCCATGTCAGCAAGTTATCCAGAGGAGTTAATCAGAGACTGTTTCATATAGTGTGTACCTGCGCGCCGCATTCTAGACCTGGGATGGCAATTATGAGCTCAGGATAGAGATGGTGTCCAGCAGGTAACATACGTGGCTCCATATTGAAACAGGAAGCCCACTGTGGAGATTTGGTCCTTCCGTTGATGGCCACCGGCCACCTAGTCTTCTCCTGCTATAACTGCTTCACTGGCTCAGCAGCTGAGCCAGAAGCCAGTGATATCATAACCAGGTGGCTAACTGGGCCAAAGGGCTGATAGATATTTGTTATCTTTTTGTCTTGGGAAACCCACCTACCCTCCATGCAAACCTTCTGGTGTGAGTTATCTGTGGAAGGAATCATGGGCTCACAGTAATTCACATCTTTCTTCTTGAAAATGTGCCCATATTCCTTTCTGAACCTGAGAAGGTGGCCCCTGTGTCCACCAAGAAATTTACTGCCTGGCCTCCTACTTGGAGAGTTAGCCTGGGCTTTTGGCGGCGAAGCGAAACAGAGCCCTGACCCCTTCATTGAGCTTCTTCAAGCATTATTGTCTCTTGCTTGGGTCTTTCTACGTGCAGATGAGGCCCATCCACTCTAGTGGAGGGTCGTGCACCTCTCCTGGGGTTTTCAAGGCACTGATTTTTCCAGTGTCCTTCTTTCCTGCAGTAGGCACATTGGTCCTTCCCCATGGCTTGGCGGTGCCCACAGGTTAGTCTCTCCGTGAGTGAGCCATGCTCTCCTTTTCCTGAGTCTCTGGGGTATCTCATGGCAATTATGATTATTTTAGCTAGCTTCTTTGTCTCTGTCGTGCTAGGGTCATCTCTGTTGTTATACACTCAATGAGCCACTTGTACCAAATCGCTAAGATTTTCCTTTCAAACCCTTCCCACTTCGTTGTCATGTCTGAGGCAGACTGACTGAGTAATAAAGGCAATACTTATTGCCCTCCTGTTCTCAGTGCCTCCGGGCCGTTAGGGGTATAAAGCCCGTAGGCTTACATCAGCCACTCTAGAAAGGCAGGCGGACATTCTCTTATAGGAACCTGAAAATTCTCACTGACCTTAGATAAATTCATAGGTTTCCTAGCTCTTCCGCAGAGGGTCATGTAAGAGCAATGGGTGATACCTGGTAAAGCCCTCTGGGCCTTGCTAGGAATTGAGATCCCACATTGTTGGTGTAGTGGCCAAAAGAGTTTCTCTCAAGTGGGGAGTGCCCGCTCGCTGACCATCAGGTTCACTGACTGCTTACTGGGCCTCTGTCTGGAAGGGCTACCCTCCTCCGTTGTGAACAGCACCTGGAAAAGTTGTTGGCAAGCATTCCAGGTGGGCTGATGAGTATGGAAGTCATACCAGTTCTAGTGTGTGGGGGGGGCTGCTTGTTAGGGGTGGGAGTGAGGTTGTGGGGCCGGTGGGGGAGGGAGTGACTCAATAAGGGCCTGTTAGAAGTTTTCTATTTCTGGACCCTAGAAACCTTATAGGGCGGGGGTTGAAAGAAAGGGATTGAAGCCAGCTCTCCCACTCTCAGAGTTCTCCTGCAAAATGGGATAAAGCCGATTAGGGGAGAGAGATCGTGAGGGGAGGGGAGGGGAGAGGAGGGGAGGGGAGGGGAGGGGAGGGGGGAGGGGTTGGAGAGGGGAGGGGAGGGGTTGGGGAGGGGAGGGGTTGGGGAGGGGAGGGGTTGGGGAGGGGAGGGGAGGGGGGGAGGGTGATGGGGAGGGGAGGGGTGGGGGAGGGGAGGGGAGGGGTGGGGGAGGGTGATGGGGAGGGATGGCCTCCACCTATGTGGTTTTGGGAACTTGGACCGTTTGTTTTTCCGGTCCTTCCATGTTTCCTGAAACCTTGGAAACAAGGGCCCTTTCTTTGCGGGAGGGAGTAAGTCTTTTATATTTGCAGGCTTCTTAGTGGCAATGTCAGCCCACACTTGAAGTAACGGGATCAGATCGGGATATCCTGGTTCCCTTTAACCATAACTATGAACTCTTAGTAATAGGGGATGGGAAAACTAGTCTTGCGTGGGTCAATCAGGGACTCCTTCTGCCCCATCACTTTTAAACAAATTGTAGAGTCTCCAAGCTTTTGGGTTGAAACCGCATCCTCTTGGTGAATGCCGAGAGCAGGGGTCCTCAAACTACAACCTGTGGGCCACATGCAGACAGCCGAGGACGTTGATCCTTTCTGCCGGGTGTATGTGCCCCATTTATTTTTTTTTTGAACTTCAAATCAATATGTGCAGTGTGTACATGAATTTGTTCGTAATATTTGTTTTTTTAAACTATAGTCTTTCCTTCAAAAGGCCTGAGGGATAGTGAACTGGCCCCCTGGGTAAACAGTTTCAGGACCCCTGCCCTAAGGTATCCTGGACTTAGGGGTTATTAATCTCCCAGCCCTGAAACATCCCTGAACATTCTACCCGTTGTAGGAGGCACCATGGGAATTTGGACCCCGGGTAATTTACAAGCCTTTACTCCAATTGAACCCAAGAAAATTCAAAATGACTTAGGCAGTTACTCTATTTTGGTCACTTTTGACTCGTCCTGCACTAGCCCATTATTTCCATTTAACTCTATAACGCGAAGCATGATGTTTTCATAACATTAAAAATGTATATATTAATACATATATTTATAACTATGAAAGTCCACAACAAAAAGAAAATTTTTTCCCAAAATTAAAATTGAAGCATTATAGGGTTAAAAAGAAGGATGGGTCTGATCAGCGTGTCCAAGACCTTAGCATCATAAATGAATCAGTGATCCGACTGCACCTAGTAGTGCCCAAACCTGTGCCCTCCTAGGGGAAAGTGTGAATGCTTTTATCCCTCTTCCTGTACTTCCAATGAACAAACACACATGTCTGGTAATCCTAAGATTTTTTTTGTTTCCTGTGACACTCACCTAATTTCAAGGCCACTGCCACCTCACAAGCTTAGCCTTGTCGTAGTCAAACTGTTCACCTTTTAGACCGTTTGTTTTTCTCAGAAGTTATCGGGTGATTAAAGCTTCTGAACCAAGTGTGCCAGGTCCACGACTACCATCTCCTGGACCACCTCAACCTTATCCATCCTGGATAAAGTTGCCCTCAATGGACAACCCCTCCCAGCAGTGTAGGAAGGGTATGGACCCAAAGCCCCACTCGCCCCTTTTGCCAGCAGGAAGTAGCTAGAGATGTCGTCGCCCAGTACCCCAAAGATTTGGGTCCATATCTCTTCAGGGGGGCAAATGTTAGGTAGCTATGCTAGGGACTGGGGCATCCGTTATGCATGCCCATAGGGCCAAGATAAGAGCCCAGTTAGGAGAGGCACCCTGTGCATGCTCAGAGGTCCAGATTTCTGGCCATGAAGGGGAGGTCACCTGGGTGGTTCCTGTACCTGGATTGACCAATCTAGGCCATGTAAATTCAATTCAGCCACTGGGGTCGGCCAGACTTGCCCACCACGCCTCCCTAACGCTCATAAAACTCTCTTGAGTGCAGACCAGGCTTCTGCATGATTTCTCTCACACTCAGGAAGGCTCTTTGGAGGCAGCTGGGCTGCACAAGAGTGGCTGGTGGATACTGTTCAGATGCATGGCTTTCTGCTTGCAAGGGTTTTTGTCTCAGCTGACTGGAAGGGAGGAGGTAGTACGTCTGGATCACAGAGTATCCATGTCCACAAACGAGGCTGCTCATTCCACTGTCCTGGAAGTGCTTTATGAAAACCCTCTGCTTTGCAATGTCACTCCTTGTAGATTAGAGTGGGAGGGGCTGGGACCAAGGTATGCTGCCTCTTACTCCCAGTTGCAGGTTTCTGGATGCTGATTGTATCTCTTACAGCATCAGTTAGTGGGCTTGTTGTCTGCCTCAGGCTTTGTTCACGGAGATCCTCCAGCTAGGTGGTGGTGTATGCACATGAGCAGAGGCTTCCTGCCAATCCCCCATGAGTAGTAGAGCTCCCATGGTGTGGACTCCATGAAAGCCTTGCCCCAGGCAGCACGCTTACAAAGGAGGGTGGGCCCTGCAGGACAGAAGACCATTCCCCCTGTGGAATGGCCTCAGAGATCCACCTCTCTCTCTGGCCAGCTGCTGGGGCTGTGGGTCCTAAGCATCATGGCTAACTCAGTAATAGACACAGGGTGAGGCCACTCCAGTAGCTGTTTTGACTGGTCTCATCCAGCCTGAGATCATCCTTGCATGAGCCCTCTGCCCAGATTATTTTTGTTTCTTTTATGATCTTTTCATTAGTGGCTCCTACAACACTAACCGCAATCCATAAATACATCATCTGTTTGAAGCACATCTGTACATTAATTGCCCTCCTTATTCACAAAATATCCACTCTCCACCCAAGCCCCTGGCCTCAGCTCTTCATTTTTGCCCCCTCAATGCCCGCCACCCATCCCTCATCAATCCTTGGAAATGTACTAATTCTTTTGTCATATTTTCACCCACCTTTCTTTTGAGGTCAATGAAGATCCTTGTAATCGGTTCCCACTTTCCATCCTGCCCTTCCTCCACCCTCCCAGTATCTCCACTCATAACACTGGTAAAGGGCCCATCCACTCTGGATTCCCCGTGTTTGAAATTCCTATCGGTACTAGAATACCTTCTCTAGTTTGGCCAGATTAGTATGGTAGAACTGGGATCATGATAGTGGGGCAAGAGGAAGCATTAAGAACTAGAGGAAAGTTGTGTTTCATCTTTGTTGTCTCTTACCCTGTATTCTTTAATCTCCACTCTGAGATCCTTCTGTAAGGGGATGTCCAGTGCACTGCAAATAGGTTTTGGGTCTATACCCGGCAGTCCCCTCTCATTCTCCATGATAAGATTTATTGTTTTCATGATGCCTGTTGCCTTATCCCTTTAAAACTTTGTGATCACACAGGCTGGTATGCTTTCTCCATGTGGGCTCTGTTGCTTCAGAGCCAGATGGCTGTTTCTTTACCCTCAAGCCTTTAAGACCCCACACGCTATATCTTTAGGTAGCTGGACACCATCGGATTTCTTCACCACATTTGCTTATGCAGCTGCTTTGTGGTCAGTGATTGTGTAGGAAAGGTGAGCATCTTAGAATGCCAATTTTATAAAACAGTGTTCTTGCAATGAGGGATTCCTTGAGCGGAGGCCCTATGTCCATCTGCTACCTCAATACTAAATCTATAAACATATGGACATAGATCTATTTCCCCATGCCCCTTTGTAAATATATGTACATATGTACATGCCTTTTTTTAGACGTCTATAACTGACCCTTGCTTCCCAGCTCACTCTTCTATACCCTTTGATTGTCCTCTTGTGCCCACTGACATGCTCAGTCTTCCTTTGGGTTTCAGTAATTCCTCTTGGTTACATTACCTTTGATCACGCCCTACCAGGCCTCCTACATCCCCCTCACTACCGTTTTCCATCACTTGTTGTACCCTTGTCTCTGGGTTTCTTTACACCACTTCCTTTCCCCCCACCCTCCTCACTCCCATGCCCAATGGAAAGGGCCGGTCACATGTTTACTCCTCCAGATTCTTCATCCAGCCTCTCTTAATTAGACAGACCTGTAAAGGTAATAACATGCACAAAACAAGACTGAGCTAAACCAAGCAGCAAAAAGAAAAACAAACAAAAATGAAAACAAAACCCAACCCAAATCCAATGACACTAAAAGAAAACAACACTAACCAGAAAGAAAAGTACAAGGACTGTGTGGTCAACTTTAGGAGTGTTTTCCAGTCCAGTCTGTGGGGGCACCGAACCCTGACCACAAAGTCCACCTTTGGCATTCCCTGGGGACTTTGATGCTCCGGTTTCTTTCTCTTCCAATGCACTCTCTTAGTGTCATGCCTCGAAGTGGCAGGATCAGTTCGGGCGCAGTTCCCACACTGTGTGTCCAGTGTTGTCCCCTCTAAGGCTATGGGTCTTTGAGGGACGTTTCTCATCGTGGGGCTGCCCATGTGGTCTTCTCTGTGGATTGGCTTCTCTGATTGGGAACATCATCCTCAAGGTGTATTGGGCCAGGGTGTGCTCCATTCTTCCCTCCTCCCCCTTGTTCTGCCCTGTGTTCTCTGATCAGATATGTCCCTCTCCGCGAGCTGCAGATCCGGTGCCATCCTGTGAAATACAATCTTTTGGGGCTGCAAGGATGTGGGGGGGGGTGGGTGTCAGCTCAGATCTTTTGAGAGTCCAGGAGATATTGACTGCTCGATGGGCACAGTTCTGTGGGGCACCGTGCTCTTGGTCCAGACGCTGGTTTGAATATGACTTTGTTGTTAACCAGTTGTGTGTCTCTGGGTGAACTCCCGTGTGTTTTTGAGTGAGTTTTCTAATCTGCAAAGTAAATGTACAGGATTATCCAGACTCCCATGTCAGCAAGTTATCCAGAGGAGTTAATCAGAGACTGTTTCATATAGTGTGTACCTGCGCGCCGCATTCTAGACCTGGGATGGCAATTATGAGCTCAGGATAGAGATGGTGTCCAGCAGGTAACATACGTGGCTCCATATTGAAACAGGAAGCCCACTGTGGAGATTTGGTCCTTCCGTTGATGGCCACCGGCCACCTAGTCTTCTCCTGCTATAACTGCTTCACTGGCTCAGCAGCTGAGCCAGAAGCCAGTGATATCATAACCAGGTGGCTAACTGGGCCAAAGGGCTGATAGATATTTGTTATCTTGTTGTCTTGGGAAACCCACCTACCCTCCATGCAAACCTTCTGGTGTGAGTTATCTGTGGAAGGAATCATGGGCTCACAGTAATTCACATCTTTCTTCTTGAAAATGTGCCCATATTCCTTTCTGAACCTGAGAAGGTGGCCCCTGTGTCCACCAAGAAATTTACTGCCTGGCCTCCTACTTGGAGAGTTAGCCTGGGCTTTTGGCGGCGAAGCGAAACAGAGCCCTGACCCCTTCATTGAGCTTCTTCAAGCATTATTGTCTCTTGCTTGGGTCTTTCTACGTGCAGATGAGGCCCATCCACTCTAGTGGAGGGTCGTGCACCTCTCCTGGGGTTTTCAAGGCACTGATTTTTCCAGTGTCCTTCTTTCCTGCAGTAGGCACATTGGTCCTTCCCCATGGCTTGGCGGTGCCCACAGGTTAGTCTCTCCGTGAGTGAGCCATGCTCTCCTTTTCCTGAGTCTCTGGGGTATCTCATGGCAATTATGATTATTTTAGCTAGCTTCTTTGTCTCTGTCGTGCTAGGGTCATCTCTGTTGTTATACACTCAATGAGCCACTTGTACCAAATCGCTAAGATTTTCCTTTCAAACCCTTCCCACTTCGTTGTCATGTCTGAGGCAGACTGACTGAGTAATAAAGGCAATACTTATTGCCCTCCTGTTCTCAGTGCCTCCGGGCCGTTAGGGGTATAAAGCCCGTAGGCTTACATCAGCCACTCTAGAAAGGCAGGCGGACATTCTCTTATAGGAACCTGAAAATTCTCACTGACCTTAGATAAATTCATAGGTTTCCTAGCTCTTCCGCAGAGGGTCATGTAAGAGCAATGGGTGATACCTGGTAAAGCCCTCTGGGCCTTGCTAGGAATTGAGATCCCACATTGTTGGTGTAGTGGCCAAAAGAGTTTCTCTCAAGTGGGGAGTGCCCGCTCGCTGACCATCAGGTTCACTGACTGCTTACTGGGCCTCTGTCTGGAAGGGCTACCCTCCTCCGTTGTGAACAGCACCTGGAAAAGTTGTTGGCAAGCATTCCAGGTGGGCTGATGAGTATGGAAGTCATACCAGTTCTAGTGTGTGGGGGGGGCTGCTTGTTAGGGGTGGGAGTGAGGTTGTGGGGCCGGTGGGGGAGGGAGTGACTCAATAAGGGCCTGTTAGAAGTTTTCTATTTCTGGACCCTAGAAACCTTATAGGGCGGGGGTTGAAAGAAAGGGATTGAAGCCAGCTCTCCCACTCTCAGAGTTCTCCTGCAAAATGGGATAAAGCCGATTAGGGGAGAGAGATCGTGAGGGGAGGGGAGGGGAGAGGAGGGGAGGGGAGGGGAGGGGAGGGGGGAGGGGTTGGGGAGGGGAGGGGAGGGGTTGGGGAGGGGAGGGGTTGGGGAGGGGAGGGGTTGGGGAGGGGAGGGGTTGGGGAGGGGAGGGGAGGGGGGGGAGGGTGATGGGGAGGGGAGGGGTGGGGGAGGGGAGGGGAGGGGTGGGGGAGGGTGATGGGGAGGGATGGCCTCCACCTATGTGGTTTTGGGAACTTGGACCGTTTGTTTTTCCGGTCCTTCCATGTTTCCTGAAACCTTGGAAACAAGGGCCCTTTCTTTGCGGGAGGGAGTAAGTCTTTTATATTTGCAGGCTTCTTAGTGGCAATGTCAGCCCACACTTGAAGTAACGGGATCAGATCGGGATATCCTGGTTCCCTTTAACCATAACTATGAACTCTTAGTAATAGGGGATGGGAAAACTAGTCTTGCGTGGGTCAATCAGGGACTCCTTCTGCCCCATCACTTTTAAACAAATTGTAGAGTCTCCAAGCTTTTGGGTTGAAACCGCATCCTCTTGGTGAATGCTGAGAGCAGGGGTCCTCAAACTACAACCTGTGGGCCACATGCAGACAGCCGAGGACGTTGATCCTTTCTGCCGGGTGTATGTGCCCCATTTATTTTTTTTTGAACTTCAAATCAATATGTGCAGTGTGTACATGAATTTGTTCGTAATATTTGTTTTTTTAAACTATAGTCTTTCCTTCAAAAGGCCTGAGGGATAGTGAACTGGCCCCCTGGGTAAACAGTTTCAGGACCCCTGCCCTAAGGTATCCTGGACTTAGGGGTTATTAATCTCCCAGCCCTGAAACATCCCTGAACATTCTACCCGTTGTAGGAGGCACCATGGGAATTTGGACCCCGGGTAATTTACAAGCCTTTACTCCAATTGAACCCAAGAAAATTCAAAATGACTTAGGCAGTTACTCTATTTTGGTCACTTTTGACTCGTCCTGCACTAGCCCATTATTTCCATTTAACTCTATAACGCGAAGCATGATGTTTTCATAACATTAAAAATGTATATACTAATACATATATTTATAACTATGAAAGTCCACAACAAAAAGAAAATTTTTTCCCAAAATTAAAATTGAAGCATTATAGGGTTAAAAAGAAGGATGGGTCTGATCAGCGTGTCCAAGACCTTAGCATCATAAATGAATCAGTGATCCGACTGCACCTAGTAGTGCCCAAACCTGTGCCCTCCTAGGGGAAAGTGTGAATGCTTTTATCCCTCTTCCTGTACTTCCAATGAACAAACACACATGTCTGGTAATCCTAAGATTTTTTTTGTTTCCTGTGACACTCACCTAATTTCAAGGCCACTGCCACCTCACAAGCTTAGCCTTGTCGTAGTCAAACTGTTCACCTTTTAGACCGTTTGTTTTTCTCAGAAGTTATCGGGTGATTAAAGCTTCTGAACCAAGTGTGCCAGGTCCACGACTACCATCTCCTGGACCACCTCAACCTTATCCATCCTGGATAAAGTTGCCCTCAATGGACAACCCCTCCCAGCAGTGTAGGAAGGGTATGGACCCAAAGCCCCACTCGCCCCTTTTGCCAGCAGGAAGTAGCTAGAGATGTCGTCGCCCAGTACCCCAAAGATTTGGGTCCATATCTCTTCAGGGGGGCAAATGTTAGGTAGCTATGCTAGGGACTGGGGCATCCGTTATGCATGCCCATAGGGCCAAGATAAGAGCCCAGTTAGGAGAGGCACCCTGTGCATGCTCAGAGGTCCAGATTTCTGGCCATGAAGGGGAGGTCACCTGGGTGGTTCCTGTACCTGGATTGACCAATCTAGGCCATGTAAATTCAATTCAGCCACTGGGGTCGGCCAGACTTGCCCACCACGCCTCCCTAACGCTCATAAAACTCTCTTGAGTGCAGACCAGGCTTCTGCATGATTTCTCTCACACTCAGGAAGGCTCTTTGGAGGCAGCTGGGCTGCACAAGAGTGGCTGGTGGATACTGTTCAGATGCATGGCTTTCTGCTTGCAAGGGTTTTTGTCTCAGCTGACTGGAAGGGAGGAGGTAGTACGTCTGGATCACAGAGTATCCATGTCCACAAACGAGGCTGCTCATTCCACTGTCCTGGAAGTGCTTTATGAAAACCCTCTGCTTTGCAATGTCACTCCTTGTAGATTAGAGTGGGAGGGGCTGGGACCAAGGTATGCTGCCTCTTACTCCCAGTTGCAGGTTTCTGGATGCTGATTGTATCTCTTACAGCATCAGTTAGTGGGCTTGTTGTCTGCCTCAGGCTTTGTTCACGGAGATCCTCCAGCTAGGTGGTGGTGTATGCACATGAGCAGAGGCTTCCTGCCAATCCCCCATGAGTAGTAGAGCTCCCATGGTGTGGACTCCATGAAAGCCTTGCCCCAGGCAGCACGCTTACAAAGGAGGGTGGGCCCTGCAGGACAGAAGACCATTCCCCCTGTGGAATGGCCTCAGAGATCCACCTCTCTCTCTGGCCAGCTGCTGGGGCTGTGGGTCCTAAGCATCATGGCTAACTCAGTAATAGACACAGGGTGAGGCCACTCCAGTAGCTGTTTTGACTGGTCTCATCCAGCCTGAGATCATCCTTGCATGAGCCCTCTGCCCAGATTATTTTTGTTTCTTTTATGATCTTTTCATTAGTGGCTCCTACAACACTAACCGCAATCCATAAATACATCATCTGTTTGAAGCACATCTGTACATTAATTGCCCTCCTTATTCACAAAATATCCACTCTCCACCCAAGCCCCTGGCCTCAGCTCTTCATTTTTGCCCCCTCAATGCCCGCCACCCATCCCTCATCAATCCTTGGAAATGTACTAATTCTTTTGTCATATTTTCACCCACCTTTCTTTTGAGGTCAATGAAGATCCTTGTAATCGGTTCCCACTTTCCATCCTGCCCTTCCTCCACCCTCCCAGTATCTCCACTCATAACACTGGTAAAGGGCCCATCCACTCTGGATTCCCCGTGTTTGAAATTCCTATCGGTACTAGAATACCTTCTCTAGTTTGGCCAGATTAGTATGGTAGAACTGGGATCATGATAGTGGGGCAAGAGGAAGCATTAAGAACTAGAGGAAAGTTGTGTTTCATCTTTGTTGTCTCTTACCCTGTATTCTTTAATCTCCACTCTGAGATCCTTCTGTAAGGGGATGTCCAGTGCACTGCAAATAGGTTTTGGGTCTATACCCGGCAGTCCCCTCTCATTCTCCATGATAAGATTTATTGTTTTCATGATGCCTGTTGCCTTATCCCTTTAAAACTTTGTGATCACACAGGCTGGTATGCTTTCTCCATGTGGGCTCTGTTGCTTCAGAGCCAGATGGCTGTTTCTTTACCCTCAAGCCTTTAAGACCCCACACGCTATATCTTTAGGTAGCTGGACACCATCGGATTTCTTCACCACATTTGCTTATGCAGCCGCTTTGTGGTCAGTGATTGTGTAGGAAAGGTGAGCATCTTAGAATGCCAATTTTATAAAACAGTGTTCTTGCAATGAGGGATTCCTTGAGCGGAGGCCCTATGTCCATCTGCTACCTCAATACTAAATCTATAAACATATGGACATAGATCTATTTCCCCATGCCCCTTTGTAAATATATGTACATATGTACATGCCTTTTTTTAGACGTCTATAACTGACCCTTGCTTCCCAGCTCACTCTTCTATACCCTTTGATTGTCCTCTTGTGCCCACTGACATGCTCAGTCTTCCTTTGGGTTTCAGTAATTCCTCTTGGTTACATTACCTTTGATCACGCCCTACCAGGCCTCCTACATCCCCCTCACTACCGTTTTCCATCACTTGTTGTACCCTTGTCTCTGGGTTTCTTTACACCACTTCCTTTCCCCCCACCCTCCTCACTCCCATGCCCAATGGAAAGGGCCGGTCACATGTTTACTCCTCCAGATTCTTCATCCAGCCTCTCTTAATTAGACAGACCTGTAAAGGTAATAACATGCACAAAACAAGACTGAGCTAAACCAAGCAGCAAAAAGAAAAACAAACAAAAATGAAAACAAAACCCAACCCAAATCCAATGACACTAAAAGAAAACAACACTAACCAGAAAGAAAAGTACAAGGACTGTGTGGTGAACTTTAGGAGTGTTTTCCAGTCCAGTCTGTGGGGGCACCGAACCCTGACCACAAAGTCCACCTTTGGCATTCCCCGGGGACTTTGATGCTCCGTTTTCTTTCTCTTCCGCTGACTCTCTTAGTATCATGCCTCGAAGTGGCAGGATCAGTTCGGGCGCAGTTCCCACACTGTGTGTCCAGTGTTGTCCCCTCTAAGGCTATGGGTCTTTGAGGGACGTTTCTCATCGTGGGGCTGCCCATGTAGTCTTCTCTGTGGATTGGCTTCTCTGACTGGGAACATCATCCTCAAGGTGTATTGGGCCAGGGTGTGCTCCATTCTTCCCTCCTCCCCCTTGTTCTGCCCTGTGTTCTCTGATCAGATATGTCCCTCTCCGCGAGCTGCAGATCCGGTGCCATCCTGTGAAATACAATCTTTTGGGGCTGCAAGGATGTGGGGGGGGGTGGGTGTCAGCTCAGATCTTTTGAGAGTCCAGGAGATATTGACTGCTCGATGGGCACAGTTCTGTGGGGCACCGTGCTCTTGGTCCAGACGCTGGTTTGAATATGACTTTGTTGTTAACCAGTTGTGTGTCTCTGGGTGAACTCCCGTGTGTTTTTGAGTGAGTTTTCTAATCTGCAAAGTAAATGTACAGGATTATCCAGACTCCCATGTCAGCAAGTTATCCAGAGGAGTTAATCAGAGACTGTTTCATATAGTGTGTACCTGCGCGCCGCATTCTAGACCTGGGATGGCAATTATGAGCTCAGGATAGAGATGGTGTCCAGCAGGTAACATACGTGGCTCCATATTGAAACAGGAAGCCCACTGTGGAGATTTGGTCCTTCCGTTGATGGCCACCGGCCACCTAGTCTTCTCCTGCTATAACTGCTTCACTGGCTCAGCAGCTGAGCCAGAAGCCAGTGATATCATAACCAGGTGGCTAACTGGGCCAAAGGGCTGATAGATATTTGTTATCTTGTTCTCTTGGGAAACCCACCTACCCTCCATGCAAACCTTCTGGTGTGAGTTATCTGTGGAAGGAATCATGGGCTCACAGTAATTCACATCTTTCTTCTTGAAAATGTGCCCATATTCCTTTCTGAACCTGAGAAGGTGGCCCCTGTGTCCACCAAGAAATTTACTGCCTGGCCTCCTACTTGGAGAGTTAGCCTGGGCTTTTGGCGGCGAAGTGAAACAGAGCCCTGACCCCTTCATTGAGCTTCTTCAAGCATTATTGTCTCTTGCTTGGGTCTTTCTACGTGCAGATGAGGCCCATCCACTCTAGTGGAGGGTCGTGCACCTCTCCTGGGGTTTTCAAGGCACTGATTTTTCCAGTGTCCTTCTTTCCTGCAGTAGGCACATTGGTCCTTCCCCATGGCTTGGCGGTTCCCACAGGTTAGTCTCTCCGTGAGTGAGCCATGCTCTCCTTTTCCTGAGTCTCTGGGGTATCTCATGGCAATTATGATTATTTTAGCTAGCTTCTTTGTCTCTGTCGTGCTAGGGTCATCTCTGTTGTTATACACTCAATGAGCCACTTGTACCAAATCTCTAAGGTTTTCCCTTCAAACCCTTCCCACTTCGTTGTCATGTCTGAGGCAGACTGACTGAGTAATAAAGGCAATACTTACTGCCCTCCTGTTCTCAGTGCCTCCGGGCCGTTAGGGGTATAAAGCCCGTAGGCTTACATCAGCCATTCTAGAAAGGCAGGCGGACATTCTCTTATAGGAACCTGAAAATTCTCACTGACCTTAGATAAATTCATAGGTTTCCTAGCTCTTCCGCAGAGTGTCATGTAACAGCAACGGGTGATACCTGGTAAAGCGCTCATGGCCTTGCTAGGAATTGAGATCCCACATTCTCCGTGTAGTGGCCAAAAGAGTTTCTCTCAAGTGGGTAGTGCCCGCTCGCTGACCATCAGGTTCACTGACTGCTTACTGGGCCTCTGTGTGGAAGGGCTACCCTTCCTCCGTTGTGAACAGCACCTGGAGAAGTTGCTGGCAATCATTCAAGGTGGGCTAATGAGTATGGAAGAAATACCAGTACTAGTGTGTGTGGGGGGCTGCTGGTTAGGGGTGTGGGTGAGGTTGGGGGGCCGGTGTGGGAGGGAGTGACTCAATAACGGCCTGTTAGAAGTTTTCTATTTCTGGCCCCTAGAAACCTTATAGGGCGGGGGTGGAACCAAAGGGTCTGAAGCCAGCTCTCACACTCCCAGAGTTCTCCTGCAAAATGGGATAAAGCCGATTAGGGAGAGAGATCGGGAGGGGAGGGGAGCGGAAAGGAGGGGCAAGGGGAGGGGGTTGGGGAGGGGGAAAGTGAGGGAGGGCCTCCACCTATGTGGTTTTGGGAACTTGGACCGTTTCTTTTTCCGGTGCCATGTTTCCTGAAACCTTGGAAACAAGGACCCTTTCTTTGAGGGAGGAAGTCTTTTATATTTGCAGGCTTCTTAGTGGCAAAGTCAGCCCACACTTGAATTAAAGGGATCAGATCGGGATGTCCTGGTTCCCCTTAACCATAACTATGAACTCTTAGTAATAGGGGATGGGAAAATTAGTCTTGTGTGGGTCAATCAGGGACTCCTTCTGCCCCATCACTTTTAAACAAATTGTAGAGTCTACAAGCTTTTGGGTTGAAACAACATCCTCTTGGTGAACGCCTAGAGCTGGAGTCCTCAAACTACAACCTGTGGGCCACATGCAGAGAGCCGAGGACATTGATCCTTTCTGACGTTTGTATGTGCCCCATTAATTTTTTTTTGAACTTCAAATCAAGATGTGCAGTGTGCACATGAATTTGTTCGTAATTTTTGTTTTTTTTTTAAACTCTAGTCTGTCCCTCCAATGGCCTGAGGGACAGTGAACTGGCCCTTTGGGCAAACAGTTTCAGGACCGCTGCCCTAAGGTATCCTGGACTTAGAGGTTACTAATCTCCCAGCCCTGAAACATCCCTGAACATTCTACCCATTGTAGGAGGCACATTGGAATTTGGACCCCGGGTAATTTACAAGCCTTTACTCCAATTGAACCCAAGAAAATTCAAAATGACTTAGGCAGTTACTCTATTTGGTCACTTTTGACTCCTCCTGTACTAGCCCATTATTTACATTTAACTCTATAACGCGGAGAATGATGTTTTCATAACATTTAAAAATGTATATATTCATATATATATATATTTATAACTATGAAAGTCCACAACAATAAGGAAATATTTTTTTCCCTAAATTAAACGTAATGCGTTATAGGGAAAAAAGAAGGATGGGTCTTATCAGCGGGTCCAATACGTTAACATCATAAATGTGTCAGTGATCCCACTGCACCTAGTAGTGCCCAAACCTGTGCCCTCCTAGGGGAAAGTGTGAATTCTTTTATCTCTCTTCCTGTATTTCCAATGAACAAACACACATGTCTGGTAATCCTAAGATTTTTTTTGTTTCCTGTGACACTCACCTAATTTCAAGGCCACTGCCACCGCACAAGCTTAGCCTTGTCGCATTCAAAATGTTCACCTTTTTGACAGTTTGTTTTTCCCAGAAGTTATCGGGTGACTAAAGCTTCCGAACCAAGTGTGCCAGCTCCACGACTACCATCTCCTGAACCACCTCAACCTTATCCATCCTGGATAAAGTTGCCCTCAATGGACAACCCCTCCCAGCAGTGTAGGAAGGGTATGGACCCAAAGCCCCACTTTGCCCCTTTTGCCAGCAAGAAGTAGCTAGAGATATGGTCGGCCAGTACCCCAAAGATTTGGGTCCATATCTCTTCAGGGGGGCAAATGTTAGGTAGCTATGCTAGGGACTGGGGCATCCGTTATGCATGCCCATAGGGCCAGGATAAGAGCCCAGTTAGGAGAGGCACCCTGTGCATGCTCAGAGATCCAGGTTCTGGCCATGAAGGGGAGGTACACCTGGGTGGGTCCTGTACCTGGATTGACCAACCTAGGCCATGTAAATTAAATTCATCCACTGGGGTCCGCCAGGCTTCCCCACCACAACTCCCTAACGCTCATAAAACTCACGTGAGTGACTGACCAGGCTTCTGCGTGATTTCTCTCTAACTCAGGAAGGCTCTTTGGAGGCAGCGGGGCTGCACATGAGTGGCTGGTGGATACTGTTCAGATGCATGGCTTTCTGCTTGCAAGGGTTTTTGTCTCAGCTGACTGGAAGGGAGGAGGTAGTGCGTCTGGATCACAGAGTATCCATGTCCACAAATGAGGCTGCTCATTTCACAGTCCTGGCAGTGCTTTATGAAAACCCTGTGCTTTGCAATGTCACTCCTTGTAGATTAGAGTGGGAGGCGCTGGGACCAAGGTATGCTGCCTCTTACTCCCACTTGCAGGTTTCTGGATGTTGATTGTATCTCTTACAGCATCAGTTAGTGGGCTACTTGTCTGCCTCAGGCTTTGTTCACGGAAATCCTCCAGCTAGTTGGTGGTGTGTGCGCATGAGCAGAGGCTTCCTACCAATCCCCCATGATTAGTAGAGCTCCCATGGTGTGGACTCCATGAAAGCCGTGCCCCAGACAGCACGCTTACAAAGGAGGTTGGGCCCTGCAATACAGAGGACCATTCCCCCTGTGGAATTGCCTCAGAGACCCACCTCCCTCACTGGACAGCTGCTGGGGCTGTGGTCCCTAAGTTTCATGCCTGACTCAGGAATAGACACAGGGTGAGGCGACTCTAGTAGCTGTTTTGACTGGTCTAATCCAGCCTGAGATCATGCTTGCATTAACCCTTTGGCCAGATTATTTTTGTTTCTTTTATGATCTTTTTATTAGTCGCTCCTACAACACTAACCACAATCCATATATACATCAGCTGTTTGAAGCATATCTGTACATTAATTGCCCTCCTTATTCTCAAAATCTCCATTCTCCACCCAAGCCCCTGGCCTCAGCTTCTCATTTTTTCCCCCTCAAAGCCCACCACCCATCCCTCATCAATCCTTGAAAATGTACTAATTCTTTTGTCATTTCTTCACCCAACTTTCTTTTGAGGTCAATGAAGATCCTTGTAATCGGTTCCCACTTTCCATCCTGCCCTTCCTCCACCCTCCCAGTATCTCCACTCAAAACACTGGTCCTAAAGAGCCCATCCACTCTGGATTCCCCGTGTTTGAAATTCCTATCTGTAGTAGAATACCTTCTCTAGTTTGGCCAGATTAGTATGGTAGAACTGGGATCATGATAGTGGGGCAAGAGGAAGCATTAAGACCTAGAGGAAAGTTGTGTTTCAACTTTGCTGTCTCATACCCTGTATTGTTTAATCTCCTCTCTGAGCTCCTTCTGTAAGGGGATGTCCAGTGCACTGCAAATAGGTTTTGGGTCTATACCCGGCAGTCCCCTCTCATTCTCCATGATAAGATTTTTTTGTTCTCATGATGCCTGTTGCCTTATCCCTTTGAAATTTTGTGATCACACAGGCTGGTATGCTCCCTCCATGTGGGCTCTGTTAGTTCTGAGCTAGATGGCTGCTTCTGTACCTTCAAGCCTTTAAGACCCCACACGCTATATCTTTAGGTAGCTGGACACCATCGGCTTTCTTCACCACACTTGCTTATGCAGCCTCTTTGTGGTCAGTGATCGTGTAGGGAAGGTGAGCATCAATTAATGCCAATTTAATAGAACAATGTTCTTGCAATGAGGGAGTCCTTGAGCGGAGGCACAAAGTGTATTTGCTACCTTAATACTAAATCTATAAACATATGGACATAGATCTATTTCCCCATGCCCCTTTGTAAATATATGTACATGCCTTTATTTAGACATCTATAACTGGCCCTTGCTTCCCAGCTCACTCTTCTATACCCTTTGATTTTCCTCTTGTGCCCACTGCCATGCTAAGTCTTCCTTTGGGTTTCAGTAATTACTCTTGGTTATATTACCCTTGATCACCCCCTACCAGGCCTCCTACATACCTCTCACCACCGATTTCCATCACTTTTTGTTCCCTTCTCTCTGGGTTTCCTTACACCACTTCCTTTCCCCCCACCGTGCACACTCCCATGCCCAATGGAAAGGGCTGGTCACATGTTTACTCCTCCAGATAATTCATCCAGCCTTTCTTAATTAGACAGACACTGTAAAGGTAATAACATGCACAAAACGAGACTGAGCAAACCCAAGCAGCAAAAAGAAAAAAAACAAACAAAAATGAAAACAAAACCCAACCAAAATCCAACGACACTAAAAGAAAACAACACTAACCAAGAAAGAAAAGTACAAGGACTGTGTGGTGAACTTTAGGAGTGTTTTCCAGTCCAGTCTGTTGGGGAACCGATCCCTGACCACAAAGTCCACCTTTGCCATTCCCCGGGGACTTTGATGCTCCGTTTTCTTTCTCTTCCGCTGCACTCTCTTAGTATCATGCCTCGATGTGGCAGGATCAGTTCGGGCGCAGTTCCCACACTGTGTCTCCAGTGTTGTCCCCTCTAGGGCTATGGGTCTTTGAGGGACGTTTCTCATCGTGGGGCTGCCCATGTATTTCTCTCTGTGAGCTGGCTTCTCTGATTGGGAACATCATCCTCAAGGTATATTGGGCCAGGATGTGCTCCATTTTCCCCTCCTCCCCCTTGTTCTGCCCTGTGTTCTCTGATCAGATATGTCCCTCTCCGCGAGCTGCAGATCCGGTGCCATCCTGTGAAATACAATCTTCGGGGGCTGCAAGCATGTGGGGGTGGGTGGGTGTCAGCTCAGATCTTTTGAGAGTCCAGGAGATATTGACTGCTCGATGGGCATAGTACTTTGGGGCACCGTGCTCTAAGTCCAGATGCTGGTTGTGAATATGACTTTGTTGTTAACCAGGTGTGTGTCTCTGGGTCAACTCCTGTGTGTTTTTGAGTGAGTTTTCTCATCTGGAAAGTAAATGAACTGGATTATCCAACTTCCATGTCAGCAAGTTATCGAGAGGGGTTAATCAGAGACTGTTTCATATAGTGTGTACCTGCGCGCTGCATTCTAGACCTGGGGTGGCAATTTTGAGCTCGGGATAGAGATGGTGTCCTGCAGGTGACATACGTGGCTCCATATTGAAACAGGAAGCCCACTGTGGAGATTTGGTCCTTCCGTTGATGGCCACCGTCTACCTAGTCTTCTCCTGGTATAACTGCTTCAATGGCTCAGCAGCTGAGCTAGGAGCCAGTGCCATCATAACCAGGTGGCTAATTGGGACAACGGGCAGATAGATATTTGTTATCTTGTTGTCTTGAGAAGCCCACCTAACCTCCATGCAAACCTTCTGTTGTGAGTTATCTGTGGAAGGAATCATAGGCTCACAGTAATTCACATCTTTCTTTTTGACAATGTGTCCGTATTCCTTTCTGAACCTGAGAAGGTGGCCCCTGTGTCCACCAAGAAATTTACTGGCTGACCCCCTACATGGAGAGTTAGCCTGGGCTTTTGGTGGTGAAGTTAAACAGAGCCCTGACCCCCTTCACTCAGCTTCTTCAAGCATTATTGTCTCTTGCTTGGGTCTTTCTAGGTGCAGATGAGGCCCGTCCACTCTAGTGGAGGGTCGTGCACCTCTCCTGGGATTTTCAAGGCACTGATTTTTCCAGTGTCCTTCTTTCCTGCAGTAGGCACATTGATCCTTCCCCATGGCTTGTCGGTGCCCACAGGTTAGTCTATCCGTGAGTGGGCCAAGCTCTCCATTTCCTGCGTCTCTGGGGTCTCTCATGGCAATTACTAGTATTTTAGCTAGTTTCTTTGTCTCTGTCGTGCTAGGGTCATCTCTGTTGTTATACACTCAATGAGCTACTTGTACCAAATCACTAAGATTTTTCCGTTCAAACCCTTCCCACTGCTTTTTCATGTCTTAGGCAGACTGACTGAGTCATAAAGGCAATACTTATTGCCCTCCTGTTTCGGGGCCTCTGGGCAGTTAGGGGTATAAAGCCCGTAGGCTTACATCAGCCACTCTAAAAAGGCAGGCGGACATTCTCTTATAAGAGCCTGAAAATTCTCACTGACCTTAGATAAATTCATATGTTTCCTAACTCTTCCACAGAGGGTCATGTAAGAGCAACGGGTGATACCTGGTAAAGCCCTCTGGGCCTTGCTAGGAATTGAGATCCCACATTGTTCGTGTAGTGGCCAAAAGAGTTTCTCTTAAGTGGGTAGTGCCCGCTCGCTGACCATCAGGTTCACTGACTGCTTACTGGTCCTCAGTCTGGAAGGGCTACCCTTCCTCCGTTGTGAACAGCACCTGGAGAAGTTGCTGGCAATCATTCCAGGTGGGCTGATGAGTATGGAAGACATACCAAGACTAGTGTGTGTGGGGGGGGCTGCTGGTAGGGCGAGGGATGGGGTGGGGTGCCGGTGAGGGAGGGCATGACTCAATAAGGGCCTGTTAGAAGTTTTCTATTTGTGTCCCCTAGAAACCTTATAGGGCGGGGGTGGAACTAAAGGGTCTGAAGCCAGCTCTCCCACTCCCAGAGTTCTCCTGCAAAATGGGATAAAGCGGATTAGGGGAGAGAGATCGGGAGAGGAGGGGAGGGGAAGGGATGGGGAGGGTTTCAGGGTGGGGGACGGGGAGGGATGGCCTCGCCCTATTTGGTTTTGGGTACTTGGACCGTGTGTTTTTCCAGTCCTGCCATGTTTCCTGAAACCTTGGAAACAAGGACTCTTTCTTTGAGGGAGGGAGTAAGTCTTTTATATTTGCAGGATTCTAATTGACAATGTTAGCCCACACTTGAATTAAAGGGATCAGATCGGGATGTCCTGGTTGCCCATAACCATAACTATGAACTCTTAGTAATAGGGGATGGGAAAACTAGTCTTGCGTGTGTCAATCAGGGACTCCTTCTGCCCCATCACTTTTAAACAAATTGTAGAGTCTCCAAGCTTTTGGGTTGAAACCATATCTTCTTGGTGAACGCCTAGAGCAGGGGTCCTCAAACTACAGCCTGTGGGCCACATGCAGACAGCCGAGGACGTTGATCCTTTCTGCAGGGTGTATGTGCCCCATTTATTATTTTTTTGAACTTCAAATCAATATGTGCAGTGTGCACATGAATTTGTTCGTAATATTTGTTTTTTTAAACTATAGTCTTTCCTTCAAAAGGCCTGAGGGATAGTGAACTGGCCCCCTGGGTAAACAGTTTCAGGACCTCTGCCCTAATGTATCCTGGACTTAAGGGTTACTAATCTCCCAGCCCTGAAACACCCCTGAACATTCTACCCGTTGTAGGAGGCACCATGGGAATTTGGACCACGGGTAATTTACAAGCCTTTACTCCAATTGAACCCAGGAAACTTCAAAGTGACTTAGGAAGTTACTCTATTTTGTTCACTTTTGACTCCTCCAGTGCTTGCCCATTATTGCAATTTAACTCTATAACGCGGAGCATGATGTTTTCATAACATTTTTTAAAATGTATATATTAATACATATATATATTTAAAACTATGAAAGTCCACAACAAAAAGAAAATAATTTTTTTCCAAAATTAAAATTGAAGTGTTATAGGGTTAAAAAGAAGGATGGGTCTTATCAGCGGGTCCAAGACCTTAGCATGATAAATGAATCAGTGATCCCACTGCACCTAGTAGTTCCCATACCTGTGCCCACCTAGGGGAATGTGTGAATGCTTTCATCCCTCTTCCTGGACTTCCAATGAACAAACACACATGTCTGGTGATCCTAAGATTTTTTTTGTTGCCTGTGACACTCACCTAATTTCAAGGCCACTGCCACCTCACAAGCTTAGCCTTGTCGCAGTTAAACTGCTCACCTTTTAGACCGTTTGTTTTTCCCAGAAGTTATCGGGTGACTAAAGCTTCCGAACCAAGTGTGTCAGGTCCACGACTAACATCTCCTGGAGCACCTCAACCTTATCCATCCTAGATAAAGTTGCCCTCAATGGACAACCCCTCCCAGCAATGTAGGAAGGGTATGGACCCAAAGCCACACCTCACCCCTTTTGCCAGCAGGAAGTAGCTAGAGATGTCGTCACCCAGTACCCCAAAGATTTGGGTCCATATCTCTTCAGGGGGGCAAATGTTAGGTAGCTATGCTAGGGACTGGGGCATCTGTTAAGCATGCCCATAGGGCCAAGATAAGAGCCCAGTTAGGAGAGGCACCCTGTGCATGCTCAGAGGTCCAGGTCCTGGCCATGAAGGGGAGGTACACCTGCGTGGGTCCTTTACCTGTATTGACCAACCTAGGCCATGTAAATTCAATTCAGCCACTGGGGTCGGCCAGACTTGCCCACCACGCCTCCCTAGCGCTAATAAAACACACTTGAGTGACAGACCAGGCTTCTGCGTGATTTCTCTGTCACTCAGGAAGGCTCTTTGTAGGCAGTAAGGCTGCACATGAGTGGCTGGTGGATACTGTTCAGATGCATGGCTTTCTGCTTGCAAGGGTTTTTGTCTCAGCTGACTGGAAGGGAGGAGGTAGTACGTCTGGATCACAGAGTATCCATTTCCACAAATGAGGCTGCTAATTCCACGGTCCTGGCAGTGCTTTATGAAAACGCTCTGCTTTGCAATGTCACTCCTTGTAGATTAGAGTGGGAGGGGCTGGGACCAAGGTATGCTGCCTCTTACTCCCAGTTGCAGGTTTCTGGATGCTGATTGTATCTCTTACAGCATCAGTTAGTGGGCTTGTTGTCCCTCAGGCTTTGTTCACAGAGATCCTCCAGCTAGTTGGTGGTGAGTGCGCATGAGCAGAGGCTTCCTGCCAATCCCCCATGAGTAGTAGAGCTCCCATGGTGTGGACTCCATGTAAGCCCTGTCCCAGACAGCACGCTTACATAGGAGGGTGGGCCCTGCAGGAAAGAGGACCATTCCCCCTGTGGAATGGCCTCAGAGACCCACGTCCCTCACTAGCCAGCTGCTGGGGCTGTGGGCCCTAAGCTTCATGCCTGACTCAGGAATTGACACAGGGTGAGGCGACTCCAGTAGCTGTTTTGACTGGTCTAATCCAGCCTGAGATCATCCTTGCATGAGCCCTCTGCCAAGATTATTTTTGTTTCTTTTATGATCTTTTCATTAGTGGCTCCTACAACACTACCCACAAAATATATATACATCAGCTGTTTGATGCACATCTGTACATTAAGTGCCCTCATTATTCTCAAAATATCTACTCTTCACCCAAGCCCCTGGGCTCAGCTCCTCATTTTTCCCCCCTCAATACCCGCCACCCATCCCTCATCAATCCTTTGAAATGTACTAATTCTTTTGTCATATCTTCACCCACCTTTCTTTTGAGGTCAATGAAGATCCTTGTAATCGGTACCCACTTTCCATTCTGCCCTTCCTCCACCCTCCCAATATCTCCACTCATAACACTGGTCCTAAAGGGCCCATCCACCCTGGATTCCCCGTGTTTGAAATTCCTATCGGTACTAGAATACCTTCTCTAGTTTGGCCAGATTAGTATGGTAGAACTGGGATCATGATAGTGGGGCAAGAGGAAGCATTAAGAACTAGAGGAAAGTTGTGTTTCATCTTTGCTGTCTCATAACCTGTATTCTTTAATCTCCTCTCTGAGATTCTTCTGTAAGGGGATTTCCAGTGCACTGCAAATAGGTTTTGGTTCTATACCCGGCAGTCCCCTCTCATTTTCCATGATAAGTTTTATTTGTTTTCATGATGCCTGTTGCCTTATCCCTTTGAAACTTTGTGATCACACAGGCTGGTATGCTTCCTACATGTGGGCTCTGTTGCTTCTGAGCTACATGGCTGCTTCTGTACCTTCAAGACTTTAAGACCCCACACGCTATATCTTTTGGTAGCTGGACACCATCGGCTTTCTTCACCACATTTGCTTATGCAGCCGCTTTGTGCTGAGTGATCGTGTAGGGAAGGTGAGCATTGTAGAATGCCAAATTAATAGAACACTGTTCTTGCAATGAGGGAGTCCTTGAGCGGAGGCCCTATGTCCATCTGCCTACTTAATACTAAATCTATAAACATATGGACATAGCTCTATTTCCCCATGCCTCTTTGAGAATATATGTACATGACTTTATTTAGACGTCTATAACTGGCCCTTGCTTCCCAGCTCGCTCTTCTATACGCTTTGATTTTCCTCTTGTGCCCACTGCCATGCTCAGCCTTCCTTTGGGTTTCAGTAATTCCTCTTGGTTACATTACCCTTGATTATGCCCTACCAGGCCTCCTACATCCCCCTAATCACCGATTTCCATCACTTGTTGTTCCCTTGTCTCTGGGTTTCTTTACACCACTCCCTTTACCCCCAGCGTGCTCACTCCCATGCCCAATGAAAGGGCCGGTCACATGTTTACTCCTCCAGATTGTTCATCCAGCCTCTCTTAATTAGACAGACCTGTAAAGGTAATAACATGCACAAAACAAGACTGAGCAAATCCAAGCAGCAAAAAGAAAAAAAACATACAAAAATGAAAACAAAACCCAACCAAAATCCAATGACACTAAAAGAAAACAACACTAACCAAGAAAGAAAAGTACAAGGACTGTGTGGTGAACTTTAGGAGTGTTTTCCAGTCCAGTCTGTTGGGGCACCGAGCCCTGACCACAAAGTCCACCTTTGGCATTCCCCGGGGACTTTGATGCTCCATTTTCTTTCTCTTCCGCTGCACTCTCTTAGTGTCATGCCTCGATGTGGCAGGATCAGTTCGGGCGCAGTTCCCACACTGTGTCTCCAGTGTTGTCCACTCTTGGGCTATGGGTCTTTGAGGGACGTTTCTCATCGTGGGGCTGCCCATGTGGTCTTCTCTGTGGACTGGCTTCTCTGATTGGGAACATCATCCTCAAGGTGTAGAGGGCCAGGATGTGCTCCATTTTCCCCTCCTCCCCCTTGTTCTGCCCTGTGTTCTCTGATCAGATATGTCCCTCTCCGCGAGCTGCAGATCCGGTGCCATCCTGTGAAATACAATCTTTGGGGGCTGCAAGGATGTGGGGGATGGGTGGCAGCTCAGATCTTTTGAGAGTCCAGGAGATATTGACTGCTTGATGGGCACAGTTCTTTGCGGCACCGTGCTCTTGGTGCAGACGCTGGTTGTGAATATGACTTTGTTGTTAACCAATTGTGTGTCTCTGGGTCAACTCCTGTGTGTTTTTAAGTGAGTTTTCTCATCTGGAAAGTAAATGTACTGGATTATCCAGACTCCCATGTCAGCAAGTTATCCAGAGGAGTTAATCAGAGACTGTTTCATATAGTGTGTACCTGCGCGCCGCATTCTAGACCTGGGATGGCAATTATGAGCTCAGGATAGAGATGGTGTCCAGCAGGTGACATACGTGGCTCCATATTGAAACAGGAACCCCACTGTGGAGATTTGGTCCTTCAGTTGATGGCCACTGGCCACCTAGTCTTCTCCTGCTATAACTGCTTCACTGGCTCAGCAGCTGAGCCAGGAGCCAGTGATATCATAACCAGGTGGCTAACTGGGACAAAGGGCAGATAGATATTTGTTATCTTGTTGTCTTGGGAAGCCCACCTAACCTCCATGAAAACCTTCTGGTGTGAGTGATCTGTGGAAGGAATCATAGGCTCACAGTAATTCACATCTTTCTTTTTGAAAATGTGCCCGTATTCCTTTCTGAACCTGAGAAGGTGGCCCCTGTGTCCACCAAGAAATTTACTGGCTGGCCCCCTACAAGGAGAGTTAGCCTGGGCTTGGTGGTGAAGGGAAAAAGAGCTCTGAACCCTTCATTCAGCTTCTTCAAGCATTATTGTCTCTTGCTTGGTTTTTCTAGGTGCAGATGAGGCCCGTCCACTCTAGTGGAGGGTCGTGCACCTCCCCTGGGGTTTCAAGACACTGATTTTTCCCAGTGTCCTTCTTTCCTGCAGTAGGCACATTGATCCTTCCCCATGGCTTGGCGGTGCCCACAGGTTAGTCTCTCCGTGAGTGGGCCATGCTCTCCTTTTCCTGAGTCTCTGGGGTCTCTCATGGCAATTACTAGTATTTTAGCTAGTTTCTTTGTCTCTGTCATGCTAGGGTCATCTCTGTTGTTATACACTCAATGAGCCACTTATACCAAATCACTAAGATTTTTCCGTTCAAACCCTTCCAACTTCTTTTTCATGTCTGAGACAGACTGACTGAGAAATAAAGGCAATACTTATTGCCCTCCGGTTCTCGGGGCCGTTAGGGGTATAAAGCCCGTAGGCTTACATCAGCTACTCTAGAAAGGCAGGCGGACATTCTCTTATAAGAGCCCGAAAGTTCTCACTGACCTTAGATACAGTCATAGGTTTCCTAGTTCTTCCGCAGAGGGTCATGTAAGAGCAATGGGTGATACCTGGTAAAGCCCTCTGGGCCTTGCTAGGAATTGAGATCCCACATTGATCCGTAGTGGCCAAAGGAGTTTCTCTCAAGTGGGGAGTGCCCGCTAGCTGACCATCAGGTTCACTGACTGCTTACTGGGCCTCTGTCTGGAAGGGCTACCCTTCCTCCGTGGTGAACAGCACCTGGAGAAGTTGCTGGCAATCATACAGGTGGGCTGATGAGTATGGAAGGCATACCAGTACTAGTGTGTGTGGGGGGCTGCTGGTTGGGGGTGGGGCTGAGGTTGGTGGGGGCGGTGGGGGAGGGAGTGACTCAATAAGGGCCTGTTAGAAGTTTTCTATTTCTGGACCCTAGAAAACTTATAGGGCGGGGTTGGAACCAAAGGGTCTGAAGCCAGCTCTCCCACTCCCAGAGTTCTCCTGCAAAATGGGATAAAGCCGATTAGGGGAGAGAGATCGGGAGGGGAGGGGAGGGGAAGATGGGGGAGAGGGAGGTGGTGGGGTAGGGGGTAGGGGAGGGATGGCCTCCACCTATGTGGTTTTGGGAACTTGGACCGTTTTTTTTTCCGGTCCTGCCATGTTTCCTGAAACCTTGGAAACAAGGACCCTGTCTTTGAGGGAGGGAGTAAGTCTTATATTTGCAGGCTTCTTCGTGGCAATGTCAGCCCACACTTTAATTAAAGGGATCAGATCGGGATGTCCTGGTTCCCCTTAACCATAACTATGAACTCTTAATAATAGGGGATGGGAAAACTAATCTTGCGTGGGTCAATCAGGGACTCCTTCTGCCCCATTACTTTTAAACAAATTGTAGTGTCTCCAAGCTATTGGGTGAAAACCACATCCTCTTGGTGACCGCCTAGAGCATGGGTCCTCAAACTACAGCCTATGGGCCACATCCAGACAGCCGAGGACATTGAGCCTTTCTGCCGGGTGTATGTGACGCATTTATTTTTCTTTGAACTTCAAATCAAGATGTGCATGGTGCACATGAATTTTTTCATAATTTTTGTTGTTTTTTTAACTATAGTCTGCCCCTCCAATAGCCTGAGGTATAGTAAACTGGCCCCCTGGGCACTTGGACTATGTAGGTTAACTAAGGGGCACTTGCACTATCTAGGTTACCGAACGGGCATTTGGACTATGTAGGTAACCTAGCGGGCACTTGGACAGTCTAGGTTACCTAGCGGGCACTTGGACTTCTAGGTTAACGAACGGGCACTTGGACTATGTATGTTGCATAGCGGGCAAATGGACTATCTAGGTTAGGTAACGGGCACTTGGACTATCTAGGTTACCTAGCGGGAACTTGGACTATGTAGGTTACCTAGCGGGCACTTGGACTATCTAGGTTACCTAACGGGCACTTGGACCATCTAGGTTTCTTAGCGGGCACTTGGACTATGTAGGTTAACTAGCGGGCACTTGGACTATATAGGTTACCTAGAGGGCCCTTGGACTATGTAGGTTACGTAGCGGGCACGTGGACTATCTAGGTTAACGAACGTGCACTTGGACTATGTAGGTAACCTAGCGGACAATTGGACAGTCTAGGTTACCTAGCGGGCACTTGGACTATATAGGTTAACGAAAGGGCACTTGGACTATGTAGGTTACCTAGCGGGCACTTGGATTATCTAGGTAAGCTAACAGGAACTTGGAA
Organism: Tenrec ecaudatus; assembly: GCF_050624435.1. Lineage (NCBI taxonomy): Eukaryota > Metazoa > Chordata > Mammalia > Afrosoricida > Tenrecidae > Tenrec > Tenrec ecaudatus. The sequence continues at coordinate 1,006,162 of NW_027457659.1, forward strand.
TATCTAGGTTACCTAGCGGGCACTTGGACTATGTAGGTTACATTGCGGGCACTTGTACTATCTAGGTTACCTAACTGTAACTTGTACTATGTAGGTTAACTAGCGGACACTTGGACTATCTAGGTTAACTAGTGGGCACTTGGAATATCTAGGTTAACTAGCGGGCCCTTGGACTATGTAGGTTAACTAGCGGGCACTTGGACAATCTTGGTTAACTAGCGGGCACTTGGACTATCTAGGTTAACTAGCGGGCACTTGCACAATGCAGGTTCCCTAGCGGGCACTTTGACTATGTAGGTTCCCTAGCGGGCACTTGGACTATATAGGTTCCCTACGGGCACTTGGACTATCTAGGTACCCTAACGGGCACTTGGAATATGTAGGTTCCCTATCGGGCAATTGGACTATGTAGGTTCCTCAGCGGGCACTTGGACTATGTAGGTTCCCTATCAGGCACTTGGACTATGTAGGTTAACTAGCGAGAACGTGGATGATCAATGTTAACTAGTGGGCACTTTGACTATCTAGGTTAACTAGCGGGCAATTGGACTATCTAGGTTAATTAGCGTGCACTTGTACAATGCAGGTTCCCTAGCGGGCACTTTGACTATGTAGGTACCCTACGGGCACTTGGACTATCTAGGTTCCCTAACGGGCACTTGGACTATGTAGGTTCCTCAGCGGGCACTTGGACTATGTAGGCTAACTAGGGGGCCCTTGGACGATCTAGGTTACCTAGCGGGTACTTGAACTATCTAGGTTAACTAGCGCACACTTGCACTCTTTAGGTTACCTAGAGGGCACTTGGACTATGTACGTTCCCTAGCGGGCACTTGGAATATCTATGTTAACTAGCGGGCACTTGGAATATGTAGGTTAACTAGTGGACACTTGCACTATGTAGGTTACCTAGCAGGCACTTGGACTATCTAGGTTAACTAGTGTGCACTTGGATTATGTAGGTTCCTTAGCAGGCATTTGGACTATCTAGGTTACGTAGCGGGCACTTGGTATATAGGTTAACTAGCGGGCACTTGGACTATGTAGGTTAACTAGAGGACACTTGGACTATCTAGGTTAACTTGTGGGCCCTTGGACTATGTAGGTTAACTAGCGGGCACTTGGACAATCTAGGTTAACTAGCAGGCATTTGGACGATCTAGGTTAACTAGCGGGCACTTGGACTATCAAAGTTAACAAGTGAGCCCTTGGACTATGTAGGTTAACTAGCGGGCCCTTGGACTATCAAGGTACCTAGCGGGCACTTGGACTATCTAGGTTACCTAGCGGGCACTTGGACTATCTAGGTTACCTAGTGGGCACTTGGACTATCTAGGTTAACTAACGGGCACTTGGTATGTGCAGGTAACCTAGCGGGCACTTGGACTGTCTAGGTTACCTAGCGGGCACTTGGACTTCTAGGTTAACGACGGGCACTTGGGCTATGTAGGTTGCTTAGCGGGCACTTGGACTATCTAGGTTAGGTAACGGGCACTTTGAGTATCTAGGTTACCTAGCGGGAACTTGGACAATGTAAGTTACCTAGCGGGCCCTTTGACTATCTAGGTTACATAGCGGGCACTTGGACTATGTAGGTTAACTAGCGAGCACTTGGACTCTAGGTTACCTAGCGGGCCCTTTGACTATGTAGGTTTCCTAGCGGGTACTTGGACTATCTAGGTTAACGAACGGGCACTTGGACTATGTAGGTAACCTAGCGGGCATTTGGACAGTCTATGTTACCTAGCGTGCACTTGCACTATCTAGGTTAACGAACGGGTACTTGGACTATATAGGTTACCTAGCGGGCACTTGGACTATACTATGTAGGATCCCTATCGGACATTTGAACTACTTAGGCCACCTAGCGGGCACTTGGACTATCTAGGTTAACTAGCGGGCCCTTGTACTATGTAGGTTAACTAGCGAGCACTTGGACTATCTAGGTTAACTAGCGGACCTTGGACTACGTAGGTTAACTAGCGGGCACTTGGATGATCAATGTTAACTAGCGGGGCCCTTGGACTATCTAGGTTAGCAAACGGGCACTTGGACTAAGTATGTCCCCTAGTGGGCACTTGGACACTCTAGGTTAACTAACGGGCACTAGGACTATCTAGGTTAACGAGCGGGCACTTGGACTATCTAAGTTACCTAGCTGGCACTTGGACTATGAAGGTTCCCTAGCGGGCACTTGGATTATCTAGGTTACCTAGCGGGCACTTGGACTATGAAGGTCAACTAGCGGGCCCTTGGACTATCTAGGTTAGCTAACTGGCACTTGGACTATGTAGGTTAACTAGCGGACACTTGGACTATGTAGGTTACCTAACGGGCACTTGGACTATGCAGGTAACCTAGCGGGCACTTGGACTGTCTAGGTTACCTAGCGGGCACTTGGACTTCTATGTTAACGAACGGGAACTCGGACTATGTAGGTTGCCCAGCTGACAATTGGACAATCTAGGATAGGTAACGGGCCCTTGACTATCTAGGATACCTAGCGGGAACTTGGACTATGTAGGTTACCTAAGGGCACTTGGACTATGTAGGTTAACTAGCGAACACTTGGACAATCTACGTTAACTAGCGGGCAAGTGGACTATCTAGGTTAACTAAGGGGCCCTTCGACTATGTAGGTTAACTAGCGGGCACTTGGACTATCTAGGTTACCTAGCGGGCACTTGGTCTATGTACATACCCTAGCGGGCACTTGGACTATCTGGGTTACCTAGCGGGCACTTGGACTATCTAGGTTAACTTGTGGGCCCTTGGACTATGTAGGTTAACTAGCGGGCACTTGGACAATCTAGGTTAACTAGCAGGCATTTGGACGATCTAGGTTAACTAGCGGGCACTTGGACTATGTAGGTTAACTAGAGGACACTTGGACTATCTAGGTTAACTTGTGGGCCCTTGGACTATGTAGGTTAACTAGCGGGCACTTGGACAATCTAGGTTAACTAGCAGGCATTTGGACGATCTAGGTTAACTAGCGGGCACTTGGACTATCAAAGTTAACAAGTGAGCCCTTGGACTATGTAGGTTAACTAGCGGGCCCTTGGACTATCTAGGTTACCTAGCGGGCACTTGGACTATCTAGGTTACCTAGCGGGCACTTGGACTATCTAGGTTACCTAGTGGGCACTTGGACTATCTAGGTTAACTAACGGGCACTAGGTATGTGCAGGTAACCTAGCGGGCACTTGGACTGTCTAGGTTACCTAGCGGGCACTTGGACTTCTAGGTTAACGACGGGCACTTAGACTATGTAGGTTGCTTAGCGGGCACTTGGACTATCTAGGTTAGGTAACGGGCACTTTGAGTATCTAGGTTACCTAGCGGGAACTTGGACAATGTAAGTTACCTAGCGGGCACTTTGACTATCTAGGTTACATAGCGGGCACTTGGACTATGTAGGTTAACTAGCGAGCACTTGGACTCTAGGTTACCTAGCGGGCCCTTTGACTATGTAGGTTTCCTAGCGGGTACTTGGACTATCTAGGTTAACGAACGGGCACTTGGACTATGTAGGTAACCTAGCGGGCATTTGGACAGTCTAGGTTACCTAGCGTGCACTTGCACTATCTAGGTTAACGAACGGGTACTTGGACTATATAGGTTACCTAGCGGGCACTTGGACTATACTATGTAGGATCCCTATCGGACATTTGAACTACTTAGGCCACCTAGCGGGCACTTGGACTATCTAGGTTAACTAGCGGGCCCTTGTACTATGTAGGTTAACTAGCGAGCACTTGGACTATCTAGGTTAACTAGCGGACCTTGGACTACGTAGGTTAACTAGCGGGCACTTGGATGATCAATGTTAACTAGCGGGGCCCTTGGACTATCTAGGTTAGCTAACGGGCACTTGGACTAAGTATGTCCCCTAGTGGGCACTTGGACACTCTAGGTTAACTAACGGGCACTAGGACTATCTAGGTTAACGAGCTTGCACTTGGACTATCTAAGTTTCCTAGCTGGCACTTGGACTATGAAGGTTCCCTAGCGGGCACTTGGATTATCTAGGTTACCTAGCGGGCACTTGGACTATGAAGGTCAACTAGCGGGCCCTTGGGCTATCTAGGTTAGCTAACTGGCACTTGGACTATGTAGGTTAACTAGCGGACACTTGGACTATGTAGGTTACCTAACGAGCACTTGGACTATGCAGGTAACCTAGCGGGCACTTGGACTGTCTAGGTTACCTAGCGGGCACTTGGACTTCTATGTTAACGAACGGGCACTCGGACTATGTAGGTTGCCCAGCTGACAATTGGACAATCTAGGATAGGTAACGGGCCCTTGACTATCTAGGATACCTAGCGGGAACTTGGACTATGTAGGTTACCTAACGGCACTTGGACTATGTAGGTTAACTAGCGGACACTTGGACAATCTAGGTTAACTAGCGGGCAAGTGGACTATCTAGGTTAACTAAGGGGCCCTTCGACTATGTAGGTTAACTAGCGGGCACTTGGACTATCTAGGTTACCTAGCGGGCACTTGGTCTATGTACATACCCTAGCGGGCACTTGGACTATCTGGGTTACCTAGCGGGCACTTGGACTATCTAGGTTAACTAACGGGTAATAGGACAATCTAGGTTACCTAGCGGGCACTTGGACTATGTAGGTCAACTAGCGGGCCCTTGGACTATGTAGGTTAACTAGCGGGCCTTTGGACTATGTAGGTTAACTAGCGGGCACTTGGATTATCTAAGTTACCCAGTGGGCACTTGAACTATGTAGGTTAACTAGTGGGCCCTTAGACTATCTAGGTTAGCTAATGGTCACTTGGACTATGTAGGTTAATTAGCGGGTACGTGGACTATGTAGGTTCCCTAGCGGGCATTTGGACTATATAGATAACCTAGCGGGCACTTGGACTTTGTAGGTTACCTAGCGGGCACTTGGACTATCTAGGTTACCTAGCGGGCACTTGGATGATACAGGTTCCCTAGCCAGCACTAAGACTATTGGTTCCCTAACGGGCACTTGGACTATGTAGGTTCCCTAAAGGGCAGTTGGACTATATAGGTTTCTATCGGGCACTTGGACTATGTAGGTTAACTAGCGGGCACATGGACTATCTAGGTTACCTAGCGGGCACTGAGACTATCTAGGTTACCTAGCGGGCACTTGGACTATGTAGGTTAACTAGAAGGCACTTGGACTATCAAGGTTACCTAGCGGGCTCTTGGACTATGTAGGTTACCAGCGGGCACTTGGACTATCTACGTAAACGAAAGTGCACTTGGGCTATGTAGGTAACCTAACGGGCACTTGGACTGTCTAGGTTACCTAGGGGGCACTTGGACTATCTAGGTTAACGATCGGGCACTTGGACTATGTAGGTTAACTAGCGGACACTTGGACTATCTAGATTAGCTAACGGGCAATTGGACTATCAAGGTTACCTAACGGGCACTTGGACTATGTAGGTTACCTAGCGGGCAATTGGACTATCTAGGTTACCTAGCAGGCACTTTGACTATCTTGGTTAACTAAGGGGCACTTGAACTATGTAGGTTGCCAAGCGAGCACTTGGACTATGTAGGTTCCCTAGCGGGCGCTTGGACTATGTAGGTTCCCTAGCAGGTACTTGGACTGTCTAGTTTAACTAGCGGGCAATTGGACTGTCTAGGTTACCTAGTGGGCACTTGGACTATGTAGTTTACCTAGCAGGCACTTGGACTATGTAGGTTAACTAGCGGGCACTTGGACTATCTAGGATACCTAGCGGGCACTTGGACTATGTACGTTCCCTAGCGGGCACTTGGGCTATCTACGTTACCTAGCGGGCACTTGGACTATGTAGGTTAACGAACGGGCACTTGGACTATGTAGGTAACCTAGAGGTCACTTGGACTGTCTAGGTTACCTAGCGGACACTTGGACTATGTAGGTTAACTAGCGTGCACGTGGACTATCTAGGTTACCTAGTGGGCACTTGGACTATGTAGGTTCCCTAGGGGGCATTTGGACTATATAGGTTACCTAGCGGGCACTTGGATTATGTAGGTTGCCTAGCGGGCACTTGGACTATGTAGGTTAACTAGCGGGCACTTGGATTATCTAGGTTAACTAACAGGCACTTGAACTATGTATGTTCCAGAGCGGACAATTGGACTATGTAGGTTCCTTAGCGGGCACTTGGACTATCTAGGTTCCCTAAAGGACACTTGGACTATGTAGGTTAACTAGCGGACAATTTGATGAACTAAGTTAACTAGCGGGTACTTGGACTATCTAGGTTAACTAGGGGTTCCTTGGACTACGTAGGTTAACTAGCGGACACTTGCATTATGTAGGTTACCTAGCGGGCACTTGGACTATCTAGGTTAACTAGCAGGCCTTTGGATTATCTAGGTTACCTAGCAGGCACTTGGACTATGTAGGTTAACTAGCGGACACTTGAATGATCTAGGTTAACCAGCGGGCCCTTGCACTATGTAGGTTAACTAGCGGGCCCATGGATTATGTAGGTTTACTAGGGGGCACTTGGACTATCTAGGTTAACTAGCGGGCACTTGGACTATGTAGTTTCCCTAGCGGGCATTTGGACTATTTAGGTTGCCTAGCGGGCACTTGGACTATGTAGGTTACCTAGCGGGCTCTTGGACTGTCTAGGTTACCTAGCAGGCACTTTGACTATCTAGATTAACTAACAGGCACTTGGACTATGTAGGGTAACTAGCGGGCACTTGGACTGTCTAGGTCACCTAACGGGCACTTGGATTATCTAGGTTAACGAACGGGCACTTGGACTATGTAGGTTACCTAGCCACCACTTGGACTATCTAGGTTAGCTAATAGGCACTTGGACTGTCTAGGTTCCCTAGCGGGCACTTGTACTATCTAGGTTACCTAGCTGGCACTTGGACTATGTAGGTCAACTAGCGGGCCCTTGGACTATCTAGGTTAGCTAACGGGCACTTGGACTATGTATGTTCCAAGCGGGCAATGGATTATGTAGGTTGCCTAGTGGACATTTAGACTATGTAGGTTTCCTTGCGGGCATTTGGACTATGTAGGTTACCTAGCGGGCACTTGGACTATGTAGGTTAACTAGCGGGAATTTGGACAATCTAGGTTAACTAGCGGGCACTTGGACTATGTAGGTTCCCCAGCGGGCATTTGAACTATATAGGTTACGTAGCGGGCACTTGGATTATGTAGGTTGCCTAGCTGGCACTTGGACTATGTAGGTTAACTAGCGGGCACTTGGATTATCTAGGTTAACTAACAGGCACTTGAACTATGTATGTTCCAGAGAGGACAATTGGACTATGTAGGTTCCTTAGTGGGCACATGGACTATCTAGGTTCCCTAAAGGACACTTGGACTATGTAGGTTAACTAGCGGACAATTTGATGATCTAGGTTAACTAGCGGGTACTTGGACTATCTAGGTTAACTAGGGGTTCCTTGGACTACGTAGGTTAACTAGCGGACACTTGCACTCTGTAGGTTACCTAGCGTGCACTTGGACTATCTAGGTTAACTAGCAGGCCCTTGGACTATCTAGGTTACCTAGCAGGCACTTGGACTATGTAGGTTAACTAGCGGGCCTTTGCACTCTCTAGGTTACCTAGCGGGCACTTGGACTATGTACCTTCCCTAGCAGGCACTTGGACTATCTATGTTAACTTTCGGGCACTTGGACTATGTAGGTTACCTAGCGGACACCTGCAATATGTAGGTTACCTAGCGGGCACTTGGACTATGTAGGTTAACTAGCGGACACTTGCACGATCTAGGTTAACTAGCGGGCCCTTGCACTATGTAAGTTAACTAGTGGGCCCATGGATTATGTAGGTTTACTAGGGGGCACTTGGACTATCTAGGTTAACTAGCGGACACTTGGACTATGTAGTTTCCCTAGCGGACATTTGGACTATTTAGGTTACCTAGCGGGCACTTGGACTATGTAGGTTATCTAGCGGGCACTTGGACTATCTAGGTTACCTAGCAGGCACTTTGACTATCTAGGTTAACTAACGGGCACTTGGACTATGTAGGGTAACTAGCGGGCACTTGGACTGTCTAGGTCACCTAACGGGCACTTGGATTATCTAGGTTAACGAACGGGCACTTGGACTATGTAGGTTACCTAGCCACCACTTGGACTACTTAGGTTAGCTAACAGGCACTTGGACTATCTAGGTTCCCTAGCGGGCACTTGTACTATCTAGGTTACCTAGCTGGCACTTGGACTATGTAGGTCAACTAGCGGGCCCTTGGACTATCTAGGTTAGCTAACGGGCACTTGGACTATGTATGTTCCAGAGTGGGCACTTGGATTATGTAGGTTGCCTAGCGGACATTTAGACTATGTAGGTTTCCTTGCGGGCATTTGGACTCTGTAGGTTCCCTAGCGGTCACGTGGACTATGTAGGCTCCCTAGAAGGCACTTGGACTATGTAGGTTAACTAGCGGGCACTTGGACTAACCAGGTTACCAAGCGGGCACTTGGACTATGTAGGTTACCCAATGGGCACTTGGACTATCTAGGTTAAAAAACGGACACTTGGACTATGTAGGTTAGCTATCAGGCACTTGGACTATCTAGGTTACCTAGCAGGCACTTGGACTATGTAGGTTACCTAGCGGACACTTGGACGATTTAGGTTAACTAGCGGGCACTTGGACTATCTAGGTTAACTAGCAGGCCCTTGGACTATCTAGCTTTACTAGCGGGCACTTGGACTATGTAGGTTAACTAGCGGGCACTTGCACTCTCTAGGTTACCTAGCGGACACTTGGACTATGTACCTTCCGTAGCGGGCACTTGGACTATCTAGGTTACCTAGCAGGCACTTGGATTATGAAGGATCCCTAGCGGGCAATTGGACTATCTTGGTTACCTAGCTGGCACTTGGACTATGTAGGTTAACTAGCGGACACTTGCACGATCTAGGTTAACTAGCAGGCCCTTGCACTATGTAGGTTAACTAGCTGGCCCATGGATTATGTAGGTTTACTAGGGGGCACTTGGACTATCTAGGTTAACTAGCGGGCACTTGGACTATGTAGTTTCCCTAGCGGGCATTTGGACTATTTAGGTTGCCTAGCGGGCACTTGGACTATGTAGGTTACCTGGCGAGCACTTGTACTATCTAGGTTACCTAGCAGGCACTTTGACTATCTAGGTTAACTAACGGACGTGGACTATGTAGGGTAAGTAGCGGGCACTTGGACTGTCTAGGTCACCTAACGGGCACTTGGATTATCTAGGTTAACGAACGGGCACTTGGACTATGTAGGTTACCTAGCCACCACTTGGACTATCTAGGTTAGCTAAAAGGCACTTGGACTACTAGGTTCCCTAGCGGGCACTTGTACTATCTAGGTTACCTAGCTGGCACTTGGACTATGTAGGTCAACTAGCGGGCCCTTGGACTATCTAGGTTAGCTAACGGGCACTTGGACTATGTATGTTCCAGAGCGGGCACTTTGATTATGTAGGTTGCCTAGCGGACATTTAGACTATATAGGTTCCCTAACGGGCACTTGGACTATGTAGGTTCCCTAGCGGTCACGTGGACAATGTAGGCTCCCTAGAAGGCACTTGGACTATGTAGGTTAACTAGCGGCCACTTGGACTATGTAGGTTACCCAATGGGCACTTGGACTATCTAGGTTAACGAACGGACACTTGGACTATGTAGGTTAGCTATCAGGCACTTAGACTATCTAGGTTACCTAGCGGACACTTGGACGATTTATGTTAACTAGCGGGCACTTGGACTATCTAGGTTAACTAGCAGGCCCTTGGACTATCTAGGTTTACTAGCGGGCACTTGGACTATCTAGGTTAACTAACGGGCACTTGGTATGTGCAGGTAACCTAGCGGGCACTTGGACTGTCTAGGTTACCTAGCGCGCACTTGGACTTCTAGGTTAACGACGGGGACTTGGACTATGTAGGTTGCTTAGCGGGCACTTGGACTATCTAGGTTAGGTAACGGGCACTTTGAGTATCTAGGTTACCTAGCGGGAACTTGGACAATATAAGTTACCTAGCGGGCACTTTGACTATCTTGGTTACATAGCGGGCACTTGGACTATGTAGGTTAACTAGCGAGCACTTGGACTCTAGGTTACCTAGCGGGCCCTTTGACTATGTAGGTTTCCTAGCGGGTACTTGGACTATCTAGGTTAACGAAAGGGCACTTGGACTATGTAGGTAACCTAGCGGGCACTTGGACAGTCTAGGTTACCTAGCGTGCACTTGCACTATCTAGGTTAACGAACGGGCACTTGGACTATATAGGTTACCTAGCGGGCACTTGGACTATGTAGGATCCCTATCGGACATTTGAACTACTTACGTTACCTAGCGGGCACTTGGACTATCTAGGTTACTAGCGGGCACTTGGACTATCTAAGTCAACTAGCGGGCCCTTGTACTATGTAGGTTAACTAGCGAGCACTTGGACTATCTAGGTTAACTAGCAGGCCCTTGGACTATCTAGGTTTACTAGCGGGCACTTGGACTATCTAGGTTAACTAACGGGCACTTGGTATGTGCAGGTAACCTAGCGGGCACTTGGACTGTCTAGGTTACCTAGCGGGCACTTGGACTTCTAGGTTAACGACGGGGACTTGGACTATGTAGGTTGCTTAGCGGGCACTTGGACTATCTAGGTTAGGTAACGGGCACTTTGAGTATCTAGGTTACCTAGCGGGAACTTGGACAATATAAGTTACCTAGCGGGCACTTTGACTATCTTGGTTACATAGCGGGCACTTGGACTATGTAGGTTAACTAGCGAGCACTTGGACTCTAGGTTACCTAGCGGGCCCTTTGACTATGTAGGTTTCCTAGCGGGTACTTGGACTATCTAGGTTAACGAAAGGGCACTTGGACTATGTAGGTAACCTAGCGGGCACTTGGACAGTCTAGGTTACCTAGCGTGCACTTGCACTATCTAGGTTAACGAACGGGCACTTGGACTATATAGGTTACCTAGCGGGCACTTGGACTATGTAGGATCCCTATCGGACATTTGAACTACTTACGTTACCTAGCGGGCACTTGGACTATCTAGGTTAATAGCGGGCACTTGGACTATCTAAGTCAACTAGCGGGCCCTTGTACTATGTAGGTTAACTAGCGAGCACTTGGACTATCTAGGTTAACTAGCGGACCTTGGACTACGTAGGTTAACTAGCGGGCACTTGGATGATCAATGTTAACTAGCGGGGCCCTTGGACTATCTAGGTTAGCTAACGGGCACTTGGACTAAGTACGTCCCCTCGTGGGCACTTGGACACTCTAGGTTAACTAACGGGCACTAGGACTATCTAGGTTAACGAGCGGGCACTTGGACTATCTAAGTTACCTAGATGGCACTTGGACTATGAAGGTTCCCTAGCGGGCACTTGGATTATCTAGGTTACCTAGCGGGCACTTGGACTATGTAGGTCAACTAGCGGGCCCTTAGACTATCTAGGTTAGCTAACTGGCACTTGGACTATGTAGGTTAACTAGCGGACACTTGGACTACGTAGGGTAACTAACGGGCACTTGGACTATGCAGGTAACCTAGCGGGCACTTGGACAGTCTAGGTCACCTAGCGTGCACTTGGACTATCTAGGTTAACGAACGGGCACTTGGACTATATAGGTTACCTAGCGGGCACTTGGACTATGTAGGATCCCTATCGGACATTTGGACTACTTCGGCCACCTAGCGGGCAATTGAACTATCTAGGTTAACTAGCGGGCACTTGGACTATGTAGGTCAACTAGCGGACACTTGGCCAATCTAGGTTAACTAGCGGGCACGTGGACTATCTAGGTTAACTAAGGGGACCTTCGACTATGTAGGTTAACTAGCGGGCACTTGGACTATCTAGGTTACCTAGCGGGCACTTGGTCTATGTACATACCCTAGCGGGCACTTGGACTATCTGGGTTACCTAGCGGGCACTTGGACTATCTAGGTTAACTAACGGGCAATAGGACAATCTAGGTTACCTAGCGGGCACTTGGACTATGTAGGTCAACTAGCGGGCCCTTGGACTATGTAGGTTAACTAGAGGGCCTTTGGACTATGTAGGTTAACTAGCGGGCACTTGGATTATCTAAGTTACCTTGCGGGCACTTGAACTATGTAGGTTAACTAGTGGGCCCTTAGACTATCTAGGTTAGCTAATGGTCACTTGGACTATGTAGGTTAATTAGCGGGTACGTGGACTATGTAGGTTCCCTAGCGGGCATTTGGAGTATATAGATAACCTAGCGGGCACTTGGACTTTGTAGGTTACCTAGCGGGCACTTGGACTATCTAGGTTACCTAGCGGGCACTTGGATGATACAGGTTCCCTAGCCAGCACTAAGACTATTGGTTCCCTAACGGGCACTTGGACTATGTAGGTTCCCTAAAGGGCACTTGGACTATATAGGTTTCTATCGGGCACTTGGACTATGTAGGTTAACTAGCGGGCACATGGACTATCTAGGTTACCTAGCGGGCACTGAGACTATCTAGGTTACCTAGCGGGCACTTGGACTATGTAGGTTAACTAGAAGGCACTTGGACTATCAAGGTTACCTAGCGGGCTCTTGGAGTATGTAGGTTACCAGCGGGCACTTGGACTATCTAGGTAAACGAAAGTGCACTTGGGCTATGTAGGTAACCTAACGGGCACTTGGACTGTCTAGGTTACCTAGCGGGCACTTGGACTATCTAGGTTACCTAGCGGGCACTTGGTCTATGTACATACCCTAGCGGGCACTTGGACCATCAGGGTTAACTAACGGGCAATAGGACAATCTAGGTTACCTAGCGGGCACTTGGACTATGTAGGTCAACTAGCGGGCCCTTGGACTATGTAGGTTAACTAGCGGGCCTATGGACTATGTAGGTTAACTAGCGGGCACTTGGATTATCTAAGTTACCTAGCGGGCACTTGAACTATGTAGGTTAACTAGTGGGCCCTTAGATTATCCAGGTTAGCTAATGGTCACTTGGACTATGTAGGTTAATTAGCGGGTACGTGGACTATGTAGGTTCCCTAGCGGGCATTTGGACTATATAGATAACCTAGCGGGCACTTGGACTTTGTAGGTTACCTAGCGGGCACTTGGACTATCTAGGTTACCTAGCGGGCACTTGGATGATACAGGTTCCCTAGCCAGCACTAAGACTATTGGTTCCCTAACGGGCACTTGGACTATGTAGGTTCCCTAAAGGGCACTTGGACTATATAGGTTTCTATCGGGCACTTGGATTATGTAGGTTAACTAGCGGGCACTTGGACTATGTAGGTTAACTAGAAGGCACTTGGACTATCAAGGTTACCTAGCGGGCTCTTGGACTATGTAGGTTACCAGCGGGCACTTGGACTATCTAGGTAAACGAAAGTGCACTTGGGCTATGTAGGTACCCTAACGGGCACTTGGACTGTCTAGGTTACCTAGCGGGCACTTGGACTATCTAGGTTACCTAGCGGGCACTTGGTCTAAGTACATACCCTAGCGGGCACTTGGACTATCTGGGTTAACTAACGGGCAATAGGACAATCTAGGTTACCTAGCGGGCACTTGGACTATGTATGTCAACTAGCGGGCCCTTGGACTATGTAGGTTAACTAGTGGCCCTTTGGACTATGTAGGTTAACTAGCGGGCACTTGGATTATCTAAGTTACCTAGGGGGCACTTGAACTATGTAGGTTAACTAGTGGGCCCTTAGACTATCTAGGTTAGCTAATGGTCACTTGGACTATGTAGGTTAATTAGCGGGTACGTGGACTATGTAGGTTTCCTAGCGGGCATTTGGACTATGTAGATAACCTAGCGGGCACTTGGACTTTGTAGGTTACCTAGCGGGCACTTGGACTATCTAGGTTACCTAGCGGGCACTTGGATGACACAGGTTCCCTAGCCAGCACTTAGACTATTGGTTCCCTAACGGGCACTTGGACTATGTAGGTTCCCTAAAAGGCACTTGGACAATATAGGTTTCTATCGGGCACTTGGACTATGTAGGTTAACTAGCGGGCACATGGACTATCTAGGTTACCTAGCGGGCACTGAGACTATCTAGGTTACCTAGCGGGCACTTGGACTATGTAGGTTAACTAGAAGGAACTTGGACTATCAAGGTTACCTAGCGGGCTGTTGGACTATGTAGGTGACCAGCGGGCACTTGGACTATCTAGGTAAACGAAAGTGCACTTGGGCTATGTAGGTAACCTAACGGGCACTTGGACTGTCTAGGTTACCTAGCGGGCACTTGGACTATCTAGGTTAACGAACGGGCACTTGGACTATGTAGGTTAACTTGCGGACACTTGGACTATCTAGATTAGCTAACGGGCAATTGGACTATCAAGGTTACCTAACGGGCACTTGGACTATGTAGGTTACCTAGCGGGCAATTGGACTATCTAGGTTACCTAGCAGGCACTTTGACTATCTTGGTTAACTAAGGAGCACTTGAACTATGTAGGTTGCCAAGCGAGCACTTGGACTATGTAGGTTCCCTAGCGGGCGCTTGGACTATGTAGGTTCCCTAGCGGGTACTTGGACTGTGTAGTTTAACTAGCGGGCAATTGGACTGTCTAGGTTACCTAGTGGGCACTTGGACTATGTAGTTTACCTAGCAGGCACTTGGACTATGTAGGTTAACTAGCGGGCACATGGACTATCTAGGTTACCTAGCGGGCACTTGGAATATGTACGTTTCCTAGCGGGCACTTGGGCTATCTACGTTACCTAGCGGGCACTTGGACTATGTAGGTTAACGAACGGGCACTTGGACTATGTAGGTAACCTAGTGGTCACTTGGACTGTCTAGCTTACCTAGCGGACACTTGAACTATGTAGGTTAAATAGCGGGCACTTGGACTCTCTAGGTTAACCAGCGGGCACTTGGACTATGTAGGTTCCCTAGCAGGCATTTGGACTATATAGGTTACCTAGCGGGCACTTGGACTCTCTAGGTTGCCTAGCGGGCACTTGGACTATCTAGGTTAACTAGGGGTTCCTTGGACTACGTAGGTTAACTAGCGGACACTCGCACTATGTAGGTTACCTAGCGGGCACTTGGACTATCTAGGTTAACTAACAGGCCCTTGGACTATCTAGGTTACCTAGCAGGCACTTGGACTATGTAGGTTAACTAGCGGGCATTTACACTCTCTAGGTTACCCAGCGGGCACTTGGACTATGTACCTTGCCTAGCGGGCACTTGGACTATCTATGTTAACTAGCGGGCACTTGGACTATGTAGGTTACCTAGCGGACACCTGCACTATGTAGGTTACCTAGCGGGCACTTGGACTATGTAGGTTAACTAGCGGACACTTGCACGATCTAGGTTCACTAGCGGGCCCTTGGACTATCTAGGTTTACTAGCGGGCACTTGGACTATCTAGGTTAACTAACGGGCACTTGGACTATCTAGGTTAACGAACGGGCACTTGGTATGTGCAGGTAACCTAGCGGGAACTTCGACTGTCTAGGTTACCTAGCGGGCACTTGGATTATCTAGGTTACCTAGCGGGCACTTGGACTATGTAGGTCAACTAGCGGGCCCTTGGACTATCTAGGTTAGCTAATTGGCATTGGACTATGTAGGTTAACTAGCGGACACTTGGAGTATGTAGGTTACCTAACGGGCACTTGGACTATGCAGGTAAACTAGCGGGCACTTGGACTGTCTAGGTTACCTAGCGGGCACTTGGACTTCTATGTTAACGAACGGGCACTCGGACTATGTAGGTTGCCCAGCGGGCAATTGGACTATCTAGTTACCTAGCAGGCACTTTGACTATCTAGGTTAACTAACGGGCACTTGGACTATGTAGGGTAACTAGCGGGCACTTGGACTGTCTAGGTTACCTAACGGGCACTTGGATTATCTAGGTTAACGAACGGGCACTTGGACTATGTAGGTTACCTAGCCACCACTTGGACGATCTAGGTTAGCTAAAAGGCAATTGGACTATCTAGGTCCCCTAGCGGGCACTTGTACTATCTAGGTTACCTAGCTGGAACTTGGACTATGTAGGTCAACTAGCGGGCCCTTGGACTATCTTGGTTAGCTAACGGGCACTTGGACTATGTATGTTCCAGAGCGGGCACTTGGATTATGTAGGTTGCCTAGCGGACATTTAGACTATGTAGGTTTCCTTGCGGGCATTTGGACTATGTAGGTTACCTAGCGTGCACTTGGACTATGTAGGTTCCCTAACGGGCACTTGGTCTATGTAGGTTCCCTAGCGGTCACGTGGACTATGTAGGCTCCCTAGAAGGCACTTGGACTATGTAGGTTAACTAGCGGGCACTTGGACTATGTAGGTTACCCAATGGGCACTTGGACTATCTAGGTTAACGAACGGACACTTGGACTATGTAGGTTAGCTATCAGGCACTTGGACTATCTAGGTTACCTAGCGGACACTTGGACCATCTACGTTAACTAGCAGGCCCTTGGACTATCTAGGTTTACTAGCGCACACTTGGACTATCTAGGTTAACTAACGGGCACTTGGACTATCTAGGTTAACGAACGGGCACTTGGTATGTGCAGGTAACCTAGCGGGTACTTGGACTGTCTAGGTTACCTAGCGGGCACTTGGACTTCTAGGTTAACGACGGGCACTTGGACTATGTAGGTTGCTTAGCGGGCACTTGGACTATCTAGGTTAGTTAACGGGCACTTTGAGTATCTAGGTTACCTAGCGGGAACTTGGACAATGTAAGTTACCTAGCGGGCACTTTGAATATCTAGGTTACATAGCGGGCACTTGGACTATGTACGTTAACTAGCGAGCACTTGGATTCTAGGTTACCGAGCGGGGTCTTTGACTATGTAGGTTTCCTAGCGGGTCCTTGGACTATCTAGGTTAACGAACGGGCACATGGACAATGTAGGTAACCTAGCGGGCACTTGGACAGTCTAGGTTACCTAGCGTGCACTTGGACTATCTAGGTTAACGAACAGGCACTTGGACTATATAGGTTACCTAGCGGGCACTTGGACTATGTAGGATCCCTATCGGACATTTGGACTACTTAGGCCACCTAGCGGGCACTTGGACTATCTAGGTTAACTAGCGGGCACTTGGACTATCTAGGTCAACTAGCGGGCCCTTGTACTATGTAGGTTAACTAGCGAGCACTTGGACTATCTAGGTTAACTAGCGGACCTTGGACTACGTAGGTTAACTAGCGGGCACTTGGATGATCAATGTTAACTAGCGGGGCCCTTGGAGTATCTAGGTTAGCTAACGGGCACTTGGACTAAGTACGTCCCCTCGTGGGCCCTTGGACACTCTAGGTTAACTAACGGGCACTAGGACTATCTAGGTTAACGAGCGGGCACTTGGACTATCTAAGTTACCTAGCTGGCACTTGGATTATCTAGGTTACCTAGCGGGCACTTGGACTATGTAGGTCAACTAGCGGGCCCTTGGACTACCTAGGATAGCTAACTGGCACTTGGACTATGTAGGTTAACTAGCGGGCACTTGGGCTATGCAGGTAAGCTAGCGGGCACTTGGACTGTCTAGGTTACCTAGCGGGCACTTGGACTTCTATGTTAACGAACGGGCACTCGGACTATGTAGGTTGCCCAGCGGGCAATTGGACGATCTAGGATAGGTAACGGGCCCTTGACTATCTAGGTTACCTAGCGGGAACTTGGACTATGTAGGTTACCTAAGGGCACTTGGACTATGTAGGTTAACTAGCGGACACTTGGACAATCTAGGTTAACTAGCGGGCACGTGGACTATCTAGGTTAACTAAGGGGCCCTTCGACTATGTAGGTTAACTAGCGGGCACTTGGATTATCTAAGTTACCTAGCGGGCACTTGAACTATGTAGGATAACTAGTGGGCCCTTAGACTATCTAGGTTAGCTAATGGTCACTTGGACTATGTAGGTTAATTAGCGGGTACGTGGACTATGTAGGTTCCCTAGCGGGCATTTGGACTATATAGATAACCTAGCGGGCACTTGGACTTTGTAGGTTACCTAGCGGGCACTTGGACTATCTAGGTTACCTAGCGTGCACTTGGATGATACAGGTTCCCTAGCCAGCACTAAGACTATTGGTTCCCTAACGGGCACTTGGACTATGTAGTTTCCCTAAAGGGCACTTGGACTATATAGGTTTCTATCGGGCACTTGGACTATGTAGGTTAACTAGCGGGCACATGGACTATCTAGGTTACCTAGCGGGCACTGAGACTATCTAGGTTACCTAGCGGGCACTTCGACTATGTAGGTTAACTAGAAGGCTCTTGGACTAAGTAGGTTACCAGCGGGCACTTGGACTATCTAGGTAAACGAAAGTGCACTTGGGCTATGTAGGTAACCTAACGGGCACTTGGACTGTCTAGGTTGCCTAGCGGGCACTTGGACTATCTAGGTTAACGAACAGGCACTTGGACTATGTAGGTTAACTAGCGGACACTTGGACTATCTAGATTAGCTAACGGGCAATTGGACTATCAAGGTTACCTAACGGGCACTTGGACTATGTATGTTACCTAGCGGGCAGTTGGACTATCTAGGTTACCTAGCAGGCACTTTGACTATCTTGGTTAACTAAGGGGTACTTGAACTATGTAGGTAGCCAAGCGAGCACTTGGACTATGTAGGTTCCCTAGCGGGCGCTTGGACTATGTAGGTTCCCTAGCGGGTACTTGGACTGTCTAGGTTAACTAGCGGGCAATTGGACTGTCTAGGTTACCTAGTGGGCACTTGGACTATGTAGTTTACCTAGCAGGCACTTGGACTATGTAGGTTAACTAGCGGGCACTTGGACTATCTAGGTTACCTAGCGGGCACGTGGACTATGTACGTTCCTTAGCTGGCACTTGGGCTATCTACGTTACCTAGCGGGCACTTGGACTATGTAGGTTAACCAACGGGCACTTGGACTATGTAGGTAACCTAGTGGTCACTTGGACTGTCTAGGTTACCTAGCGGACACTTGGACTATGTAGGTTAACTAGCGTGCACTAGGACTATCTAGGTTACCTAGCGGACACTTGGATTATGTAGGTTGCCTAGCGGGCATTTGGACTATGTAGGTTAACTAGCGGGCACTTGGATTATCTACGTTAACTAACAGGCACTTGAACTATGTATGTTCCAGAGCGGACAATTGGACTATGTAGGTTCCTTAGCGGGCACTTGGATTATCTAGGTTCCCTAAAGGACACTTGGACTATGTAGGTTAACTAGCGGACAATTGGATGATCTAGGTTAACTAGCGGGTACTTGGACTATCTAGGTTAACTAGGGGTTCCTTGGACTACGTAGGTTAACTAGCGGACACTTGCACAATGTAGGTTACCTAGCGTGCACTTGGACTATCTAGGTTAACTAGCAGGCCCTTGGCTATCTAGGTTACCTAGCAGGCACTTGGACTATGTAGGTTAACTATCGGGCATTTGCACTCTCTAGGTTACCTAGCGGGCAGTTGGACTATGTACCTTCCCTAGCGGGCACTTGG
Organism: Tenrec ecaudatus; assembly: GCF_050624435.1. Taxonomy (NCBI): domain Eukaryota; kingdom Metazoa; phylum Chordata; class Mammalia; order Afrosoricida; family Tenrecidae; genus Tenrec; species Tenrec ecaudatus. Next base: position 1,025,651 of record NW_027457659.1, read on the forward strand.
ACTATCTATGTAAACTAGCGGGCACTTGGACTATGTAGGTTACCTAGCGGACACCTGCACTATGTAGGTTACCTAGCGGGCTCTTGGACTATCTAGGTTAACTAGCGGGCCCTTGCACTATGTAGGTTAACTAGCGGGCCCATGGATTATGTAGGTTTACTAGGGGGCACTTGGAGTATCTAGGTTAACTAGCGGGCACTTGGACTATGTAGTTTCCCTAGCGGACATTTGGACTATTTAGGTTACCTAGCGGGCACTTGGACTATGTAGGTTATCTAGCGGGCACTTGGACTATCTAGGTTACCTAGCAGGCACTTTGACTATCTAGGTTAACTAACGGGCACTTGGACTATGTAGGGTAACTAGCGGGCACTTGGACTGTGGTGGTTACCTAACGGGCACTTGGATTATCTAGGTTAACGAACGGGCACTTGGACTATGTAGGTTACCTAGCCACCACTTGGACTATCTAGGTTACCTAACAGGCACTTGGACTATCTAGGTTACCTAGCTGGCACTTGGACTATGTAGGTCAACTAGCGGGCCCTTGGACTATCTAGGTTAGCTAACGGGCACTTGGACTATGTATGTTCCAGAGTGGGCACTTGGATTATGTAGGTTGCCTAGCGGACATTTAGACTATGTAGGTTTCCTTGCGGGCATTTGGACTATGTAGGTTACCTAGCGGGCACTTGGACTATGTAGGTTCCCTAGCGGTCACGTGGACTATGTAGGCTCCCTAGAAGGCACTTGGACTATGTAGGTTAACTAGCGGGCACTTGGACTAACCAGGTTACCAGGAGGGCACTTGGACTATGTAGGTTACTCAATGGGCACTTGGACTATCTAGGTTAACGAACGGACACTTGGACTATGTAGGTTAGGTATCAGGCACTTGAACTATCTAGGTTACCTAGCAGGCACTTGGACTATGTAGGTTACCTAGCGGACACTTGGACGATTTAGGTTAACTAGCGGGCACTTGGACTATCTAGGTTAACTAGCAGGCCCTTGGACTATCTAGCTTTACTAGCGGGCACTTGGACTATCTAGGTTAACTAGCGGGCACTTGGACTATGTAGGTTAACTAGCGGGCACTTGAACTCTCTAGGTTACCTAGCGGACACTTGGACTATGTACCTTCCCTAGCGGGAACTTGGACTATCTAGGTTACCTAGCAGGCACTTGGATTATGAAGGATCCCTAACGGGCAATTGGACTATCTAGGTTACCTAGCTGGCACTTGGACTATGTAGGTTAACTAGCGGACACTTGCATGATCTAGGTTAACTAGCGGGCCCTTGCACTATGTAGGTTAACTAGCGGGCCCATGTATTATGTAGGTTTACTAGGGGGCACTTGGAACATCAAGGTTAACTAGCGGGCACTTGGACTATGTAGTTTCCCTAGCGGGCATTTGGACTATTTAGGTTGCTTAGCGGGCACTTGGACTATGTAGGTTACCTAGCAGGCACTTTGACTATCTAGGTTAACTAACGGGCACTTGGACTATGTAGGGTAACTAGCGGGCACTTGGACTGTCTAGGTTACCTAACGGGCACTTGGATTATCTAGGTTAACGAACGGGCACTTGGACTATGTACGTTACCTAGCCACCACTTGGACTATCTAGGTTCCCTAGCGGGCACTTGTACTATCTAGGTTACCTAGCTGGCACTTGGACTATGTAGGTCAACTAGCGGGCCCTTGGACTATCTAGGTTAGCTAACGGGCACTTGGACTATGTATGTTCCAGAGCGGGCACTTGGATTATATAGGTTGCCTAGCGGACATTTAGACTATGTACGATTCCTTGCGGGCATTTGGACTATGTAGGTTACCTAGCGGGCACTTGGACTATGTAGGTTCCCTAACGGGCACTTTGAGTATGTAGGTTCCCTAGCAGTCACGTGGACTATGTAGGCTCCCTAGAAGGCACTTGGACTATGTAGGTTAACTAGCGGGCACTTGGACTATGTAGGTTACCCAATGGGCACTTGGACTATCTAGGTTAACGAACGGACACTTGGATGATACAGGTTCCCTAGCCAGCACTAAGACTATTGGTTCCCTAACGGGCACTTGGACTATGTAGTTTCCCTAAAGGGCACTTGGACTATATAGGTTTCTATAGGGCACTTGGACTATGTAGGTTAACTAGCGGGCACATGGACTATCTAGGTTACCTAGCGGGCACTGAGACTATCTAGATTACCTAGCGGGCACTTCGACTATGTAGGTTAACTAGAAGGCTCTTGGACTATGTAGGTTACCAGCGGGCACTTGGACTATCTAGGTAAACGAAAGTGCACTTGGGCTATGTAGGTAACATATCGGGCACTTGGACTGTCTAGGTTACCTAGCGGGCACTTGGACTATCTAGGTTAACGAACGGGCACTTGGACTATGTAGGTTAACTAGCGGACAATTGGACTATCTAGATTAGCTAACGGGCAATTGGACTATCAAGGTTACCTAACGGGCACTTGGACTATGTATGTTACCTAGCGGGCAATTGGACTATCTAGGTTACCTAGCAAGCACTTTGACTATCTTGGTTAACTAAGGGGCACTTGAACTATGTAGGTTGCCAAGCGAGCACTTGGACTATGTAGGTTCCCTAGCGGGCGCATGGACTATGTAGGTTCCCTAGCGGGTACTTGGACTGTCTAGGTTAACTAGCGGGCAATTGGACTGTCTAGGTTACCTAGTGGGCACTTGGATTATGTAGTTTACTTAGCAGGCACTTGGACTATGTAGGTTAACTAGCGGGCACTTGGACTATCTAGGTTACCTAGCGGGCACTTGGACTATGTACGTTCCTTAGCGGGCACTTGGGCTATCTACGTTACCTAGCGGGCACTTGGACTATGTAGGTTAACGAACGGGCACTTGGACTATGTAGGTAACCTAGTGGTCACTTGGACTGTCTAGGTTACCTAGCGGACACTTGGACTATGTAGGTTAACTAGCGTGCACTAGGACTATCTAGGTTACCTAGCGGGCACTTGGATTATGTAGGTTGCCTAGCGGGCACTTGGATTATCTAGGTTAACTAACAGGCACTTGAACTATGTATGTCCCAGAGCGGACAATTGGACTATGTAGGTTCCTTAGCGGGCACTTGGATTATCTAGGTTCCCTAAAGGACACTTGGACTATGTAGGTTAACTAGCGGACAATTGGATGATCTAGGTTAACTAGCGGGTACTTGGACTATCTAGGTTAACTAGGGGTTCCTTGGACTACGTAGGTTAACTAGCGGACACTTGCACAATGTAGGTTACCTAGCGGCCACTTGGACTATCTAGGTTAACTAGCAGGCCCTTGGCTATCTAGGTTACCTAGCAGGCACTTGGACTATGTAGGTTAACTATCGGGCATTTGCACTCTCTAGGTTACCTAGCGGGCAGTTGGACTATGTACCTTCCCTAGCGGGCACTTGGACTATCTATGTTAACTAGCGGGCACTTGGACTATGTAGGTTACCTAGCGGACTCCTGCACTGTGTAGGTTACCTAGCGGGCACTTGGACTATCTAGGTTAACTAGCGGGCCCTTGCACTATGTAGGTTAACTAGCGGGCCCATGGATTATGTAGGTTTACTAGGGGGCACTTGGACTATCTAGGTTAACTAGCGGGCACTTGGACTATGTAGTTTCCCTAGCGGACATTTGGACTATTTAGGTTACCTAGCGGGCACTTGGACTATGTAGGTTATCTAGCGGGCACTTGGACTATCTAGGTTATCTAGCAGGCACTTTGACTATCTAGGTTAACTAACGGGCACTTGGACTATGTAGGGTAACTAGCGGGCACTTGGACTGTCTAGGTTACCTAACGGGCACTTGGATTATCTAGGTTAACGAACGGGCACTTGGACTATGTAGGTTACCTAGCCACCACTTGGACTATCTAGGTTACCTAACAGGCACTTGGACTATCTAGGTTCCCTAGCGGGCACTTGTACTATCTAGGTTACCTAGCTGGCACTTGGACTATGTAGGTCAACTAGCGGGCCCTTGGACTATCTAGGTTAGCTAACGGGCACTTGGACTATGTATGTTCCAGAGTGGGCACTTGGATTATGTAGGTTGCCTAGCGGATATTTAGACTATGTAGGTTTCCTTGCGGGCATTTGGACTATGTAGGTTACCTAGCGGGCACTTGGACTATGTAGGTTCCCTAGCGGTCACGTGGACTATGTAGGCTCCCTAGAAGGCACTTGGACTATGTAGGTTAACGAGCGGGCACTTGGACTAACCAGGTTACCAGGCGGGCACTTGGACTATGTAGGTTACTCAATGGGCACTTGGACTATCTAGGTTAACGAACGGACACTTGGACTATGTAGGTTAGGTATCAGGCACTTGAACTATCTAGGTTACCTAGCAGTCACTTGGACTATGTAGGTTACCTAGCGGACACTTGGACGATTTAGGTTAACTAGCGGGCACTTGGACTATCTAGGTTAACTAGCAGGCCCTTGGACTATCTAGCTTTACTAGCGGGCACTTGGACTATCTAGGTTAACTAGCGGGCACTTGGACTATGTAGGTTAACTTGCGGGCACTTGAACTCTCTAGGTTACCTAGCGGACACTTGGACTATGTACCTTCCCTAGCGGGCACTTGGACTATCTAGGTTACCTAGCAGGCACTTGGATTATGAAGGATCCCTAGCGGGCAATTGGACTATCTAGGTTACCTAGCTGGCACTTGGACTATATAGGTTAACTAACGGACACTTGCACGATCTAGGTTAACTAGCGGGCCCTTGCACTATGTAGGTTAACTAGCGGGCCCATGGATTATGTAGGTTTACTAGGGGGCACTTGGAACATCAAGGTTAACTAGCGGGCACTTGGACTATGTAGTTTCCCTAGCGGGCATTTGGACTATTTAGGTTGCCTAGCGGGCACTTGGACTATGTAGGTTACCTAGCAGGCACTTTGACTATCTAGGTTAACTAACGGGCACTTGGACTATGTAGGGTAACTAGCGGGCACTTGGACTGTCTAGGTTACCTAACGGGCACTTGGATTATCTAGGTTAACGAACGGGCACTTGGACTATGTACGTTACCTAGCCACCACTTGGACTATCTAGGTTCCCTAGCGGGCACTTGTACTATCTAGGTTACCTAGCTGGCACTTGGACTATGTAGGTCAACTAGCGGGCCCTTGGACTATCTAGGTTAGCTAACGGGCACTTGGACTATGTATGTTCCAGAGCGGGCACTTGGATTATATAGGTTGCCTAGCGGACATTTAGACTATGTAGGTTTCCTTGCGGACATTTGGACTATGTAGGTTACCTAGCGGGCACTTGGACTATGTAGGTTCCCTAACGGGCACTTTGAGTATGTAGGTTCCCTAGCGGTCACGTGGACTATGTAGGCTCCCTAGAAGGCACTTGGACTATGTAGGTTAACTAGCGGGCACTTGGACTATGTAGATTACCCAATGGGCACTTGGACTATCTAGGTTAACGAACGGACACTTGGACTATGTAGGTTAGCTATCAGGCACTTGGACTATGTAGGTTAACTAATGGGCACTTGGACTATGTAGTTTCCCTAGCGGGCATTTGGATTATTTAGGTTACCTAGTGGGCACTTGGACTACGTAGGTTAACTAGAAGGCACTTCGACTATCAAGGTTACCTAGCGGGCCCTTGGACTATGTAGGTTACCAGCGGGCACTTGGACTATCTAGACTAACGAACGTGCACTTGGACTATGTAGGTAACCTAGCGGGCACTTGGACTGTCTAGGTTACCTAGCGGGCACTTGGACTATCTAGGTTAACGAACGGGCACTTGGACTATGTAGGTTAACTAGCGGACACTTCGACTATCTAGGTTAGCTAACGGGCAATTGGACAATCTAGGTTAACTAACGGGCTCTTGGACTATGTAGGTTGCCTAGCGATCACTTGGACTATGTAGGTTCCCTAGTGGGCACTTGGACTATGTAGGTTCCCTATAGGGTACTTGGACTGTCTAGGTTAACTAGGGGGCAATTGGACTGTCTAGGTTACCTAGTGGGCACTTGGACTATGTACGTTCCCTAGCGGGCACTTGGGGTATCTACGTTACCTAGCGGGCACTTAGACAATGTAAGTTAACGAACGGGCACTTGGACTATGTAGGTTAACTAGCGGACACTTGGACTATCTAGGATAGCTAACGGGCAATTGGACTATCAAGGTTACCTAACGGGAACTTGAACTATGTAGGTTACCTAGCGGGCACTTGGACTATCTAGGTTACCTAGCAGGCACTTTGACTATCTAGGTTAACTAACTGGCATGTGGACTATGTAGGTTGCCTAGCGAGCATTTGGACTATGTAGGTTCCCTAGCGGGCGCTTGGACTATGTAGATTCCCTAGCGGTACTTGGACTGTCTAAGTTAACTAGCGGGCAATTGGACTGTCTAGGTTACCTAGTGGGCACTTGGACTATGTAGTTTACCTAGCAGGCACTTGGACTATGTAGGTTTACTACCAGGCACTTAGACTATCTAGGTTACCTAGCGGGCACTTGGACTATGTACGTTCCCTAGCGGGCACTTGGGCTATCTACGTTACCTAGCGGGCACTTGGGCTATGTAGGTTAACGAATGGGCACTTGGACTATGTAGGTAACCTAGTGGTCACTTGGACTGTCTAGGTTACCTAGCGGGCACTTGGACTATGTAGTTTAAGTAGCGGGCACTTGGACTATCTAGGTTAACTAGCGGGCACTTTGCCTATCTAGGTTAACTAGCGGGCACTTGGACTATCTAGGTTAACTAGCGGGCCCTTGCACTATTTAGGTTAACTAGCGGGCCCATGGATTATGTAGGTTTACTAGGGGGCACTTGGACTATCTAGGTTAACTAGCGGCCACTCGGACTATGTAGTTTCCCTAGCGGACATTTGGACTATTTAGGTTACCTAGCGGGCACTTGGACTATGTAGGTTATCTAGCGTGCACTTGGACTATCTAGGTTACCTAGCAGGCACTTTGACTATCTAGGTTAACTAACGGGCATTTGGACTATGTAGGGCAACTAGCGGGCACTGGGACTGTCTAGGTTACCTAACGGGCACTTGGATTATTTGGTTAATGAACGGGCACATGGACTATGTAGGTTACCTAGCCACCACTTGGACTATCTAGGTTAGCTAATAGGCACTTGGACTATCTAGGTTCCCTAGCGGGCACTTGTACTATCTAGGTTACCTAGCTGGCACTTGGACTATGTAGGTCAACTAGCGGGCCCTTGGACTATCTAGGTTAGCTAACGGGCACTTGGACTATGTATGTTCCAGAGTCGGCACTTGGAGTATGTAGGTTGCCTAGCGGACATTTAGACTATGTAGGTTTCCTTGCGGGCATTTGGACTATGTAGGTTACCAACGGGCACTTGGACAATCTAGGTTAACGAACGTGCACTTGGACTATGTAGGTAACCTAGCGGGCACTTGGACTGTCTAGGTTACCTAGCGGGCACTTGGACTTTCTAGGTTAACGAACGGGCACTTGGACTATGTAGGTTAACTAGCGGACATTTCGACTATCTAGGTTAGCTAACGGGCAATTGGACTATCTAGGTTACCTAGCGGGCACTTGGACTATGTAGGTTCCCTAGCGGGCTATTGGACTATTTAGGTTACCTAGCAGGCACTTTGACTATCTAGGTTAACTAACGGGCACTTGGACTATGTAGGTTGCCTAGCGAGCACTTGGAGAATGTAGGTTCCCTAGCGGGCAATTGGACTATGTAGGTTCCCTATCGGGTACTTGGACTGTCTAGGTTAACTAGCGGGCAATTGGACTGTCTAGGTTACCTAGTGGGCACTTGGAGTATGTACGTTCCCTACCGGGCACTTGGGTTTTCTACGTTACCTAGCGAGCACTTGGACTATGTAGGTTAACGAATGGGTACTTGGACTATGTAGGTTAACGAACGGGCACTTGGATTATGTAGTTTACCTAGCAGGTACTTGGACTATGTAGGTTAACTAGCGGGCAATTGGACTGTCTAGGTTACCTAGTGGGCACTTGGACTATGTACGTTCCCTAGCTGGCACTTGGGCTATCTACGTTACCTAGCGGGAACTTGGACAATGTAAGTTAACGAACGGGCACTTGGACTATGTAGGTTAACTAGCGGACACTTGGACTATCTAGGATAGCTAACGGGCAATTGGACTATCAAGGTTACCTAACGGGCACTTGAACTATGTAGGTTACCTAGCGGGCACTTGGACTATCTAGGTTACCTAGTCACCACTTGGACTATCTAGGTTCCCTAGCGGGCACTTGTACTATCTAGGTTACCTAGCTGGCACTTGGACTATGTAGGTCAACTAGCGGGCCCTTGGACTATCTAGGTTAGCTAACGGGCAATTGGACAATCTAGGTTAACTAACGGGCTCTTGGACTATGTAGGTTGCCTAGCGATCACTTGGACTATGTAGGTTCCCTAGCGGGCACTTGGGCTATCTACGTTACCTAGCGGGCACTTAGACTATGTAGGTTAACGAATGGGCACTTGGACTATGTAGGTAACCTAGTGGTCACTTGGACTGTCTAGGTTACCTAGCGGGCACTTGGACTATGTAGGTTAACTAGCGGGCACTTGGACTATCTAGGTTAACTAGCGGGCACTTGGACAATCTAGGTTAACTAGCGGGCACTTGGATTATCTAGGTTAACTAGCGGGCCCTTGCACTATGTAGGTTAACTAGCAGGCCCATGGATTATGTAGGTTTACTAGGGGGCACTTGGACTATATAGGTTAACTAGCGGGCACTTGGACTATGTAGTTTCCCTAGCGGACATTTGGACTATTTAGGTTACCTAGCGGGCACTTGGACTATGTAGGTTATCTAGCGGGCACTTGGACTATCTAGGTTACCTAGCGGGCCCTTGGACTATGTAGGTTACCAGCGGGCACTTGGACTATATAGGTTAACAAACGTGCACTTGGACTATGTAGGTAACCTAGCGGGCACTTGGACTGTCTAGGTTACCTAGCGGGCACTTGGACTATCTAGGTTAACGAACGGGCACTTGGACTATGTAGGTTAACTAGCGGGCACTTGGACAATCTAGGTTAAGTAGCGGGAACTTGGATTATCTAGGTTAACTAGCGGGCCCTTGCACTATGTAGGTTAACTAGCGGGCCCATGGATTATGTAGGTTTACTAGGGGGCAATTGGACTATCTAGGTTAACTAGCGGGCACTTGGACTATGTAGTTTCCCTAGCGGACATTTGGACTATTTAGGTTACCTAGCGGGCACTTGGACTATGTAGGTTATCTAGCGGGCACTTGGACTATCTAGGTTACCTAGCGGGCCCTTGGACTATGTAGGTTACCAGCGGGCACTTGGACTATATAGGTTAACAAACGTGCACTTGGACTATGTAGGTAACCAAGCGGGCACTTGGACTGTCTAGGTTACCTAGCGGGCACTTGGACTATCTAGGTGAACGAACGGGCACTTGGACTATGTAGGTTAACTAGCGGACACTTCGACTATCTAGGTTAGCTAACGGGCAATTGGACTATCTAGGTTAACTAACGGGCTCTTGGACTATGTAGGTTGCCTAGCGATCACTTGGACTATGTAGGTTCCCGAGTGAGCACTTGGACTATGTAGGTTCCCTATAGGGTACTTGGACTGTCTAGGTTAACTAGGGGGCAATTGGACTGTCTAGGTTACCTAGTGGGCACTTGGACTATGTACGTTCCCTAGCGGGCACTTGGGGTATCTACTTTACCTAGCGGGCACTTAGACAATGTAAGTTAACGAACGGGCACTTGGACTATGTAGGTTAACTAGCGGACACTTGGACTATCTAGGATAGCTAACGGGCAATTGGACTATCAAGGTTACCTAACGGGCACGTGAACTATGTAGGTTACCTAGCGGGCACTTGGACTATCTAGGTTACCTAGCAGGCACTTTGACTATCTAGGTTAACTAACTGGCACGTGTACTATGTAGGTTGCCTAGCGAGCACTTGGACTATGTAGGTTCCCTAGCGGGCGCTTGGACTATGTAGATTCCCTAGCGGTACTTGGACTGTCTAAGTTAACTAGCGGGCAATTGGACTGTCTAGGTTACCTAGTGGGCACTTGGACTATGTAGTTTACCTAGCAGGCACTTGGACTATGTAGGTTTACTACCAGGCACTTAGACTATCTAGGTTACCTAGCGGGCACTTGGACTATGTACGTTCCCTAGCGGGCACTTGGGCTATCTACGTTACCTAGCGGGCACTTGGGCTATGTAGGTTAACGAATGGGCACTTGGACTATGTAGGTAACCTAGTGGTCACTTGGACTGTCTAGGTTACCTAGCGGGCACTTGGACTATGTAGTTTAAGTAGCGGGCACTTGGACTATCTAGGTTAACTAGCGGGCACTTGGAGTATCTAGGTTAACTAGCGGGCACTTGGACTATCTAGGTTAACTAGCGGGCCCTTGCACTATTTAGGTTAACTAGCGGGCCCATGGATTATGTAGGTTTACTAGGGGGCACTTGGACTATCTAGGTTAACTTGCGGGCACTTGGACTATGTAGTTTCCCCAGCGGACATTTGGACTATTTAGGTTACCTAGCGGGCACTTGGACTATGTAGGTTATCTAGGGGGCACTTGGACTATCTAGGTTAACTAACGGGCATTTGGACTATGTAGGGCAACTTGCGGGCACTTGGACTGTCTAGGTTACCTAACGGGCACTTGGATTATGTAGGTTAACGAACGGGCACTTGGACTATGTAGGTTACCTAGCCACCACTTGGACTATCTAGGTTAGCTAACAGGCACTTGGACTACCTAGGTTCCCTAGCTGGCACTTGGACTATATAGGTCAACTAGCGGGCCCTTGGACTATCTAGGTTAGCTAACGGGCACTTGGACTATGTATGTTCCAGAGTGGGCACTTGGATTATATAGGTTGCCTAGCGGACATTTACACTATGTAGGTTTCCTTGCGGGCATTTGGACTATGTAGGTTACCAGCGGGCACTTGGACAATCTAGGTTAACGAACGTGCACTTGGACTATGTAGGTAACCTAGCGGGCACTTGGACTGTCTAGGTTACCTAGCGGGCACTTGTACTTTCTATGTTAACGAACGGGCACTTGGACTATGTAGGTTAACTAGCGGACACTTCGACTATCTAGGTTAGCTAACGGGCAATTGGACTATCTAGGTTACCTAGCGGGAACTTGGACTATGTAGGTTCCCTAGCGGGCACTTGGACTATTTAGGTTACCTAGCAGGCACTTTGACTATCTAGGTTAACTAACGGGCACTTGGACTATGTAGGTTGCCTAGCGAGCACTTGTTGTATGTAGGTTCCCTAACGGGTAATTGGACTATGTAGGTTCCCAATCGGGTACTTGGACTGTCTAGGTTAACTAGCGGGCAATTGGACTGTCTATGTTACCTAGTGGGCACTTGGTGTATGTACGTTCCCTAGCGGGCACTTGGGCTTTCTACGTTACCTAGCGGGCACTTGGACTATGTAGGTTAACGAACGGGCACTTGGACTATGTAGGTTAATGAACAGGCACTTGGATTATGTAGTTTACCTAGCAGGTACTTGGACTATGTAGGTTAACTAGCGGGCACTTGGACTATCTAGGTTACCTACGGGCACTTGGATTTTGTCCCTTCCCTAGCGGGCACTTGGGCTATCTACGTTACCTAGCGGGCACTTGGACTATGTAGGTTAACGAACGGGCACTTGGACTATGTAGGTAACCTAGTGGTCACTTGGACTATGTAGGTTATACAGCGGACACTTGGACTATCTAGGTTACCTAACAGGCACTTTGACTATCTAGGTTAACTAACGGGCACTTGGACTATGTACGGTAACTAGCGGGCACTTGGACTGTCTAGGTTACCTAACGGGCACTTGGATTATCTAGGTTAACAAACGTGCACTTGGACTATGTAGGTAACCTAGCGGGCACTGGGACTGTCTAGGTTACCTAGCGGGCACTTGGACTATCTAGGTTAACGAACGGGCACTTGGACTATGTAGGTTAACTAGCGGACACTTCGACTATCTAGGTTAGCTAACGGGCAATTGGACAATCTAGGTTAACTAACGGGCACTTGGACTATGTAGGTTGCCTAGCGAGCACTTGGACTATGTAGGTTCCCTAGAGGGCACTTGGACTATGTAGGTTCCGTATCGGGTACTTGGACTGTCTAGGTTAACTAGCGGGCACTTGGAGTATGTACGTTCCCTAGCGGGCACTTGGGCTTTCTACGTTACCTAGCGGGCACTTGGACTATGTAGGTTAACGAACGGGCACTTGGACTATTTAGGTAACCTAGTGGTCACTTGGACTATGTAGGTTATCTAGCGGACACTTGGCCTATCTAGGTTACCTAGCAGGCACTTTGACTATCTAGGTTAACTAACGGGCACTTGTACTATGTAGGGTAACTAGCGGGCACTTGGACTGTCTAGGTTACCTAACGGGCACTTGGATTATCTAGGTTAACGAACATGCACTTGGACTATGTAGGTAACCTAGCGGGCACTTGGATTGTCTGGGTTACCTAGCGGGCACTTGGACTATCTAGGTTAACGAACGGGCACTTGGACTATGTAGGTTAACTAGCGGACACTTCAACTATCTAGGTTAGCTAACGGGCACTTGGACTATGTAGGTTGCCTAGCGAGCACTTGGACTATGTAGGTTCCCTAGAGGGCACTTGGACTATGTAGGTTCCCTATCGGGTACTTGGACTGTCTAGGTTAACTAGGGGGCAATTGGACTGTCTAGGTTACCTAGTGGGCACTTGGACTATGTACGTTCCCTAGCGGGCACTTTGGATATCTACGTTACCTAGCGGGCACTTGGACAATGTAAGTTAACGAACGGGCACTTGGACTATGTAGGTTAACTAGCGGACACTTGGACTATCTAGGATAGCTAACGGGCAATTGGACTATCAAGGTTACCTAGCAGGCACTTTGACTATCTAGGTTAACTAACGGGCACTTGGACTATGTAGGTTGCCTAGCGAGCACCTGGACTATGTAGGTTCCCTAGCGGGCGCTTGGACTATGTAGATTCCCTAGCGGTACTTGGACTGTCTAGGTTAACTAGCGGGCAATTGGACTGCCTAGGTTACCTAGTGGGCACATGGACTATGTAGTTTACCTAGCAGGCACTTGGACTATGTAGGTTTACTAGCAGGCACTTAGACTATCCAGGTTACCTAGCGGGCACTTGGACTATGTACGTTCCCTAGCGGGCACCTGGGCTATCTACGTTACCTAGCGGGCACTTGGACTATGTAGGTTAACGAATGGGCACTTGGACTATGTAGGTAACCTAGTGGGCCCTTGGACTATCTAGGTTAGCTAACGGGGACTTGGACTATGTATGTTCCAGAGTGGGCACTAGGATTATGTAGGTTGCCTAGCCGACATTTAGACTCTGTAGGTTTCCTTGCGGGCAGTTGGACTATGTAGGTTACCAGCGGGCACTTGGACAATCTAGGTTAACGAACGTGCACTTGGACTATGTAGGTAACCTAGCAGGCACTTGGATTGTCTAGGTTACCTAGCGGGCACTTGGACTTTCTAGGTTAACGTACGGGCACTTGGACTATGTAGGTTAACTAGCGGACACTTCGACTATCTAGATTAGCTAACGGGCAATTGGACTATCTAGGTTACCTAGAGGGCACTTGGACTATGTAGGTTCCCTAGCGGGCACTTGGACTATTTAGGTTACCTAGCAGGCACTTTGACTATCTAGGTTAACTAACGGGCACTTGAACTATGAAGGTTGCCTAGCGAGCCCTTGGAGTATGTAGGTGCCCTAGCGGGCAATTGGACTATGTAGGTTCCCTATCGGGTACTTGGACTGTCTAGGTTAACTAGCGGCAATTGGACTGGCTAGATTACCTAGTGGGCACTTGGAGTATGTACGTTCCCTAGCGGGCACTTGGGCTTTCTACGTTACCTAGCTGGCACTTGGACTATGTAGGTTAACGAACTGGCACTTGGACTATGTAGGTTAACGAACGGGCACTTGGATTATGTAGTTTACCTAGCAGGTACTTGGACTATGTAGGTTAACTAGCGGGCACTTGGACTATCTAGGTTACCTACGGGCATGTGGACTATGTACCTTCCCTAGCGGGCACTTGGGCTATCTACGTTACCTAGCGGGCACTTGGACTATGTAGGTTAACGAACGGGCACTTGGACTATGTAGGTAACCTAGTGGTCACTTGGACTATGTAGGTTATCTAGCGGACACTTGGACTATCTAGGTTACCTAGCAGGCACTTTGACTATCTAGGTTAACTAACGGGCACTTGGACTATGTAGGTTGCCTAGCGAGCACTTGGACTATGTAGGTTCCCTATCGGGTACTTGGACTGTCTAGGTTAACTAGGGGGCAATTGGACTGTCTAGGTTACCTAGTGGGCACTTGGATATGTACGTTCCCTAGCGGGCACTTGGGATATCTACGTTACCTAGCGGGCACTTGGACAATGTAAGTTAACGAACGGGCACTTGGACTATGTAGGTTAACTAGCGGACACTTGGACTATCTAGGATAGCTAACGGGCAATTGGACTATCAAGATTACCTAACGGGCACTTGGACTATGAAGGTTACCTAGCGGGAACTTGGACTATCTAGGTTACCTAGCAGGCACTTTGACTATCTAGGTTAACTAACGGGCACTTGGACTATGTAGGTTGCCTAGCGAGCACCTGGACTATGTAGTTTCCCTAGCGGGCGCTTGGACTATGTAGATTCCCTAGCGGTACTTGGACTGTCTAGGTTAACTAGGGGGCAATTGGACTGTCTAGGTTACCTAGTGGGCACTTGGACTATGTAGTTTACCTAGCAGGCACTTGGACTATGTAGGTTTACTACCAGGCACTTAGACTATCCAGGTTACCTAGCGGGCACTTGGACTATGTACGTTCCCTAGCGGGCACTTGGGCTATCTACGTTACCTAGCGGGCACTTGGACTATGTAGGTTAACGAATGGGCACTTGGACTATGTAGGTAACCTAGTGGTCACTTGGACTGTCTAGGTTACCTACCGGGCACTTGGACTATGTAGGTTAACTAGCGGGCACTTGGACTATCTAGGTTAACTAGCGGGCACTTGGACTATCTAGGTTAACTAGCGGGCACTTGGACTATCTAGGTTAACTAGCGGGCCCTTGCACTATGCAGGTTAACTAGCGGGCCCATGGATTATGTAGGTTTACTAGGGGGCACTTGGACTATATAGGTTAACTAGCGGGCACTTGGACTATGTAGTTTCCCTAGCGGACATTTGGACTATTTAGGTTACGTAGCGGGCACTTGGACTATGTAGGTTATCTAGCGGGCACTTGGACTATCTAGGTTACCTAGCAGGCACTTTGACTATCTAGGTTAACTAACGGGCACTTGGACTATGTAGGGCAACTAGCGGGCACTTGGACTGTCTAGGTTACCTAACGGGCACTTGGATTATCTAGGTTAACGAACGGGCACTTGGACTATGTAGGTTACCTAGCCACCACTTGGACTATCTAGGTTACCTAACAGGCACTTGGACTATCTAGGTTCCCTAGCGGGCACTTGTACTATCTAGGTTACCTAGCTGGCACTTGGACTATGTAGGTCAACTAGCGGGCCGTTTGACTATCTAGGTTAGCTAACGGGCACTTGGACTATGTATGTTCCAGAGTGGGCACTTGGATTATGTAGGTTGCCTAGCGGACATTTAGACTATGTAGGTTTCCTTGCGGGCATTTGGACTATGTAGGTTACCTAGCGGGCACTTGGACTATGTAGGTTCCCTAGCGGTCACGTGGACTATGTAGGCTCCCTAGAAGGCACTTGGACTATGTAGGTTAACTAGCGGGCAATTGGACTAACTAGGTTACCAGGAGGGCACTTGGACTATGTAGGTTACTCAATGGGCACTTGGACTATCTAGGTTAACGAACGGACACTTGGACTATGTAGGATAGGTATCAGGCACTTGAACTATCTAGGTTACCTATCAGGCACTTGGACTATGTAGGTTACCTAGCGGACACTTGGACGATTTAGGTTAACTAGCGGGCACTTGGACTATCTAGGTTAACTAGCAGGCCCTTGGACTATCTAGCTTTACTAGCGGGCACTTGGACTATCTAGGTTAACTAGCGGGCACTTGGACTATGTAGGTTAACTAGCGGGCACTTGGACTATGTAGGTTACCCAATGGGCACTTGGACTATCTAGGTTAACGAACGGACACTTGGACTATGTAGGTTAGCTATCAGGCACTTGGACTATCTAGGTTACCTAGCGCACACGTGGACGATTTAGGTTAACTAGCGGGCACTTGGACTATCTAGGTTAACTAGCAGGCCCTTGGACTATCTAGGTTTACTAGCGGGCACTTGGACTATCTAGGTTAACTAACGGGCACTTGGACTATGTAGTTTCCCTAGCGGGCATTTGGATTATTTAGGTTACCTAGTGGGCACTTGGACTATGTAGGTTATCTAGCGGGCACTTGGACTACGTAGGTGAACTAGAAGGCACTTGGACTATCAAGGTTACCTAGCGGGCCCTTGGACTATGTAGGTTACCAGCGGGCACTTGGACTATCTAGAATAACGAACGTTAACTTGGACTATGTAGGTAACCTAGCGGGCACTTGGACTGTCTAGGTTACCTACCGGGCACTTGGACTATCTAGGTTAACGAACGGGCACTTGGACTATGTAGGTTAACTAGCGGACACTTCGACTATCTAGGTTAGCTAACGGGCAATTGGACAATCTAGGTTAACTAACGGGCACTTGGACTATGTAGGTTGCCTAGCGAGCACTTGGACTATGTAGGTTCCCTAGTGGGCACTTGGACTATGTAGGTTCCCTATCGGGTACTTGGACTGTCTAGGTTAACTAGGGGGCAATTGGACTGTCTAGGTTACCTAGTGGGCACTTGGACTATGTACGTTCCCTAGCGGGCACTTGGGCTATCTACGTTACCTAGCGGGCACTTGGACAATGTAAGTTAACGAACGGGCACTTAGACTATGTAGGTTAACTAGCGGACACTTGGACTATCTAGGATAGCTAACGGGCAATTGGACTATGAAGGTTACCTAACGGGCACTTGGACTATGTAGGTTACCTAGCGGGCACTTGGACTATCTAGGTTACCTAGCAGGCACTTTGACTATCTAGGTTAACTAACGGGCACTTGGACTATGTAGGTTGCCTAGCGAGCACCTGGACTATGTAGGTTCCCTAGCGGGCGCTTGGACTATGTAGATTCCCTAGCGGTACTTGGACTGTCTAGGTTAACTAGCGGGCAATTGGACTGTCTAGGTTACCTAGTGGGCACTTGGACTATGTAGTTTACCTAGCAGGCACTTGGACTATGTAGCTTTACTAGCAGGCACTTAGACTATCTAGGTTACCTAGCGGGCACTTGGACTATGTACGTTCCCTAGCGGGCACTTGGGCTATCTACGTTACCTAGCGGGCACTTGGACTATGTAGGTTAAAGAATGGGCACTTGGACTATGTAGGTAACCTAGTGGTCACTTGGACTGTCTAGGTTACCTAGCGGGCACTTGGACTATGTAGGTTAACTAGCGGGCACTTGGACTATCTAGGTTAACTAGCGGGCACTTGGACTATCTAGGTTAACTAGCGGGCACTTTGACTATCTAGGTTAACTAGCGGGCACTTGGACTATCTAGGTTAACTAGCGGGCCCTTGCACTATGTAGGTTAACTAGCGGGCCCATGGATTATGTAGGTTTACTAGGGGCACTTGGACTATCTAGGTTAACTAGCGGGCACTCGGACTATGTAGTTTCCCTAGCGGACATTTGGACTATTTAGGTTACCTAGCGGGCACTTGGACTATGTAGGTTATCTAGCAGGCACTTGGACTATCTAGGTTACCTAGCAGGCACTTTGACTATCTAGGTTAACTAACGGGCATTTGGACTATGTAGGGCAACTAGCGGGCACTTGGACTGTCTAGGTTACCTAACGGGCACTTGGATTATCTAGGTTAATGAACGGGCACATGGACTATGTAGGTTACCTAGCCACCACTTGGACTATCTAGGTTAGCTAATAGGCACTTGGACTATCTAGGTTCCCTAGCGGGCACTTGTACTATCTAGGTTACCTAGCTGGCACTTGGACTATGTAGGTCAACTAGCGGGCCCTTGGACTATCTAGGTTAGCTAACGGGCACTTGGACTATGTATGTTCCAGAGTCGGCACTTGGAGTATGTAGGTTGCCTAGCGGACATTTAGACTATGTAGGTTTCCTTGCGGGCATTTGGACTATGTAGGTTACCAACAGGCACTTGGACAATCTAGGTTAACGAACGTGCACTTGGACTATGTAGGTAACCTAGCGGGCACTTGGACTGTCTAGGTTACCTAGCGGGCACTTGGACTATCTAGGTTAACGAACGGGCACTTGGACTATGTAGGTTAACTAGCGGACACTTCGACTATCTAGGTTAGCTAACGGGCAATTGGACAATCTAGGTTAACTAACGGGCTCTTGGACTATGTAGGTTGCCTAGCGATCACTTGGACTATGTAGGTTCCCTAGTGGGCACTTGGACTATGTAGGTTCCCTATAGGGTACTTGGACTGTCTAGGTTAACTAGGGGGCAATTGGACTGTCTAGGTTACCAGTGGGCACTTGGACTATGTACGTTCCCTAGCGGGCACTTGGGCTATCTACGTAACCTAGCGGGCACTTAGACAATGTAAGTTAACGAACGGGCACTTGGACTATGTAGGTTAACTAGCGGACACTTGGACTATCTAGGATAGCTAACGGGCAATTGGACTATCAAGGTTACCTAACGGGCACTTGAACTATGTAGGTTACCTAGCGGGCACTTGGACTATCTAGGTTACCTAGCAGGCACTTTGACTATCTAGGTTAACTAACTGGCACGTGGACTATGTAGGTTGCCTAGCGAGCACTTGGACTATGTAGGTTCCCTAGCGGGCGCTTGGACTATGTAGATTCCCTAGCGGTACTTGGACTGTCTAAGTTAACTAGCGGGCAATTGGACTGTCTAGGTTACCTAGTGGGCACTTGGACTATGTAGTTTACCTAGCAGGCACTTGGACTATGTAGGTTTACTACCAGGCACTTAGTCTATCTAGGTTACCTAGCGGGCACTTGGACTATGTACGTTCCCTAGCGGGCACTTGGGCTATCTACGTTACCTAGCGGGCACTTGGGCTATGTAGGTTAACGAATGGGCACTTGGACTATGTAGGTAACCTAGTGGTCACTTGGACTGTCTAGGTTACCTAGCGGGCACTTGGACTATGTAGTTTAAGTAGCGGGCACTTGGACTATCTAGGTTAACTAGCGGGCACTTGGACTATCTAGGTTAACTAGCGGGCACTTGGACTATCTAGGTTAACTAGCGGGCCCTTGCACTATTTAGGTTAACTAGCGGGCCCATGGATTATGTAGGTTTACTAGGGGGCACTTGGACTATCTAGGTTAACTTGCGGGCACTTGGACTATGTAGTTTCCCCAGCGGACATTTGGTTTATTTAGGTTACCTAGCGGGCACTTGGACTATGTAGGTTATCTAGGGGGCACTTGGACTATCTAGGTTAACTAACGGTCATTTGGACTATGTAGGGCAACTTGCGGGCACTTGGACTGTTTAGGTTACCTAACGGGCACTTGGATTATCTAGGTTAACGAACGGGCACTTGGACTATGTAGGTTACCTAGCCACCACTTGGACTATCTAGGTTAGCTAACAGGCACTTGGACTACCTAGGTTCCCTAGCTGGCACTTGGACTATGTAGGTCAACTAGCGGGCCCTTGGACTATCTAGGTTAGCTAACGGGCACTTGGACTATGTATGTTCCAGAGTGGGCACTTGGATTATATAGGTTGCCTAGCGGACATTTACACTATGTAGGTTTCCTTGCGGGCATTTGGACTATGTAGGTTACCAGCGGGCACTTGGACAATCTAGGTTAACGAACGTGCACTTGGACTATGTAGGTAACCTAGCGGGCACTTGGACTGTCTAGGTTACCTAGCGGGCACTTGTACTTTCTAGGTTAACGAACGGGCACTTGGACTATGTAGGTTAACTAGCGGACACTTCGACTATCTAGGTTAGCTAACGGGCAATTGGACTATGTAGGTTCCCTAGCGGGCACTTGGACTATTTAGGTTACCTAGCAGGCACTTTGACTATCTAGGTTAACTAACGGGCACTTGGACTATGTAGGTTGCCTAGCGAGCACTTGTTGTATGTAGGTTCCCTAGCGGGTAATTGGACTATGTAGGTTCCCAATCGGGTACTTGGACTGTCTAGGTTAACTAGCGGGCAATTGGACTGTCTATGTTACCTAGTGGGCACTTGGTGTATGTACGTTCCCTAGCGGGCACTTGGGCTTTCTACGTTACCTAGCGGGCACTTGGACTATGTAGGTTAACGAACGGGCACTTGGACTATGTAGGTTAATGAACAGGCACTTGGATTATGTAGTTTACCTAGCAGGTACTTGGACTATGTAGGTTAACTAGCGGGCACTTGGACTATCTAGGTTACCTACGGGCACTTGGATTTTGTCCCTTCCCTAGCGGGCACTTGGGCTATCTACGTTACCTAGCGGGCACTTGGACTATGTAGGTTAACGAACGGGCACTTGGACTATGTAGGTAACCTAGTGGTCACTTGGACTATGTAGGTTATACAGCGGACACTTGGACTATCTAGGTTACCTAGCAGGCACTTTGACTATCTAGGTTAACTAACGGGCACTTGGACTATGTACGGTAACTAGCGGGCACTTGGACTGTCTAGGTTACCTAACGGGCACTTGGATTATCTAGGTTAACGAACGTGCACTTGGACTATGTAGGTAACCTAGCGGGCACTGGGACTGTCTAGGTTACCTAGCGGGCACTTGGACTATCTAGGTTAACGAACGGGCACTTGGACTATGTAGGTTAACTAGCGGACACTTCGACTATCTAGGTTAGCTAACGGGCAATTGGACAATCTAGGTTAACTAACGGGCACTTGGACTATGTAGGTTGCCTAGCGAGCACTTGGACTATGTAGGTTCCCTAGAAGGCACTTGGACTATGTAGGTTCCGTATCGGGTACTTGGACTGTCTAGGTTAACTAGCGGGCACTTGGAGTATGTACGTTCCCTAGCGGGCACTTGGGCTTTCTACGTTACCTAGCGGGCACTTGGACTATGTAGGTTAATGAACGGGCACTTGGACTATGTAGGTTAACGAACAGGCACTTGGATTATGTAGTTTACCTAGCAGGTACTTGGACTATGTAGGTTAACTAGCGGGCACTTGTACTATCTAGGTTACCTACGGGCACTTGGAATATGTACCTTCCCTAGCGGGCACTTGGGCTATCTACGTTACCTAGCGGGCACTTGGACTATGTAGGTTAACGAACGGGCACTTGGACTATGTAGGTAACCTAGTGGTCACTTGGACTATGTAGGTTATCTAGCGGACACTTGGACTATCTAGGTTACCTAGCAGGCACTTTGACTACCTAGGTTCCCTAGCTGGCACTTGGACTATGTAGGTCAACTAGCGGGCCCTTGGACTATCTAGGTTAGCTAACGGGCACTTGGACTATGTATGTTCCAGAGTGGGCACTTGGATTATATAGGTTGCCTAGCGGACATTTACACTATGTAGGTTTCCTTGCGGGCATTTGGACTATGTAGGTTACCAGCGGGCACTTGGACAATCTAGGTTAACGAACGTGCACTTGGACTATGTAGGTAACCTAGCGGGCACTTGGACTGTCTAGGTTACCTAGCGGGCACTTGTACTTTCTAGGTTAACGAACGGGCACTTGGACTATGTAGGTTAACTAGCGGACACTTCGACTATCTAGGTTAGCTAACGGGCAATTGGACTATGTAGGTTCCCTAGCGGGCACTTGGACTATTTAGGTTACCTAGCAGGCACTTTGACTATCTAGGTTAACTAACGGGCACTTGGACTATGTAGGTTGCCTAGCGAGCACTTGTTGTATGTAGGTTCCCTAGCGGGTAATTGGACTATGTAGGTTCCCAATCGGGTACTTGGACTGTCTAGGTTAACTAGCGGGCAATTGGACTGTCTATGTTACCTAGTGGGCACTTGGTGTATGTACGTTCCCTAGCGGGCACTTGGGCTTTCTACGTTACCTAGCGGGCACTTGGACTATGTAGGTTAACGAACGGGCACTTGGACTATGTAGGTTAATGAACAGGCACTTGGATTATGTAGTTTACCTAGCAGGTACTTGGACTATGTAGGTTAACTAGCGGGCACTTGGACTATCTAGGTTACCTACGGGCACTTGGATTTTGTCCCTTCCCTAGCGGGCACTTGGGCTATCTACGTTACCTAGCGGGCACTTGGACTATGTAGGTTAACGAACGGGCACTTGGACTATGTAGGTAACCTAGTGGTCACTTGGACTATGTAGGTTATACAGCGGACACTTGGACTATCTAGGTTACCTAGCAGGCACTTTGACTATCTAGGTTAACTAACGGGCACTTGGACTATGTACGGTAACTAGCGGGCACTTGGACTGTCTAGGTTACCTAACGGGCACTTGGATTATCTAGGTTAACGAACGTGCACTTGGACTATGTAGGTTAACTAGCGGACACTTCGACTATCTAGGTTAGCTAACGGGCAATTGGACAATCTAGGTTAACTAACGGGCACTTGGACTATGTAGGTTGCCTAGCGAGCACTTGGACTATGTAGGTTCCCTAGAGGGCACTTGGACTATGTAGGTTCCGTATCGGGTACTTGGACTGTCTAGGTTAACTAGCGGGCACTTGGAGTATGTACGTTCCCTAGCGGGCACTTGGGCTTTCTACGTTACCTAGCGGGCACTTGGACTATGTAGGTTAATGAACGGGCACTTGGACTATGTAGGTTAACGAACAGGCACTTGGATTATGTAGTTTACCTAGCAGGTACTTGGACTATGTAGGTTAACTAGCGGGCACTTGTACTATCTAGGTTACCTACGGGCACTTGGAATATGTACCTTCCCTAGCGGGCACTTGGGCTATCTACGTTACCTAGCGGGCACTTGGACTATGTAGGTTAACGAACGGGCACTTGGACTATGTAGGTAACCTAGTGGTCACTTGGACTATGTAGGTTATCTAGCGGACACTTGGACTATCTAGGTTACCTAGCAGGCACTTTGACTATCTAGGTTAACTAACGGGCACTTGTACTATGTAGGGTAACTAGCGGGCACTTGGACTGTCTAGGTTACCTAACGGGCACTTGGATTATCTAGGTTAACGAACATGCACTTGGACTATGTAGGTAACCTAGCGGGCACTTGGACTGTCTGGGTTACCTAGCGGGCACTTGGACTATCTAGGTTAACGAACGGGCACTTGGACTATGTAGGTTAACTAGCGGACACTTCAACTATCTAGGTTAGCTAACGGGCACTTGGACTATGTAGGTTGCCTAGCGAGCACTTGGACTATGTAGGTTCCCTAGAGGGCACTTGGACTATGTAGGTTCCCTATCGGGTACTTGGACTGTCTAGGTTAACTAGGGCGCAATTGGACTGTCTAGGTTACCTAGTGGGCACTTGGACTATGTACGTTCCCTAGCGGGCACTTGGGATATCTACGTTACCTAGCGGGCACTTGGACAATGTAAGTTAACGAACGGGCACTTGGACTATGTAGGTTAACTAGCGGACACTTGGACTATCTAGGATAGCTAACGGGCAATTGGACTATCAAGGTTACCTAGCAGGCACTTTGACTATCTAGGTTAACTAACGGGCACTTGGACTATGTAGGTTGCCTAGCGAGCACCTGGACTATGTAGGTTCCCTAGCGGGCGCTTGGACTATGTAGATTCCCTAGCGGTACTTGGACTGTCTAGGTTAACTAGCGGGCAATTGGACTGCCTAGGTTACCTAGTGGGCACATGGACTATGTAGTTTACCTAGCAGGCACTTGGACTATGTAGGTTTACTAGCAGGCACTTAGACTATCCAGGTTACCTAGCGGGCACTTGGACTATGTACGTTCCCTAGCGGGCACCTGGGCTATCTACGTTACCTAGCGGGCACTTGGACTATGTAGGTTAACGAATGGGCACTTGGACTATGTAGGTTCCCTAGCGGGCACTTGGACTATTTAGGTTACCTAGCAGGCACTTTGACTATCTAGGTTAACTAACGGGCACTTGGACTATGTAGGTTGCCTAGCGAGCACTTGTTGTATGTAGGTTCCCTAGCGGGTAATTGGACTATGTAGGTTCCCAATCAGGTACTTGGACTGTCTAGGTTAACTAGCGGGCAATTGGACTGTCTATGTTACCTAGTGGGCACTTGGTGTATGTACGTTCCCTAGCGGGCACTTGGGCTTTCTACGTTACCTAGCGGGCACTTGGACTATGTAGGTTAACGAACGGGCACTTGGACTATGTAGGTTAATGAACAGGCACTTGGATTATGTAGTTTACCTAGCAGGTACTTGGACTATGTAGGTTAACTAGCGGGCACTTGGACTATCTAGGTTACCTACGGGCACTTGGACTATGTACCTTCCCTAGCGGGCACTTGGGCTATCTACGTTACCTAGCGGGCACTTGGACTATGTAGGTTAACGAACGGGCACTTGGACTATGTAGGTAACCTAGTGGTCACTTGGACTATGTAGGTTATCTAGCGGACACTTGGACTATCTAGGTTACCTAGCAGGCACTTTGACTATCTAGGTTAACTAACGGGCACTTGGACTATGTAGGTTGCCTAGCGAGCATTTGGACTATGTAGGTTCCCTATCGGGTACTTGGACTGTCTAGGTTAACTAGGGGGCAATTGGACTGTCTAGGTTACCTAGTGGGCACTTGGATATGTACGTTCCCTAGCGGGCACTTGGGATATCTACGTTACCTAGCGGGCACTTGGACAATGTAAGTTAACGAACGGGCACTTGGACTATGTAGGTTAACTAGCGGACACTTGGACTATCTAGGATAGCTAACGGGCAATTGGACTATCAAGATTACCTAACGGGCACTTGGACTATGAAGGTTACCTAGCGGGAACTTGGACTATCTAGGTTACCTAGCAGGCACTTTGACTATCTAGGTTAACTAACGGGCACTTGGACTATGTAGGTTGCCTAGCGAGCACCTGGACTATGTAGTTTCCCTAGCGGGCGCTTGGACTATGTAGATTCCCTAGCGGTACTTGGACTGTCTAGGTTAACTAGGGGGCAATTGGACTGTCTAGGTTACCTAGTGGGCACTTGGACTATGTAGTTTACCTAGCAGGCACTTGGACTATGTAGGTTTACTACCAGGCACTTAGACTATCCAGGTTACCTAGCGGGCACTTGGACTATGTACGTTCCCTAGCGGGCACTTGGGCTATCTACGTTACCTAGCGGGCACTTGGACTATGTAGGTTAACGAATGGGCACTTGGACTATGTAGGTAACCTAGTGGTCACTTGGACTGTCTAGGTTACCTACCGGGCACTTGGACTATGTAGGTTAACTAGCGGGCACTTGGACTATCTAGGTTAACTAGCGGGCACTTGGACTATCTAGGTTAACTAGCGGGCACTTGGACTATCTAGGTTAACTAGCGGGCCCTTGCACTATGCAGGTTAACTAGCGGGCCCATGGATTATGTAGGTTTACTAGGGGGCACTTGGACTATATAGGTTAACTAGCGGGCACTTGGACTATGTAGTTTCCCTAGCGGACATTTGGACTATTTAGGTTACGTAGCGGGCACTTGGACTATGTAGGTTATCTAGCGGGCACTTGGACTATCTAGGTTACCTAGCAGGCACTTTGACTATCTAGGTTACCTAACGGGCACTTGGATTATCTAGGTTAACGAACGGGCACTTGGACTATGTAGGTTACCTAGCCACCACTTGGACTATCTAGGTTACCTAACAGGCACTTGGACTATCTAGGTTCCCTAGCGGGCACTTGTACTATCTAGGTTACCTAGCTGGCACTTGGACTATGTAGGTCAACTAGCGGGCCGTTTGACTATCTAGGTTAGCTAACGGGCACTTGGACTATGTATGTTCCAGAGTGGGCACTTGGATTATGTAGGTTGCCTAGCGGACATTTAGACTATGTAGGTTTCCTTGCGGGCATTTGGACTATGTAGGTTACCTAGCGGGCACTTGGACTATGTAGGTTCCCTAGCGGTCACGTGGACTATGTAGGCTCCCTAGAAGGCACTTGGACTATGTAGGTTAACTAGCGGGCACTTGGACTAACTAGGTTACCAGGCGGGCACTTGGACTATGTAGGTTACTCAATGGGCACTTGGACTATCTAGGTTAACGAACGGACACTTGGACTATGTAGGATAGGTATCAGGCACTTGAACTATCTAGGTTACCTATCAGGCACTTGGACTATGTAGGTTACCTAGCGGACACTTGGACGATTTAGGTTAACTAGCGGGCACTTGGACTATCTAGGTTAACTAGCAGGCCCTTGGACTATCTAGCTTTACTAGCGGGCACTTGGACTATCTAGGTTAACTAGCGGGCACTTGGACTCTGTAGGTTAACTAGCGGGCACTTGGACTATGTAGGTTACCCAATGGGCACTTGGACTATCTAGGTTAACGAACGGACACTTGGACTATGTAGGTTAGCTATCAGGCACTTGGACTATCTAGGTTACCTAGCGCACACGTGGACGATTTAGGTTAACTAGCGGGCACTTGGACTATCTAGGTTAACTAGCAGGCCCTTGGACTATCTAGGTTTACTAGCGGGCACTTGGACTATCTAGGTTAACTAACGGGCACTTGGACTATGTAGTTTCCCTAGCGGGCATTTGGATTATTTAGGTTACCTAGTGGGCACTTGGACTATGTAGGTTATCTAGCGGGCACTTGGACTACGTAGGTGAACTAGAAGGCACTTGGACTATCAAGGTTACCTAGCGGGCCCTTGGACTATGTAGGTTACCAGCGGGCACTTGGACTATCTAGAATAACGAACGTTAACTTGGACTATGTAGGTAACCTAGCGGGCACTTGGACTGTCTAGGTTACCTACCGGGCACTTGGACTATCTAGGTTAACGAACGGGCACTTGGACTATGTAAGTTAACTAGCGGACACTTCGACTATCTAGGTTAGCTAACGGGCAATTGGACAATCTAGGTTAACTAACGGGCACTTGGACTATGTAGGTTGCCTAGCGAGCACTTGGACTATGTAGGTTCCCTAGTGGGCACTTGGACTATGTAGGTTCCCTATCGGGTACTTGGACTGTCTAGGTTAACTAGGGGGCAATTGGACTGTCTAGGTTACCTAGTGGGCACTTGGACTATGTACGTTCCCTAGCGGGCACTTGGGCTATCTACGTTACCTAGCGGGCACTTGGACAATGTAAGTTAACGAACGGGCACTTAGACTATGTAGGTTAACTAGCGGACACTTGGACTATCTAGGATAGCTAACGGGCAATTGGACTATGAAGGTTACCTAACGGGCACTTGGACTATGTAGGTTACCTAGCGGGCACTTGGACTATCTAGGTTACCTAGCAGGCACTTTGACTATCTAGGTTAACTAACGGGCACTTGGACTATGTAGGTTGCCTAGCGAGCACCTGGACTATGTAGGTTCCCTAGCGGGCGCTTGGACTATGTAGATTCCCTAGCGGTACTTGGACTGTCTAGGTTAACTAGCGGGCAATTGGACTGTCTAGGTTACCTAGTGGGCACTTGGACTATGTAGTTTACCTAGCAGGCACTTGGACTATGTAGCTTTACTAGCAGGCACTTAGACTATCTAGGTTACCTAGCGGGCACTTGGACTATGTACGTTCCCTAGCGGGCACTTGGGCTATCTACGTTACCTAGCGGGCACTTGGACTATGTAGGTTAAAGAATGGGCACTTGGACTATGTAGGTAACCTAGTGGTCACTTGGACTGTCTAGGTTACCTAGCGGGCACTTGGACTATGTAGGTTAACTAGCGGGCACTTGGACTATCTAGGTTAACTAGCGGGCACTTGGACTATCTAGGTTAACTAGCGGGCACTTTGACTATCTATGTTAACTAGCGGGCACTTGGACTATCTAGGTTAACTAGCGGGCCCTTGCACTATGTAGGTTAACTAGCGGGCCCATGGATTATGTAGGTTTACTAGGGGCACTTGGACTATCTAGGTTAACTAGCGGGCACTCGGACTATGTAGTTTCCCTAGCGGACATTTGGACTATTTAGGTTACCTAGCGGGCACTTGGACTATGTAGGTTATCTAGCAGGCACTTGGACTATCTAGGTTACCTAGCAGGCACTTTGACTATCTAGGTTAACTAACGGGCATTTGGACTATGTAGGGCAACTAGCGGGCACTTGGACTGTCTAGGTTACCTAACGGGCACTTGGATTATCTAGGTTAATGAACGGGCACATGGACTATGTAGGTTACCTAGCCACCACTTGGACTATCTAGGTTAGCTAATAGGCACTTGGACTATCTAGGTTCCCTAGCGGGCACTTGTACTATCTAGGTTACCTAGCTGGCACTTGGACTATGTAGGTCAACTAGCGGGCCCTTGGACTATCTAGGTTAGCTAACGGGCACTTGGACTATGTATGTTCCAGAGTCGGCACTTGGAGTATGTAGGTTGCCTAGCGGACATTTAGACTATGTAGGTTTCCTTGCGGGCATTTGGACTATGTAGGTTACCAACAGGCACTTGGACAATCTAGGTTAACGAACGTGCACTTGGACTATGTAGGTAACCTAGCGGGCACTTGGACTGTCTAGGTTACCTAGCGGGCACTTGGACTATCTAGGTTAACGAACGGGCACTTGGACTATGTAGGTTAACTAGCGGACACTTCGACTATCTAGGTTAGCTAACGGGCAATTGGACAATCTAGGTTAACTAACGGGCTCTTGGACTATGTAGGTTGCCTAGCGATCACTTGGACTATGTAGGTTCCCTAGTGGGCACTTGGACTATGTAGGTTCCCTATAGGGTACTTGGACTGTCTAGGTTAACTAGGGGGCAATTGGACTGTCTAGGTTACCTAGTGGGCACTTGGACTATATACGTTCCCTAGCGGGCACTTGGGCTATCTACGTAACCTAGCGGGCACTTAGACAATGTAAGTTAACGAACGGGCACTTGGACTATGTAGGTTAACTAGCGGACACTTGGACTATCTAGGATAGCTAACGGGCAATTGGACTATCAAGGTTAGCTAACGGGCACTTGAACTATGTAGGTTACCTAGCGGGCACTTGGACTATCTAGGTTACCTAGCAGGCACTTTGACTATCTAGGTTAACTAACTGGCACGTGGACTATGTAGGTTGCCTAGCGAGCACTTGGACTATGTAGGTTCCCTAGCGGGCGCTTGGACTATGTAGATTCCCTAGCGGTACTTGGACTGTCTAAGTTAACTAGCGGGCAATTGGACTGTCTAGGTTACCTAGTGGGCACTTGGACTATGTAGTTTACCTAGCAGGCACTTGGACTATGTAGGTTTACTACCAGGCACTTAGTCTATCTAGGTTACCTAGCGGGCACTTGGACTATGTACGTTCCCTAGCGGGCACTTGGGCTATCTACGTTACCTAGCGGGCACTTGGGCTATGTAGGTTAACGAATGGGCACTTGGACTATGTAGGTAACCTAGTGGTCACTTGGACTGTCTAGGTTACCTAGCGGGCACTTGGACTATGTAGTTTAAGTAGCGGGCACTTGGACTATCTAGGTTAACTAGCGGGCACTTGGACTATCTAGGTTAACTAGCGGGCACTTGGACTATCTAGGTTAACTAGCGGGCCCTTGCACTATTTAGGTTAACTAGCGGGCCCATGGATTATGTAGGTTTACTAGGGGGCACTTGGACTATCTAGGTTAACTTGCGGGCACTTGGACTATGTAGTTTCCCCAGCGGACATTTGGTTTATTTAGGTTACCTAGCGGGCACTTGGACTATGTAGGTTATCTAGGGGGCACTTGGACTATCTAGGTTAACTAACGGTCATTTGGACTATGTAGGGCAACTTGCGGGCACTTGGACTGTTTAGGTTACCTAACGGGCACTTGGATTATCTAGGTTAACGAACGGGCACTTGGACTATGTAGGTTACCTAGCCACCACTTGGACTATCTAGGTTAGCTAACAGGCACTTGGACTACCTAGGTTCCCTAGCTGGCACTTGGACTATGTAGGTCAACTAGCGGGCCCTTGGACTATCTAGGTTAGCTAACGGGCACTTGGACTATGTATGTTCCAGAGTGGGCACTTGGATTATATAGGTTGCCTAGCGGACATTTACACTATGTAGGTTTCCTTGCGGGCATTTGGACTATGTAGGTTACCAGCGGGCACTTGGACAATCTAGGTTAACGAACGTGCACTTGGACTATGTAGGTAACCTAGCGGGCACTTGGACTGTCTAGGTTACCTAGCGGGCACTTGTACTTTCTAGGTTAACGAACGGGCACTTGGACTATGTAGGTTAACTAGCGGACACTTCGACTATCTAGGTTAGCTAACGGGCAATTGGACTATGTAGGTTCCCTAGCGGGCACTTGGACTATTTAGGTTACCTAGCAGGCACTTTGACTATCTAGGTTAACTAACGGGCACTTGGACTATGTAGGTTGCCTAGCGAGCACTTGTTGTATGTAGGTTCCCTAGCGGGTAATTGGACTATGTAGGTTCCCAATCGGGTACTTGGACTGTCTAGGTTAACTAGCGGGCAATTGGACTGTCTATGTTACCTAGTGGGCACTTGGTGTATGTACGTTCCCTAGCGGGCACTTGGGCTTTCTACGTTACCTAGCGGGCACTTGGACTATGTAGGTTAACGAACGGGCACTTGGACTATGTAGGTTAATGAACAGGCACTTGGATTATGTAGTTTACCTAGCAGGTACTTGGACTATGTAGGTTAACTAGCGGGCACTTGGACTATCTAGGTTACCTACGGGCACTTGGATTTTGTCCCTTCCCTAGCGGGCACTTGGGCTATCTACGTTACCTAGCGGGCACTTGGACTATGTAGGTTAATGAACGGGCACTTGGACTATGTAGGTAACCTAGTGGTCACTTGGACTATGTAGGTTATACAGCGGACACTTGGACTATCTAGGTTACCTAGCAGGCACTTTGACTATCTAGGTTAACTAACGGGCACTTGGACTATGTACGGTAACTAGCGGGCACTTGGACTGTCTAGGTTACCTAACGGGCACTTGGATTATCTAGGTTAACGAACGTGCACTTGGACTATGTAGGTAACCTAGCGGGCACTGGGACTGTCTAGGTTACCTAGCGGGCACTTGGACTATCTAGGTTAACGAACGGGCACTTGGACTATGTAGGTTAACTAGCGGACACTTCGACTATCTAGGTTAGCTAACGGGCAATTGGACAATCTAGGTTAACTAACGGGCACTTGGACTATGTAGGTTGCCTAGCGAGCACTTGGACTATGTAGGTTCCCTAGAGGGCACTTGGACTATGTAGGTTCCGTATCGGGTACTTGGACTGTCTAGGTTAACTAGCGGGCACTTGGAGTATGTACGTTCCCTAGCGGGCACTTGGGCTTTCTACGTTACCTAGCGGGCACTTGGACTATGTAGGTTAATGAACGGGCACTTGGACTATGTAGGTTAACGAACAGGCACTTGGATTATGTAGTTTACCTAGCAGGTACTTGGACTATGTAGGTTAACTAGCGGGCACTTGTACTATCTAGGTTACCTACGGGCACTTGGAATATGTACCTTCCCTAGCGGGCACTTGGGCTATCTACGTTACCTAGCGGGCACTTGGACTATGTAGGTTAACGAACGGGCACTTGGACTATGTAGGTAACCTAGTGGTCACTTGGACTATGTAGGTTATCTAGCGGACACTTGGACTATCTAGGTTACCTAGCAGGCACTTTGACTATCTAGGTTAACTAACGGGCACTTGTACTATGTAGGGTAACTAGCGGGCACTTGGACTGTCTAGGTTACCTAACGGGCACTTGGATTATCTAGGTTAACGAACATGCACTTGGACTATGTAGGTAACCTAGCGGGCACTTGGACTGTCTGGGTTACCTAGCGGGCACTTGGACTATCTAGGTTAACGAACGGGCACTTGGACTATGTAGGTTAACTAGCGGACACTTCAACTATCTAGGTTAGCTAACGGGCACTTGGACTATGTAGGTTGCCTAGCGAGCACTTGGACTATGTAGGTTCCCTAGAGGGCACTTGGACTATGTAGGTTCCCTATCGGGTACTTGGACTGTCTAGGTTAACTAGGGCGCAATTGGACTGTCTAGGTTACCTAGTGGGCACTTGGACTATGTACGTTCCCTAGCGGGCACTTGGGATATCTACGTTACCTAGCGGGCACTTGGACAATGTAAGTTAACGAACGGGCACTTGGACTATGTAGGTTAACTAGCGGACACTTGGACTATCTAGGATAGCTAACGGGCAATTGGACTATCAAGGTTACCTAGCAGGCACTTTGACTATCTAGGTTAACTAACGGGCACTTGGACTATGTAGGTTGCCTAGCGAGCACCTGGACTATGTAGGTTCCCTAGCGGGCGCTTGGACTATGTAGATTCCCTAGCGGTACTTGGACTGTCTAGGTTAACTAGCGGGCAATTGGACTGCCTAGGTTACCTAGTGGGCACATGGACTATGTAGTTTACCTAGCAGGCACTTGGACTATGTAGGTTTACTAGCAGGCACTTAGACTATCCAGGTTACCTTGCGGGCACTTGGACTATGTACGTTCCCTAGCGGGCACCTGGGCTATCTACGTTACCTAGCGGGCACTTGGACTATGTAGGTTAACGAATGGGCACTTGGACTATGTAGGTTCCCTAGCGGGCACTTGGACTATTTAGGTTACCTAGCCGGCACTTTGACTATCTAGGTTAACTAACGGGCACTTGGACTATGTAGGTTGCCTAGCGAGCACTTGTTGTATGTAGGTTCCCTAGCGGGTAATTGGACTATGTAGGTTCCCAATCGGGTACTTGGACTGTCTAGGTTAACTAGCGGGCAATTGGACTGTCTATGTTACCTAGTGGGCACTTGGTGTATGTACGTTCCCTAGCGGGCACTTGGGCTTTCTACGTTACCTAGCGGGCACTTGGACTATGTAGGTTAACGAACGGGCACTTGGACTATGTAGGTTAATGAACAGGCACTTGGATTATGTAGTTTACCTAGCAGGTACTTGGACTATGTAGGTTAACTAGCGGGCACTTGGACTATCTAGGTTACCTACGGGCACTTGGATTTTGTCCCTTCCCTAGCGGGCACTTGGGCTATCTACGTTACCTAGCGGGCACTTGGACTATGTTGGTTAACGAACGGGCACTTCGACTATGTAGGTAACCTAGTGGTCACTTGGACTATGTAGGTTATACAGCGGACACTTGGACTATCTAGGTTACCTAGCAGGCACTTTGACTATCTAGGTTAACTAACGGGCACTTGGACTATGTACGGTAACTAGCGGGCACTTGGACTGTCTAGGTTACCTAACGGGCACTTGGATTATCTAGGTTAACGAACGTGCACTTGGACTATGTAGGTAACCTAGCGGGCACTGGGACTGTCTAGGTTACCTAGCGGGCACTTGGACTATCTAGGTTAACGAACGGGCACTTGGACTATGTAGGTTAACTAGCGGACACTTCGACTATCTAGGTTAGCTAACGGGCAATTGGACAATCTAGGTTAACTAACGGGCACTTGGACTATGTAGGTTGCCTAGCGAGCACTTGGACTATGTAGGTTCCCTAGAGGGCACTTGGACTATGTAGGTTCCGTATCGGGTACTTGGACTGTCTAGGTTAACTAGCGGGCACTTGGAGTATGTACGTTCCCTAGCGGGCACTTGGGCTTTCTACGTTACCTAGCGGGCACTTGGACTATGTAGGTTAATGAACGGGCACTTGGACTATGTAGGTTAACGAACAGGCACTTGGATTATGTAGTTTACCTAGCAGGTACTTGGACTATGTAGGTTAACTAGCGGGCACTTGTACTATCTAGGTTACCTACGGGCACTTGGAATATGTACCTTCCCTAGCGGGCACTTGGGCTATCTACGTTACCTAGCGGGCACTTGGACTATGTAGGTTAACGAACGGGCACTTGGACTATGTAGGTAACCTAGTGGTCACTTGGACTATGTAGGTTATCTAGCGGACACTTGGACTATCTAGGTTACCTAGCAGGCACTTTGACTATCTAGGTTAACTAACGGGCACTTGTACTATGTAGGGTAACTAGCGGGCACTTGGACTGTCTAGGTTACCTAACGGGCACTTGGATTATCTAGGTTAACGAACATGCACTTGGACTATGTAGGTAACCTAGCGGGCACTTGGACTGTCTGGGTTACCTAGCGGGCACTTGGACTATCTAGGTTAACGAACGGGCACTTGGACTATGTAGGTTAACTAGCGGACACTTCAACTATCTAGGTTAGCTAACGGGCACTTGGACTATGTAGGTTGCCTAGCGAGCACTTGAACTATGTAGGTTCCCTAGAGGGCACTTGGACTATGTAGGTTCCCTATCGGGTACTTGGACTGTCTAGGTTAACTAGGGCGCAATTGGACTGTCTAGGTTACCTAGTGGGCACTTGGACTATGTACGTTCCCTAGCGGGCACTTGGGATATCTACGTTACCTAGCGGGCACTTGGACAATGTAAGTTAACGAACGGGCACTTGGACTATGTAGGTTAACTAGCGGACACTTGGACTATCTAGGATAGCTAACGGGCAATTGGACTATCAAGGTTACCTAGCAGGCACTTTGACTATCTAGGTTAACTAACGGGCACTTGGACTATGTAGGTTGCCTAGCGAGCACCTGGACTATGTAGGTTCCCTAGCGGGCGCTTGGACTATGTAGATTCCCTAGCGGTACTTGGACTGTCTAGGTTAACTAGCGGGCAATTGGACTGCCTAGGTTACCTAGTGGGCACATGGACTATGTAGTTCACCTAGCAGGCACTTGGACTATGTAGGTTTACTAGCAGGCACTTAGACTATCCAGGTTACCTAGCGGGCACTTGGACTATGTACGTTCCCTAGCGGGCACCTGGGCTATCTACGTTACCTAGCGGGCACTTGCACTATGTAGGTTAACGAATGGGCACTTGGACTATGTAGGTAACCTAGTGGTCACTTGTACTATCTAGGTTACCTAGCTGGCACTTGGACTATTTAGGTCAACTAGTGGGCCCTTGGACTATCTAGGTTAGCTAACGGGGACTTGGACTATGTATGTTCCAGAGTGGGCACTAGGATTATGTAGGTTGCCTAGCCGACATTTAGACTATGTAGGTTTCCTTGCGGGCAGTTGGACTATGTAGGTTACCAGCGGGCACTTGGACAATCTAGGTTAACGAACGTGCACTTGGACTATGTAGGTAACCTAGCGGGCACTTGGATTGTCTAGGTTACCTAGCGGGCACTTGGACTTTCTAGGTTAACGTACGGGCACTTGGACTATGTAGGTTAACTAGCGGACACTTCGACTATCTAGATTAGCTAACGGGCAATTGGACTATCTAGGTTACCTAGAGGGCACTTGGACTATGTAGGTTCCCTAGCGGGCACTTGGACTATTTAGGTTACCGAGCAGGCACTTTGACTATCTAGGTTAACTAACGGGCACTTGAACTATGAAGGTTGCCTAGCGAGCCCTTGGAGTATGTAGGTTCCCTAGCGGGCAATTGGACTATGTAGGTTCCCTATCGGGTACTTGGACTGTCTAGGTTAACTAGCGGCAATTGGACTGGCTAGATTACCTAGTGGGCACTTGGAGTATGTACGTTCCCTAGCGGGCACTTTGGCTTTCTACGTTACCTAGCTGGCACTTGGACTATGTAGGTTAACGAACTGGCACTTGGACTATGTAGTTTACCTAGCAGGTACTTGGACTATGTAGGTTAACTAGCGGGCACTTGGACTATCTAGGTTACCTACGGGCACTTGGACTATGTACCTTCCCTAGCGGGCACTTGGGCTATCTACGTTACCTAGCGGGCACTTGGACTATGTAGGTTAACGAACGGGCACTTGGACTATGTAGGTAACCTAGTGGTCACTTGGACTATGTAGGTTATCTAGCGGACACTTGGACTATCTAGGTTACCTAGCAGGCACTTTGACTATCTAGGTTAACTAACGGGCACTTGGACTATGTAGGTTGCCTAGCGAGCACTTGGACTATGTAGGTTCCCTATCGGGTACTTGGACTGTCTAGGTTAACTAGGGGGCAATTGGACTGTCTAGGTTACCTAGTGGGCACTTGGATATGTACGTTCCCTAGCGGGCACTTGGGATATCTACGTTACCTAGCGGGCACTTGGACAATGTAAGTTAACGAACGGGCACTTGGACTATGTAGGTTAACTAGCGGACACTTGGACTATCTAGGATAGCTAACGGGCAATTGGACTATCAAGATTACCTAACGGGCACTTGGACTATGAAGGTTACCTAGCGGGAACTTGGACTATCTAGGTTACCTAGCAGGCACTTTGACTATCTAGGTTAACTAACGGGCACTTGGACTATGTAGGTTGCCTAGCGAGCACCTGGACTATGTAGTTTCCCTAGCGGGCGCTTGGACTATGTAGATTCCCTAGCGGTACTTGGACTGTCTAGGTTAACTAGGGGGCAATTGGACTGTCTAGGTTACCTAGTGGGCACTTGGACTATGTAGTTTACCTAGCAGGCACTTGGACTATGTAGGTTTACTACCAGGCACTTAGACTATCCAGGTTACCTAGCGGGCACTTGGACTATGTACGTTCCCTAGCGGGCACTTGGGCTATCTACGTTACCTAGCGGGCACTTGGACTATGTAGGTTAACGAATGGGCACTTGGACTATGTAGGTAACCTAGTGGTCACTTGGACTGTCTAGGTTACCTACCGGGCACTTGGACTATGTAGGTTAACTAGCGGGCACTTGGACTATCTAGGTTAACTAGCGGGCACTTGGACTATCTAGGTTAACTAGCGGGCACTTGGACTATCTAGGTTAACTAGCGGGCCCTTGCACTATGCAGGTTAACTAGCGGGCCCATGGATTATGTAGGTTTACTAGGGGGCACTTGGACTATATAGGTTAACTAGCGGGCACTTGGACTATGTAGTTTCCCTAGCGGACATTTGGACTATTTAGGTTACGTAGCGGGCACTTGGACTATGTAGGTTATCTAGCGGGCACTTGGACTATCTAGGTTACCTAGCAGGCACTTTGACTATCTAGGTTAACTAACGGGCACTTGGACTATGTAGGGCAACTAGCGGGCACTTGGACTGTCTAGGTTACCTAACGGGCACTTGGATTATCTAGGTTAACGAACGGGCACTTGGACTATGTAGGTTACCTAGCCACCACTTGGACTATCTAGGTTACCTAACAGGCACTTGGACTATCTAGGTTCCCTAGCGGGCACTTGTACTATCTAGGTTACCTAGCTGGCACTTGGACTATGTAGGTCAACTAGCGGGCCGTTTGACTATCTAGGTTAGCTAACGGGCACTTGGACTATGTATGTTCCAGAGTGGGCACTTGGATTATGTAGGTTGCCTAGCGGACATTTAGACTATGTAGGTTTCCTTGCGGGCATTTGGACTATGTAGGTTACCTAGCGGGCACTTGGACTATGTAGGTTCCCTAGCGGTCACGTGGAGTATGTAGGCTCCCTAGAAGGCACTTGGACTATGTAGGTTAACTAGCGGGCACTTGGACTAACTAGGTTACCAGGCGGGCACTTGGACTATGTAGGTTACTCAATGGGCACTTGGACTATCTAGGTTAACGAACGGACACTTGGACTATGTAGGATAGGTATCAGGCACTTGAACTATCTAGGTTACCTATCAGGCACTTGGACTATGTAGGTTACCTAGCGGACACTTGGACGATTTAGGTTAACTAGCGGGCACTTGGACTATCTAGGTTAACTAGCAGGCCCTTGGACTATCTAGCTTTACTAGCGGGCACTTGGACTATCTAGGTTAACTAGCGGGCACTTGGACTATGTAGGTTAACTAGCGGGCACTTGGACTATGTAGGTTACCCAATGGGCACTTGGACTATCTAGGTTAACTAGCGGGCACTTGGACTATCTAGGTTAACTAGAGGGCACTTGGACTATGTAGGTTAACTAGCAGGCCCTTGGACTATCTAGGTTTACTAGCGGGCACTTGGACTATCTAGGTTAACTAACGGGCACTTGGACTATGTAGTTTCCCTAGCGGGCATTTGGATTATTTAGGTTACCTAGTGGGCACTTGGACTATGTAGGTTATCTAGCGGGCACTTGGACTACGTAGGTGAACTAGAAGGCACTTGGACTATCAAGGTTACCTAGCGGGCCCTTGGACTATGTAGGTTACCAGCGGGCACTTGGACTATCTAGAATAACGAACGTTAACTTGGACTATGTAGGTAACCTAGCGGGCACTTGGACTGTCTAGGTTACCTACCGGGCACTTGGACTATCTAGGTTAACGAACGGGCACTTGGACTATGTAGGTTAAGTAGCGGACACTTCGACTATCTAGGTTAGCTAACGGGCAATTGGACAATCTAGGTTAACTAACGGGCACTTGGACTATGTAGGTTGCCTAGCGAGCACTTGGACTATGTAGGTTCCCTAGTGGGCACTTGGACTATGTAGGTTCCCCATCGGGTACTTGGACTGTCTAGGTTAACTAGGGGGCAATTGGACTGTCTAGGTTACCTAGTGGGCACTTGGACTATGTACGTTCCCTAGCGGGCACTTGGGCTGTCTACGTTACCTAGCGGGCACTTGGACAATGTAAGTTAACGAACGGGCACTTGGACTATGTAGGTTAACTAGCGGACACTTGGACTATCTAGGATAGCTAACGGGCAATTGGACTATCAAGGTTACCTAACGGGCACTTGGACTATGTAGGTTACCTAGCGGGCACTTGGACTATCTAGGTTACCTAGCAGGCACTTTGACTATCTAGGTTAACTAACGGGCACTTGGACTATGTAGGTTGCCTAGCGAGCACCTGGACTATGTAGGTTCCCTAGCGGGCGCTTGGACTATGTAGATTCCCTAGCGGTACTTGGACTGTCTAGGTTAACTAGCGGGCAATTGGACTGTCTAGGTTACCTAGTGGGCACTTGGACTATGTAGTTTACCTAGCAGGCACTTGGACTATGTAGGTTTACTAGCAGGCACTTAGACTATCTAGGTTACCTAGCGGGCACTTGGACTATGTACGTTCCTTAGCGGGCACTTGGGCTATCTACGTTACCTAGCGGGCACTTGGACTATGTAGGTTAAAGAATGGGCACTTGGACTATGTAGGTAACCTAGTGGTCACTTGGACTGTCTAGGTTACCTAGCGGGCACTTGGACTATGTAGGTTAACTAGCGGGCACTTGGACTATCTAGGTTAACTAGCGGGCACTTGGACTATCTAGGTTAACTAGCGGGCACTTTGACTATCTAGGTTAACTAGCGGGCACTTGGACTATCTAGGTTAAC
Source organism: Tenrec ecaudatus (assembly GCF_050624435.1). NCBI lineage: Eukaryota > Metazoa > Chordata > Mammalia > Afrosoricida > Tenrecidae > Tenrec > Tenrec ecaudatus. The sequence continues at coordinate 1,065,312 of NW_027457659.1, forward strand.
TAGCGGGCCCTTGCACTATGTAGGTTAACTAGCGGGCCCATGGATTATGTAGGTTTACTAGGGGGCACTTGGACTATCTAGGTTAACTAGCGGGCACTCGGACTATGTAGTTTCCCTAGCGGACATTTGGACTATTTAGGTTACCTAGCGGGCACTTGGACTATGTAGGTTATCTAGCGGGCACTTGGACTATCTAGGTTACCTAGCAGGCACTTTGACTATCTAGGTTAACTAACGGGCATTTGGACTATGTAGGGCAACTAGCGGGCACTTGGACTGTCTAGGTTACCTAACGGGCACTTGGATTATCTAGGTTAATGAACGGGCACATGGACTATGTAGGTTACCTAGCCACCACTTGGACTATCTAGGTTAGCTAATAGGCACTTGGACTATCTAGGTTCCCTAGCGGGCACTTGTACTATCTAGGTTACCTAGCTGGCACTTGGACTATGTAGGTCAACTAGCGGGCCCTTGGACTATCTAGGTTAGCTAACGGGCACTTGGACTATGTATGTTCCAGAGTCGGCACTTGGAGTATGTAGGTTGCCTAGCGGACATTTAGACTATGTAGGTTTCCTTGCGGGCATTTGGACTACGTAGGTTACCAACGGGCACTTGGACAATCTAGGTTAACGAACGTGCACTTGGACTATGTAGGTAACCTAGCGGGCACTGGGACTGTCTAGGTTACCTAGCGGGCACTTGGACTATCTAGGTTAACGAACGGGCACTTGGACTATGTAGGTTAACTAGCGGACACTTCGACTATCTAGGTTAGCTAACGGGCAATTGGACAATCTAGGTTAACTAACGGGCTCTTGGACTATGTAGGTTGCCTAGCGATCACTTGGACTATGTAGGTTCCCTAGTGGGCACTTGGACTATGTAGGTTCCCTATAGGGTACTTGGACTGTCTAGGTTAACTAGGGGGCAATTGGACTGTCTAGGTTACCTAGTGGGCACTTGGACTATGTACGTTCCCTAGCGGGCACTTGGGGTATCTACGTTACCTAGCGGGCACTTAGACAATGTAAGTTAACGAACGGGCACTTGGACTATGTAGGTTAACTAGCGGACACTTGGACTATCTAGGATAGCTAACGGGCAATTGGACTATCAAGGTTACCTAACGGGCACTTGAACTATGTAGGTTACCTAGCGGGCACTTGGACTATCTAGGTTACCTAGCAGGCACTTTGACTATCTAGGTTAACTAACTGGCACGTGGACTATGTAGGTTGCCTAGCGAGCACTTGGACTATGTAGGTTCTCTAGCGGGCGCTTGGACTATGTAGATTCCCTAGCGGTACTTGGACTGTCTAAGTTAACTAGCGGGCAATTGGACTGTCTAGGTTACCTAGTGGGCACTTCGACTATGTAGTTTACCTAGCAGGCACTTGGACTATGTAGGTTTACTACCAGGCACTTAGACTATCTAGGTTACCTAGCGGGCACTTGGACTATGTACGTTCCCTAGCGGGCACTTGGGCTATCTACGTTACCTAGCGGGCACTTGGGCTATGTCGGTTAACGAATGGGCACTTGGACTATGTAGGTAACCTAGTGGTCACATGGACTGTCTAGGTTACCTAGCGGGCACTTGGACTATGTAGTTTAAGTAGCGGGCACTTGGACTATCTAGGTTAACTAGCGGGCACTTGGACTATCTAGGTTAACTAGCGGGCACTTGGACTATCTAGGTTAACTAGCGGGCCCTTGCACTATTTAGGTTAACTAGCGGGCCCATGGATTATGTAGGTTTACTAGGGGGCACTTGGACTATCTAGGTTAACTTGCGGGCACTTGGACTATGTAGTTTCCCCAGCGGACATTTGGACTATTTAGGTTACCTAGCGGGCACTTGGACTATGTAGGTTATCTAGGGGGCACTTGGACTATCTAGGTTAACTAACGGGCATTTGGACTATGTAGGGCAACTTGCGGGCACTTGGACTGTCTAGGTTACCTAACGGGCACTTGGATTATCTAGGTTAACGAACGGGCACTTGGACTATGTAGGTTACCTAGCCACCACTTGGACTATCTAGGTTAGCTAACAGGCACTTGGACTACCTAGGTTCCCTAGCTGGCACTTGGACTGTAGGTCAACTAGCGGGCCCTTGGACTATCTAGGTTAGCTAACGGGCACTTGGACTATGTATGTTCCAGAGTGGGCACTTGGATTATATAGGTTGCCTAGCGGACATTTACACTATGTAGGTTTCCTTGCGGGCATTTGGACTATGTAGGTTACCAGCGGGCACTTGGACAATCTAGGTTAACGAACGCGCACTTGGACTATGTAGGTAACCTAGCGGGCACTTGGACTGTCTAGGTTACCTAGCGGGCACTTGTACTTTCTAGGTTAACGAACGGGCACTTGGACTATGTAGGTTAACTAGCGGACACTTCGACTATCTAGGTTAGCTAACGGGCAATTGGACTATCTAGGTTACCTAGCGGGAACTTGGACTATGTAGGTTCCCTAGCGGCACTTGGACTATTTAGGTTACCTAGCCGGCACTTTGACTATCTAGGTTAACTAACGGGCACTTGGACTATGTAGGTTGCCTAGCGAGCACTTGTTGTATGTAGGTTCCCTAGCGGGTAATTGGACTATGTAGGTTCCCAATCGGGTACTTGGACTGTCTAGGTTAACTAGCGGGCAATTGGACTGTCTATGTTACCTAGTGGGCACTTGGTGTATGTACGTTCCCTAGCGGGCACTTGGGCTTTCTACGTTACCTAGCGGGCACTTGGACTATGTAGGTTAACGAACGGGCACTTGGACTATGTAGGTTAATGAACAGGCACTTGGATTATGTAGTTTACCTAGCAGGTACTTGGACTATGTAGGTTAACTAGCGGGCACTTGGACTATCTAGGTTACCTACGGGCACTTGGATTTTGTCCCTTCCCTAGCGGGCACTTGGGCTATCTACGTTACCTAGCGGGCACTTGGACTATGTAGGTTAATGAACGGGCACTTGGACTATGTAGGTAACCTAGTGGTCACTTGGACTATGTAGGTTATACAGCGGACACTTGGACTATCTAGGTTACCTAGCAGGCACTTTGACTATCTAGGTTAACTAACGGGCACTTGGACTATGTACGGTAACTAGCGGGCACTTGGACTGTCTAGGTTACCTAACGGGCACTTGGATTATCTAGGTTAACGAACGTGCACTTGGACTATGTAGGTAACCTAGCGGGCACTGGGACTGTCTAGGTTACCTAGCGGGCACTTGGACTATCTAGGTTAACGAACGGGCACTTGGACTATGTAGGTTAACTAGCGGACACTTCGACTATCTAGGTTAGCTAACGGGCAATTGGACAATCTAGGTTAACTAACGGGCACTTGGACTATGTAGGTTGCCTAGCGAGCACTTGGACTATGTAGGTTCCCTAGAGGGCACTTGGACTATGTAGGTTCCGTATCGGGTACTTGGACTGTCTAGGTTAACTAGCGGGCACTTGGAGTATGTACGTTCCCTAGCGGGCACTTGGGCTTTCTACGTTACCTAGCGGGCACTTGGACTATGTAGGTTAATGAACGGGCACTTGGACTATGTAGGTTAACGAACAGGCACTTGGATTATGTAGTTTACCTAGCAGGTACTTGGACTATGTAGGTTAACTAGCGGGCACTTGTACTATCTAGGTTACCTACGGGCACTTGGAATATGTACCTTCCCTAGCGGGCACTTGGGCTATCTACGTTACCTAGCGGGCACTTGGACTATGTAGGTTAACGAACGGGCACTTGGACTATGTAGGTAACCTAGTGGTCACTTGGACTATGTAGGTTATCTAGCGGACACTTGGACTATCTAGGTTACCTAGCAGGCACTTTGACTATCTAGGTTAACTAACGGGCACTTGTACTATGTAGGGTAACTAGCGGGCACTTGGACTGTCTAGGTTACCTAACGGGCACTTGGATTATCTAGGTTAACGAACATGCACTTGGACTATGTAGGTAACCTAGCGGGCACTTGGACTGTCTGGGTTACCTAGCGGGCACTTGGACTATCTAGGTTAACGAACGGGCACTTGGACTATGTAGGTTAACTAGCGGACACTTCAACTATCTAGGTTAGCTAACGGGCACTTGGACTATGTAGGTTGCCTAGCGAGCACTTGAACTATGTAGGTTCCCTAGAGGGCACTTGGACTATGTAGGTTCCCTATCGGGTACTTGGACTGTCTAGGTTAACTAGGGCGCAATTGGACTGTCTAGGTTACCTAGTGGGCACTTGGACTATGTACGTTCCCTAGCGGGCACTTGGGATATCTACGTTACCTAGCGGGCACTTGGACAATGTAAGTTAACGAACGGGCACTTGGACTATGTAGGTTAACTAGCGGACACTTGGACTATCTAGGATAGCTAACGGGCAATTGGACTATCAAGGTTACCTAGCAGGCACTTTGACTATCTAGGTTAACTAACGGGCACTTGGACTATGTAGGTTGCCTAGCGAGCACCTGGACTATGTAGGTTCCCTAGCGGGCGCTTGGACTATGTAGATTCCCTAGCGGTACTTGGACTGTCTAGGTTAACTAGCGGGCAATTGGACTGCCTAGGTTACCTAGTGGGCACATGGACTATGTAGTTTACCTAGCAGGCACTTGGACTATGTAGGTTTACTAGCAGGCACTTAGACTATCCAGGTTACCTAGTGGGCACTTGGACTATGTACGTTCCCTAGCGGGCACCTGGGCTATCTACGTTACCTAGCGGGCACTTGGACTATGTAGGTTAACGAATGGGCACTTGGACTATGTAGGTAACCTAGTGGTCACTTGTACTATCTAGGTTACCTAGCTGGCACTTGGACTATTTAGGTCAACTAGTGGGCCCTTGGACTATCTAGGTTAGCTAACGGGGACTTGGACTATGTATGTTCCAGAGTGGGCACTAGGATTATGTAGGTTGCCTAGCCGACATTTAGACTATGTAGGTTTCCTTGCGGGCAGTTGGACTATGTAGGTTACCAGCGGGCACTTGGACAATCTAGGTTAACGAACGTGCACTTGGACTATGTAGGTAACCTAGCGGGCACTTGGATTGTCTAGGTTACCTAGCGGGCACTTGGACTTTCTAGGTTAACGTACGGGCACTTGGACTATGTAGGTTAACTAGCGGACACTTCGACTATCTAGATTAGCTAATGGGCAATTGGACTATCTAGGTTACCTAGAGGGCACTTGAACTATGAAGGTTGCCTAGCGAGCCCTTGGAGTATGTAGGTTCCCTAGCGGGCAATTGGACTATGTAGGTTCCCTATCGGGTACTTGGACTGTCTAGGTTAACTAGCGGCAATTGGACTGGCTAGATTACCTAGTGGGCACTTGGAGTATGTACGTTCCCTAGCGGGCACTTTGGCTTTCTACGTTACCTAGCTGGCACTTGGACTATGTAGGTTAACGAACTGGCACTTGGACTATGTAGGTTAACGAACGGGCACTTGGATTATGTAGTTTACCTAGCAGGTACTTGGACTATGTAGGTTAACTAGCGGGCACTTGGACTATCTAGGTTACCTACGGGCACTTGGACTATGTACCTTCCCTAGCGGGCACTTGGGCTATCTACGTTACCTAGCGGGCACTTGGACTATGTAGGTTAACGAACGGGCACTTGGACTATGTAGGTAACCTAGTGGTCACTTGGACTATGTAGGTTATCTAGAGGACACTTGGACTATCTAGGTTACCTAGCAGGCACTTTGACTATCTAGGTTAACTAACGGGCACTTGGACTATGTAGGTTGCCTAGCGAGCACTTGGACTATGTAGGTTCCCTATCGGGTACTTGGACTGTCTAGGTTAACTAGGGGGCAATTGGACTGTCTAGGTTACCTAGTGGGCACTTGGATATGTACGTTCCCTAGCGGGCACTTGGGATATCTACGTTACCCAGCGGGCACTTGGACAATGTAAGTTAACGAACGGGCACTTGGACTATGTAGGTTAACTAGCGGACACTTGGACTATCTAGGCTAGCTAACGGGCAATTGGACTATCAAGATTACCTAACGGGCACTTGGACTATGAAGGTTACCTAGCGGGAACTTGGACTATCTAGGTTACCTAGCAGGCACTTTGACTATCTAGGTTAACTAACGGGCACTTGGACTATGTAGGTTGCCTAGCGAGCACCTGGACTATGTAGTTTCCCTAGCGGGCGCTTGGACTATGTAGATTCCCTAGCGGTACTTGGACTGTCTAGGTTAACTAGGGGGCAATTGGACTGTCTAGGTTACCTAGTGGGCACTTGGACTATGTAGTTTACCTAGCAGGCACTTGGACTATGTAGGTTTACTACCAGGCACTTAGACTATCCAGGTTACCTAGCGGGCACTTGGACTATGTACGTTCCCTAGCGGGCACTTGGGCTATCTACGTTACCTAGCGGGCACTTGGACTATGTAGGTTAACGAATGGGCACTTGGACTATGTAGGTAACCTAGTGGTCACTTGGACTGTCTAGGTTACCTACCGGGCACTTGGACTATGTAGGTTAACTAGCGGGCACTTGGACTATCTAGGTTAACTAGCGGGCACTTGGACTATCTAGGTTAACTAGCGGGCACTTGGACTATCTAGGTTAACTAGCGGGCCCTTGCACTATGCAGGTTAACTAGCGGGCCCATGGATTATGTAGGTTTACTAGGGGGCACTTGGACTATATAGGTTAACTAGCGGGCACTTGGACTATGTAGTTTCCCTAGCGGACATTTGGACTATTTAGGTTACGTAGCGGGCACTTGGACTATGTAGGTTATCTAGCGGGCACTTGGACTATCTAGGTTACCTAGCAGGCACTTTGACTATCTAGGTTAACTAACGGGCACTTGGACTATGTAGGGCAACTAGCGGGCACTTGGACTGTCTAGGTTACCTAACGGGCACTTGGATTATCTAGGTTAACGAACGGGCACTTGGACTATGTAGGTTACCTAGCCACCACTTGGACTATCTAGGTTACCTAACAGGCACTTGGACTATCTAGGTTCCCTAGCGGGCACTTGTACTATCTAGGTTACCTAGCTGGCACTTGGACTATGTAGGTCAACTAGCGGGCCCTTGGACTATCTAGGTTAGCTAACGGGCACTTGGACTATATATGTTCCAGAGTGGGCACTTGTATTATGTAGGTTGCCTAGCGGACATTTAGACTATGTAGGTTTCCTTGCGGGCATTTGGACTATGTAGGTTACCTAGCGGGCACTTGGACTATGTATGTTCCCTAGCGGTCACGTGGACTATGTAGGCTCCCTAGAAGGCACTGGGACTATGTAGGTTAACTAGCGGGCACTTGGACTAACCAGGTTACCAGGCGGGCACATGGACTATGTAGGTTACCCAATGGGCACTTGGACTATCTAGGTTAACGAACGGACACTTGGACTATGTAGGTTAGGTATCAGGCACTTGGACTATCTAGGTTACCTAGCAGGCACTTGGACTATGTAGGTTACCTAGCGGACACTTGGACGATTTAGGTTAACTAGCGGGCACTTGGACTATCTAGGTTAACTAGCAGGCCCTTGGACTATCTAGGTTTACTAGCGGGCACTTGGACTATCTAGGTTAACTAGCGGGCACTTGGACTATGTAGGTTAACTAGCGGGCACTTGAACTCTCTAGGTTACCTAGCGGACACTTGGACTATGTACCTTCCCTAGCGGGCACTTGGACTATCTAGGTTACCTAGCAGGCACTTTGATTATGAAGGATCCCTAGCGGGCAATTGGACTATCTAGGTTACCTAGCTGGCACTTGGACTATGTAGGTTAACTAGCGGACACTTGCACGATCTAGGTTAACTAGCGGGCCCTTGCACTATGTAGGTTAACTAGCGGGCCCATGGATTATGTAGGTTTACTAGGGGGCACTTGGGACATCTAGGTTAACTAGCGGGCACTTGGACTATGTAGTTTCCCTAGCGGGCATTTGGACCATTTAGGTTGCCTAGCGGGCACTTGGACTATGTAGGTTACCTAGCAGGCACTTTGACTATCTAGGTTAACTAACGGGCACTTAGACTATGTAGGGTAACTAGCGGGCACTTGGACTGTCTAGGTTACCTAACGGGCACTTGGATTATCTAGGTTAACGAACAGGCACTTGGACTATGTAGGTTACCTAGCCAGCACTTGGACTATCTAGGTTCCCTAGCGGGCACTTGGACTATGTAGGTCAACTAGCGGGCCCTTGGACTATCTAGGTTAGCTAACGGGCACTTGGACTACGTATGTTCCAGAGCGGGCACTTGGATTATGTAGGTTGCCTAGCGGACATTTAGACTATGTAGGTTTCCTTGCGGGCATTTGGACTATGTAGGTTACCTAGCGGGCACTTGGACTATGTAGGTTCCCTAACGGGCACTTGGACTATGTAGGTTCCCTAGGGGTCACGTGGACTATGTAGGCTCCCTAGAAGGCACTTGGACTATGTAGGTTAACTAGCGGGCACTTGGACTATGTAGGTTACCCAATGGGCACTTGGACTATCTAGGTTAACGAACGGACACTTGGGCTATGTAGGTTAGCTATCAGGCACTTGGACTATCTAGGTTACCTAGCGGACACTTGGACGATTTAGGATAACTAGCGGGCACTTGGACTATCTAGATTAACTAGCAGGCCCTTGGACTATCTAGGTTTACTAGCGGGCACTTGGACTATCTAGGTTAACTAACGGGCACTTGGACTATGTAGTTTCCCTAGCGGGCATTTGGATTATTTAGGTTACTTATTGGGCACTTGGACTACGTAGGTTAACTAGAAGGCACTTGGGCTATCAAGGTTACCTAGCGGGCCCTTGGACTATGTAGGTTACCAGTGGGCACTTGGACTATCTAGGTTAACGAACGTGCACTTGGACTATGTAGGTAACCTAGCGGGCACTTGGACTGTCTAGGTTACCTACCGGGCACTTGGACTATCTAGGTTAACGAACGGGCACTTGGACTATGTAGGTTAACTAGCGGACACTTCGACTATATAGGTTAGCTAACGGGCAATTGGACAATCTAGGTTAACTAACGGGCACTTGGACTATGTTGGTTGCCTAGCGAGCACTTCGACTATGTAGGTTCCCTAGTGGGCACTTGGACTATGTAGGTTCCCTATCGGTTACTTGGACTGTCTAGGTTAACTAGGGGGCAATTGGACTGTCTAGGTTACCTAGTGGGCACTTGGACTATGTACGTTCCCTAGCGGGCACTTGGGCTATCTACGTTACCTAGCGGGCACTTGGACAATGTAAGTTAACGAACGGGCACTTGGACTATGTAGGTTAACTAGCGGACACTTGGACTATCTAGGATAGCTAACGGGCAATTGGACTATCAAGGTTACCTAACGGGCACTTGGACTATGTAGGTTACCTAGCGGGCACTTGGACTATCTAGGTTACCTAGCAGGCACTTTGACTATCTAGGTTAACTAACGGGCACTTGGACTATGTAGGTTGCCTAGCGAGCACCTGGACTATGTAGGTTCCCTAGCCGGCGCTTGGACTATGTAGATTCCCTAGCGGTACTTGGACTGTCTAGGTTAACTAGCGGGCAATTGGACTGTCTAGGTTACCTAGTGGGCACTTGGACTATGTAGTTTACCTAGCAGGCACTTGGACTATGTAGGTTTACTAGCAGGCACTTAGACTATCTAGGTTACCTAGCGGGCACTTGGACTATGTACGTTACCTAGCGGGCACTTGGGCTATCTACGTTACCTAGCGGGCACTTGGACTATGTAGGTTAACGAATGGGCACTTGGACTATGTAGGTAACCTAGTGGTCACTTGGACTGTCTAGGTTACCTAGCGGGCACTTGGACTATGTAGGTTAACTAGCGGGCACTTGGACTATCTAGGTTAACTAGCGGGCACTTGGACTATCTAGGTTAACTAGCGGGCCCATGGATTTTGTAGGTTTACTAGGGGGCACTTGGACTATCTAGGTTAACTAGCGGGCACTTGGACTGTGTAGTTTCCCTAGCGGACATTTGGACTATTTAGGTTACCTAGCGGGCACTTGAACTATGTAGGTTATCTAGCGGGCACTTGGACTATCTAGGTTACCTAGCAGGCACTTTGACTATCTAGGTTAACTAACGGGCATTTGGACTATGTAGGGCAACTAGCGGGCACTTGGACTGTCTAGGATACCTAACGGGCACTTGGATTATCTAGGTTAACGAACGGGCACTTGGACTATGTAGGTTACCTAGCCACCACTTGGACTATCTAGGTTAGCTAACAGGCACTTGGACTATCTAGGTTCCCTAGCGGGCACTTGTACTATCTAGGTTACCTAGCTGGCACTTGGACTATGTAGGTCAACTAGCGGGCCCTTGGACTATCTAGGTTAGCTAACGGGCACTTGGACTATGTATGATCCAGAGTGGGCACTTGGATTATGTAGGTTGCCTAGCGGACATTTAGACTATGTAGGTTTCCTTGCGGGCATTTGGACTATGTAGGTTACCAGCGGGCACTTGGACAATCTAGGTTAACGAACGTGCACTTGGACTATGTAGGTAACCTAGCGGGCACTTGGACTGTCTAGGTTACCTAGCGGGCACTTGGACTTTCTATGTTAACGAACGGGCACTTGGACTATGTACGTTAACTAGCTGACACTTCGACTATCTAGGTTAGCTAACGGGCAATTGGACTATCTAGGTTACCTAGCGGGCACTTGGACTATGTAGGTTCCCTAGCGGGCACTTGGAATATTTAGGTTACCTAGCAGGCACTTTGACTCTCTAGGTTAACTAACGGGCACTTGGACTATGTATGTTGCCTAGCGAGCACTTGGAGTATGTAGGTTCCCTAGCGGGCAATTGAACTATGTAGGTTCCCTTTCGGGTACTTGGACTGTCTAGGTTAACTAACGGGCAATTGGACTGTCTAGGTTACCTAGTGGGCACTTGGAGTATGTACGTTCCCTAGCGGGCCCTTGGGCTTTCTACGTTACCTAGCGGGCACTTGGACTATGTAGGTTAACGAACGGGCACTTGGACTATGTAGGTTAACAAACGGGCACTTGGATTATGTAGTTTACCTAGCAGGTACTTGGACTATGTAGGTTAACTAGCGGGCACTTGGACTATCTAGGTTACCTACGGGCACTTGGACTATGTACCTTCCCTAGTGGGCACTTGGGCTATCTACGTTACCTAGCGGGCACTTGGACTATGTAGGTTAACGAACGGGCACTTGGACTATGTAGGTAACCTAGTGGTCACTTGGACTATGTAGGTTATCTAGCGGACACTTGGACTATCTAGGTTAGCTAAAAGGCACTTGGACTATCTTGGTTCCCTAGCGGGCACTTGTACTATCTAGGTTACCTAGCTGGCACTTGGACTATGTAGGTCAACTAGCGGGCCCTTGGACTATCTAGGTTAGCTAACGGGCACTTGGACTATGTATGTTCCAGAGCGGGCACTTGGATTATGTAGGTTGCCTAGCGGACATTTAGACTATGTAGGTTTCCTTGCGGGCATTTGGACTATGTAGGTTACCTAGCGGGCACTTGGACTATGTAGGTTCCCTTACGGGCACTTGGACTATGTACCTTCCCTAGCGGGCACTTGGACTATCTAGGTTACCTAGCAGGCACTTGGATTATGAAGGATCCCTAGCGGGCAATTGGACTATCTAGGTTACCTAGCTGGCACTTGGACTATGTAGGTTAACTAGCGGACACTTGCACGATCTAGCTTAACTAGCGGGCCCTTGCACTATGTAGATTAACTAGCGGGCCCATGGATCATGTAGGTTTACTAGGGGGCACTTGGACTATCTAGGTTAACTAGCGGGCACTTGGACTATGTAGTTTCCCTAGCGGGCATTTGGACTATTTAGGTTGCCTAGCGGGCACTTGGACTATGTAGGTTACCTAGCGGGCACTTGGACTCTCTAGGTTACCTAGCAGGCACTTTGACTATCTAGGTTAACTAATGGGCACTTGGACTATGTAGGGTAACTAGCGGGCACTTGGAGTGTCTAGGTAACCTAACGGGCACTTGGATTATCTAGGTTAACGAACGGGCACTTGGACTATGTAGGTTACCCAGCCACCACTTGGACTATCTAGGTTAGCTAAAAGACACTTGGACTATCTAGGTTCGCTAGCGGGCACTTGTACTATCTAGGTTACCTAGCTGGCACTTGGACTATGTAGGTCAACTAGCGGGCCCTTGGACTATCTAGGTTAGCTAACGGGCACTTGGACTATGTATGTTCCAGAGCGGGCACTTGGATTATGTAGGTTGCCTAGCGGACATTTAGACTATGTAGGTTTCCTTGCGGGCATTTGGACTATGTAGGTTACCTAGCGGGCACTTGGACTATGTAGGTTCCCTAACGGGCACTTGGACTATGTAGGTTCCCTAGCGGTCACGTGGACTATGTCGGCTCCCTAGAAGGCACTTGGACTATGTAGGTTAACTAGCGGGCACTTGGACGATGTAGGTTACCCAATGGGCACTTGGACTATCTAGGTTAACGAACGGACACTTGGACTATGTAGGTTAGCTATCAGGCACTTGGACTATCTAGGTTACCTAGCGGACACTTGGACAATTTAGGTTAACTAGCGGGCACTTGGACTATCCAGGTTAACTAGCAGGCCCTTGGACTATCCAGGTTTACTAGCGGGCACTTGGACTATCTAGGTTAACTAACGGGCACTTGGACTATCTAGGTTAACGAACGGGCACTTGGTATGTGCAGGTACCCTAGCGGGTACTTTGACTGTCTAGGTTACCTAGCGGGCACTTGGACTTTTAGGTTAACGACGGGCACTTGGACTATGTAGGTTGCTTAGCGGGCACTTGGACTATCTAGGTTAGGTAACGGGCTAACCTAGATAGTCGAAGTGTCCGCTAGTTAACCTACATAGTCCACGTGCCCGTTCGTTAACCTAGAAAGTCCAAGTGCCCGCTAGGTAACCTAGACAGTCCAAGTGCCCGCTAGGTTACCTACATAGTCCAAGAACCCGCTAGGCAACGTAGATAGTTCAAGTGTCAGCTAGGTAACCTAGATAGTCCAAGTGCCCGCTAGGTAACCTAGACAGTCCAAGTGCCCGCTAGGTTACCTACATAGTCCAAGTGCACGTTCGTTAACCTAGATTGTCCAAGTGCCCGCTGGTAACCTACATAGTCCAAGGGCCCACTAGGTAACCTAGATAGTCCAAGTGCCTGCTAGGTAACCAAAGTAGTCCAAGTGCCCGCTAGGTAACCTAAAAAGTCTAAGTGCCCGCTAAGGAATCTATATAGTCCAAATGCCCGCTAGGGAGCCTGCATAATCCAAATGCCCGCTAGGTAACCTAGATAGTCCAAGGGCCCTCTACGTAACCTACATAGTCCTAGTGCCCCCTAGTTAACCTACATTCTCCAAGTGCCCGCTAGGGAACTTACATAGTCCAAGTGCCCGTTAGGTAACCTAGATAGTCCAACAGCCCTCTAGGTAACCTACATACTCCAAGAACCCACTAGGCAACGTAGATATTTCAAGTGTCAGCTAGGTAACCTAGATAGTCCAAGTGCCCGCTAGGTAACCTACAAAGTCTAAGTGCCCGCTAGGTTATCTATATAGTCCAAATGCCCGCCTGGGAACCTACATGGTCCAAATGCCCGCTAGGTAACCTAGATAGTCCAAGCGCCCTCTAGTTAACCTAGATCGTCCAAGTGCCCGCTAGTTAACCCACAAAGTCCAAGGTCCGCTAGTTAACCTAGATAGTCCAAGTGCTCGCTAGTTAACCTACATAGTACAAGGGCCCGCTAGTTGACCTAGATAGTCCAAGTGCCCGCTAGTTAACCTCGATAGTCCAAGTGCCCGCTAGGTAACCAAAGTAGTCCAAATGTCCAATAGGGATCCTACATAGTCCAAGTGCCCGCTAGGGAACCTACATAGTCCAAGTGCCCGTTAGTTAACCTAGATAGTCCAAATGCCTGCGAGGTAACCTAGATAGTCCAACAGCCCTCTAGGTAACCTACATACTCCAAGAACCCGCTAGGCAACATAGATAGTTAAAGTGCCAGATAGGTAGCCTAGATAGTCCAAGTGCCTGCTAGGTAACCTACAAAGTCTAAGTGCCCACTAGGTTATCTATATAGTCCAAATGCCCGCCTGGGAACCTACATAGTCCAAGTGCCCGCTAGGTAACCTAGATAGTCCCAGTGCCCTCTAGTTAACATAGATCGTCCAAGTGCCCGCTAGTTAACCCACATAGTCCAAGGTCCGCTAGTTAACCTAGATAGTCCAAGTGCTCGCTAGTTAACCTACATAGTACAATGGCCCTCTAGTTGACCTAGATAGTCCAAGTGCCCGCTAGTTAACCTAGATAGTCCAAGTGCCCGCTAGGTAACCAAAGTAGTCCAAATGTCCAATAGGGATCCTACATAGTCCAAGTGCCCGCTAGGTAACCTACTTAGTCCAAGTGCCCGTTCGTTAACCTAGATAGTCCAAGTGCCTGCTAGGTAACCTATACTGTCCAAGTGCCCGCAAGGTTACCTACATAGTCCAAGTGCCCGTTCGTTAACCTAGATAGTGCAAGTGCCCGCTAGGAAACCTACATAGTCCAAGGGCCCGCTAGGTAACCTTGATAGTCCAAGTGCCCGCTAGGTAACCTAGAGTCCAAGTGCTCGCTATTTAACCTACATAGTCCAAGTGCCCGCTATGTAACCTAGATAGTCAAAGTGCCCATTAGGTAACCTAGATAGTCCAAGTGCCCGTTACCTAACCAAGATAGTCCAAGTGCCAACTAGGCAACCTACATTGTCCAAAGCCCATTCGTTAACCTAGAAGTCCAAGTGCCCGCTAGGTAACCTAGACAGTCCAAGTGCCCGCTAGGTTACCTGCATTTTCCAAGTGCCCGTTCGTCAACCTAGATAGTCCAGTTGCCCACTAGGTAACCTACATAGTCCAAGTGCCCGCTAGGTAACCTATATAGTCCAAGTGCCCGCTAGGTAACCTAGATAGTCCAAGGGCTCACTTGTTAACTTTGATAGTCCAAGTGCCCGCTAGTTAACCTATATTGTCCAAGTGCCTGCTCGTTAACCTACATAGTCCAAGAGTCCACTAGTTAACCTAGATAGTCCACGTGTCCTCTAGTTAACCTACATAGTCCAAGTGCCCGCTAGTTAACCTATATACCAAGTGCCCGATACATAACCTAGATAATCCAAGGGCACGCTAGTTAACCTACATAGTCCAAGAGCCCGCTAGGCAACCTAGATAGTCCAAGTGCCCGCTAGTTATCCTAGATAGTCCAAGTGCCCGCTAAGGAACCTACATAGTCCAAGTGCACGCTAGTTAACCTAGATAGTCCAAGTGCCCGCTAGTTATCCTAGATAGTCCAAGTGCCTGCTAGGTAACCTACATAGTGCAAGTGTCCGCTAGTTAACCTAGATAGTTCTAGTACCCGCTAGTTAACCTATATAGTCCAAGGGCTCACTTTTTAACTTTGATAGTCCAAGTGCCCGCTAGTTAACCTAGATTGTCCAAGTGCCTGCTGGTTAACCTACATAGTCCAAGGGTCCACTAGTTAACCTAGATAGTCCAAGTGTCCTCTAGTTAACCTCCATAGTCCAAGTGCCCGCTAGTTAACCTATATACCAAGTGCCCGCTAGTTAACCTATATACCAAGTGCCCGCTACGTAACCTAGATAATCCAAAGGCACGCTAGTTAACCTACATAGTCCAAGAGCCCGCTAGGCAACCTAGATAGTCCAAGTGCCCGCTAAGGAACCTACATAGTCCAAGTGCACGCTAGTTAACCTAGATAGTCCAAGTGCCTGCTAGGTAACCTACATAGTGCAAGTGTCTGCTAGTTAACCTAGATAGTTCAAGTACCCGCTATGTAACCTAGATCGTCCAAGGGCCCCCTAGTTAGCCTACATAGTCCAAGTGCCCGCTAGGTAACCAAGAAAGTCCAAGTGCCCGTTCTTTAACTTAGATAGTCCAAGTGCCCTTTAGGGAACCTAGATAATCCAAGGGCCCGCTAGTAAACCTACATAGTCCATGGGCCGGCTAGTTAACCTACATAGTGCAAATGTCCGCTCGTTAACCTATATATTCCAAGTGCCCCCTAATTAACCTAAATAATCTAAGTTCCCGTTAGGTAACCTAGGTTGTACAAGGGCCCGCTAGTTGACCAATATCGTCCAAGTGCCAGCTAGGTAACCTAGATAGTCCAAGTGTCCGCTAGTTAACCTACATAATCCTAGTGCCCGCTAGTTAACCTATATACCAAGTGCCCGCTACGTAACCTAGATAGTCCAAGGGCACTCTAGTTAACCTACATAGTACAAGTGCCCGCTAGGCAACCTAGATAGTCCCAGTGCCCGCTAAGGAACCTACATTGTCCAAGTGCACGCTAGTTAACTTAGATAGTCCAAGTGCCCGCTAGTTAACCTAGATAGTCCAAGTGCCCGCTAGTTAACATAGAAAGTCCAACTGCCCGCTAGGGAATGTACATAGTCCATGTGCCCGCTAGGTAACTTAGATAGTGCAACTGCCCGCTAGTTAACCTAGATAGTTCTAATACCCGCTACGTAACCTAGATCGTCCAAGGGCCCCCATAGTTAGCCTACATAGTCCAAGTGCCCACTAGGTAACCTAGATAGTCCAAGTGCCCGTTCGGTAACCTAGATAGTCCAAGTGCCCTTTAGGGAACCTAGATAGTCCAAGGGCCCGCTAGTAAACCTACATAGTCCATGGGCCCGCTAGTTAACCTACATAGTGCAAGTGTCCGCTAGTTAACCTACATATTCCAAGTGCCCCCTAATTAACCTACATAATCTAAGTTCCCGTTAGCTAACCTAGGTAGTCTAAGGGCCCGCTAGTTGACCTACATAGTCCAAGTGCCAGCTAGGTAACCTAGATAGTACAAGTGCCCGCTAGGGAACCTAGATAGTCCAAGTGCCTGTTAGCTAACCTAGATAGTCCAAGTGGCGGCTAGGTAACCTACATAGTCCAAGTGCCCGTTCGTTAACCTAGATAATCCAAGTGCCCGCTAGGTAACCTAGATAGTCCAAATGCCCGCTAGTTAACTTACATAGTCCAAGTGCCCGAAAGGGAACCTACATAATCCAAGTGCCCGTTAGGCAACCTACATAGTCCAAGTGCCCGTTAGTTAACCTAGATAATCAAAGTGCCTGCTAAGTAACTTAGATAGTCCAAGTGCCCACTAGGTAAGCTACATAGTCCAAGTTCCCGCTTGGTAACCTTAATAGTCCAAATGCCCGCTAGGGAAACTACATAGTCCAAGTGCCCGCTAGTTAACCTAGATAGTCCAAGTGCCTGCTTTTAAACCTACATAATCCATGGGCCCGCTAGTTAACCTACATAGTGCAAGGGCCCGCTAGTTAACCTAGATCGTGCAAGTGTCCGCTAGTTAACCTAGATAGTCCAAGGGCCCGCTAGGGATCCTTCATAATCCAAGTGCCTGCTAGGTAACCTAGATAGTCCAAGTGCCCGCTAGTTAACCTAGATAGTCCACGTGCCCACTAGGGGAAGTACATAGTCCAAGTGCCTGCTAGGTAAGCTAGATAGTCCAAGTGCGCGCTAGGTTATGTACATAGTCCAAGGGCCTGCCCGGAAACCTAGATAGTCCAAGTGCCCGCTAGTTAACCTACATAGTCCAAGGTCTGCTAGTTAACCTAGATAGTAAAAGTGCCCGCTAGGTAACCTACACAGTCCACGTGCCCGCTAGGTTACCTATATAGTCCAAGTGCCCGTTCGTTAACCTAGATAGTCCAAGTGCCCGCTAGGTAACCTACATAGTCCAGGGGACATCTGGGTAACCTAGATAATCCAAGTGCCCGCTAGGTAACCTAGATAGTCTAAGTTCTCGCTAGTTAACCTAGATAGTCCAAGTGCCCGCTAGGAAACCTAGATAGTCAAAGTGCCCGTTAGGTAACCTAGATAGTCCAAGTGCCTGCTAGGTAACCTACATTGTCCAAGTTCCCGCTAGGTAACCTAGATAGTCCAAGTGCCCGTAACCTAACCTAGATAGTCCAAGTGCCCGCTAGGCAACATACATAGTCCAAGTGCCCGTTCGTTAATCTAGAAGTCCAAGTGCCCGCTATGTAACCTAGACAGTCCAAGTGCCGCTAGGTTACCTGCATAGTCCAAGTGCCCGTTCGTTAACCTAGATAGTCCAAGTGCCCGCTAGGGAACCTATATAGTCCAAGTGCTATCTAGGTAACCTAGATAGTCCAAGTGCCTGCTAGGTAACCTACATAGTCCAAGTGCCCGTTCGTTAACCTCGATAATCCAAGTGCCCGCTAGGTAACCTATATAGTCCAAGTGCCCGCTAGTTAACCTAGATCGTCCAAGTGCCCGCTAGTTAACCTACATAGTCCAAGTGCCAGCTAGGTAACCTAGATAGTGAAAGTGCCCGTTAGGTAACCTAGATAGTCCAAGTGCCTGCTAGGTAACCTACATTGTCCAAGTTCCCGCTAGGTTACTTAGATAGTCCAAGTGCCTGTTAGCTAACCTAGATAGTCGAAGTGCCCGCTAGGCAACATACATAGTCCAAGTGCCCGTTCGTTAACCTAGAAGTCCAAGTGCCCGCTATGTAACCTAGACAGTCCAAGTGCCCGTTCGTTAACCTAGATAGTCCAAGTGCCCGCAAGGAACCTACATAATCCAAGTGCCCGCTAGGCTACCTACATAGTCCAAGTGCCCGATAGTTAACCTAGATAGTCAAAGGGCCTGCTAGGAAACTTAGATAGTCCAAGTGCTCGCTAGGTAAGCTAGATAGTCCAAGTGCCCGCTAGGTAAACTAGATAGTCCAAAATGCCCGCTAGGGAAGCTGCATAGTCCAAGTGCCCGCTAGTTTGCCTAGATAGTCCAAGTGCCTGCTAGTAAACCTACATAATCCATGGCCCGCTAGTTAACCTATATAGTACAAGGGCCCGCTAGTTAACCTAGATCGTGTAAGTGTCCGCTAGTTAACCTACATAGTCCAAATGCCCGCTAGTTAACCTATATACCAAGTGCCCGCTACGTAACCTAGATAGTCCGAGGGCACGCTAGTTAACCTACATAGTACTAGTGCCCGCTAGGCAACCTAGATTGTCCATGTGCCCGCTAAGGAACCTACATAGTCCAAGTGCCCGCTAGTTAACCTAGATAGTCCAAGTGCCTGCTAGGTAACCGACATAGTGCAAGTGTCCGCTAGTTAACCTACATATTCCAAGTGCCCGCCAGTTAACATAGATAGTCCAAGTGCCCGCTAGGGAACGTACATAATCCAAGTTCCCGCTAGGGAACGTACTTATTTCAAGTGCCCGCTAGGAAACTTAGATAGTGCAAGTGCCCGCTAGTTAACCTAGATAGTTCTAGTACCCGCTAGGTAACCTCGATCATTCAAGGGCCCCCTAGTTAGCCTACATAGTCCAAGTGCCCGCTAGATAACCTAGATAGTTCAAGTGCCCGTTCGGTAACCAAGATACCCCAAGTGATCTTGAGGGAACCTAGATAGTCCAAAGGCCCGCTAGTAAAACTACATAGTCCATGGGCCCACTAGTTAACCTACATAGTGCAAGTGTCCGCTAGTTAACCTACAAATTCCAAGTGCCCCCTAATTAACCTACATAATCTAAGTTCCCGTTAGGTAACCTAGGTAGTCCAAGGGCCTGCTAGTTGACCTATATAGTCCAAGTGCCAGCTAGGTAACTTAGATAGTACAAGTGCCCGCTAGGGAATCTAGATAGTCCAAGTGCACGCTAGTTAACCTAGATAGTCCAAGTGTCCGCTAGTTAACCTACACAGTCCAAGTGCCCGCTAGTTAACCTATATACCAAGTGCCCGCTACGTAACCTAGATAGTCCAAGGGCACTCTAGCTAATCGTAACGCTAACACTAACGCTAACCCTAACACTAATCCTAACCCTTACCCTAACGCTAACCCTAACCCTAACCCTCACCCTAACGCTAATGCTAACCCTAACCCTAACGCTAACCCTAACCATAACCCTAACCCTAATCCTAACCCAAACTCTAACCCTAACCCTTACGCTAAACCTAACCCTAACACTAACCCTAACCCTAACCCTAACCCTAACCCTAACGCTAACCCTAAAACTAACCCTAACCCTAACCTAAACCTAACCCTAACGCTAACCCTAACCCTAACCCTAACACTAACCCTAACCCTAACCCTAACCCTAACGCTAACCCTAAACCTAACCCAAACCCTAACCCTAAACCTAACCCTAACGCTAACCCTAACCCTAACCCTAACCCTAACCCTAACCCTTACGCTAAACCTAACCCTAACCCTAACCCTAAACCTAACCCTAACGCTAACCCTAACCCTAACCTTAACCCTAACCCTAACCCTAACCCTACCCTAACGCTAACCATAACCCTAAACCTAACCTTAACCCCAACCCTAACCCTAACGCTAACCCTAACCCTAACCCTAACCCTAACCCTAACGCTAACGCTAACCCAAACCATAACGATAACGCTAACCCTAACCCTAACCCTAACCGTAACCCTAACGCTAAACCTAACCTTAACGCTAACCCTAACCCTAACCCTAACGCTAACCCTAACCCTAACCCTAACCCTAACCCTAACCCTAACCCTAACGCTAATGCTAACCCTAACCCGAACCCTAACGCTAACCCTAACTCTAACACTAACGCTAACCCTAACAGTAACACTAACCCTTACCCTAACGGGAACCCTAACCCTAACCCTAACGCTAATGCTAACCCTAACCCTAACGCTAACCCTAAACCTAACCCTAACCCTAAAACTAACACTAACACTAACTCTAACCCTAACCCTTACGCTAAACCTAACCCTAACTCTAACCCTAACTCTAACCCTAACCCTAACGCTAACCCTAACCCTAACCCTAACCCTAACCCTAACCCTAAACCTCACCCTAACGCTAACCCTAACCCCAACGCTAACCCTAACCCTAACCCTAACCCTAACCCTAACCCTAACCCTAACGCTAACGCTAACCCTAACCCTAACCCTAACCCTAACCCTAACCCTAACCCTAACGCTAACCCTAACCCTAACCCTAACCCTAACCCTAACGCTAACCCTAACGCTAACGCTAACCCTAACCCTAACCCTAACCCTAACGCTAACGCTAACCCTAAACTAACCCTAACCCTAACCCTAACCCTAAACCTAACCCTAACGCTAACCCTAATCCTAACCTTAAACCTCACCCTAACCCTAACCCTAACCCTAACGCTAACCCTAACCCTAACCCTAACCCTAACCCTAACGCTAATGCTAACCCTATCCCTAACCCTAAAGCTAACCGTAACCTTAACCCTAACCCTAACGCTAATGCTAACCCTAACGCCAACCCTAACCTAACCCTAACCCTAAACCTAACCCTAACCCTTACGCTAAACCTAACCCTAACCCTAACCCAAACCCTAACGCTAATGTTAACCCTAACCCTAACCCTAACCCTAACCGTACCCCTAACCCTAAATCTAAACCTAACGCTAACCCTTACTCTAAACTTAATCCTAAACCTAACCCTAACACTAACCCTACCCCTAAGCCTAACGCTAACCCTAACCGGAAACCTAACCCTAACACTAACCCTAACCCTAACGCTAACCCTAGCCCTAATCCTAACCCTAACCCTAACCCTAACACTAACTCTAACCTTAACGCTAACGCTAACCCTAACCCTAACACTAACGCTAACCCTAACCCTAATCCTAACCCTAACCCTAACGCTAACGCTAACCCTAACCCTAACGCTAATGCTAACCCTAACCCTAACGCTAACCCTAACCCTAACCCTAAACCTAACGCTAATCCTAACCCTAACCCTAACGCTAAACCTAACCCTAACCCTAACGCTAATGCTAACACTAACGCTAACCCTAACCCTAACCCTAACCCTGACCCTTACGCTAAACCTAACCCTAACACTAATCCTAACCCTTACCCTAACGCTAACCCTAACCCTAACCCTAACACTAACCTTAACGCTAATGCTAACCCTAACCCTAACGCTAACCCTAACCATAACCCTAACCCTAACCCTAACCCTAACTCTAACCCTAACCCTTACGCTAAACCTAACCCTAACTCTAACCCTAACCCTAACCCTAACCCTAACGCTAACCCTAACCCTAACCCTAACCCTAAACCT